>NW_026535794.1:14055000-14655000 GCF_028551555.1 Melozone crissalis | reverse complement strand
CTGTTCAAGGATAGAGCTGTTGGCTTCTCCCCTTGACCAGCCTAGACCTTTATAGCATAAGTGAACAACATACCACGGGTTAAAAGCAATTTCCCTGCCAAAAACACTTTTCTGACTGGGGACTTCCTGTAAAAATCCTGGCTCCAAGAGGAAAGTAGAAGAGGGTATGCTAAATACTTTACTACTTAATTTTGAAAGTGATGATGCTCTCCAAAATAAATACTGGAGAGGTTCTTAAGCAGTATATGCTTTGGACTGTAGCTGTAGGCTGGCACTCAGCCACAGTTAGGTGGTGTTTGGTTCTGGTTTCCCAGCCAACCTCTCATGAGTGAGTGTTAAAATGTGCGGTGAAAGAACGATGAGGAAGAAGTGATGAGAGAGGAGCTGAGATTACCTCTCTGTCACAAATTGCCCTGCTAAGGTCAAAGTCAATGTTATTAGCAGGGAAAGCTGATCAGAATTCAATACTAAATGTAACCTAGTGACATGAAGTTTCTTCTTTCAAACTTTCAAGCCTGCATGGATATGAGTGACACACCTCCTAAAGTGTTCTCGTTTATAAATCCACTGCTCCTCAGACAACCCCTCTTCATGATGGAAGCTCCTAGTTTTCAGTTTTGAGTCCTCTGATTTCCTACAAAGTTGCAGACACTTTTCCTACAGCTACTGCCTGGTACTACTGGCACAACTATGTGAGAGTCTCACTCAGCCTTGCCGCCTCTCTGTCACATCCATCTCTGAACACAAGCCCGGGATCCCCAAGATGCCACTGCTGTTACATCTGCATAGGACTTTCAGATTGCTGTACGTCAGTGCACATGCGTTTGTTTTCAAAGTCAGCAACAAATGTAACATTAAACACCCTTGACTGCTCCAGTGAACAGCCTTGTCTGCTTCATGTTGCAAAACAGACCTAATTCTTATTGTAGCTGGTTTGTGATTGAACTAATGGTGCATGCAGAATCATAATTCAGCAAAGTGAATTAAATTATCAAAGAGTCTTTTACACTCAACACTTATCACTGTCTATCCAAAAAACAAAACTGTGTACTTGTGGGAGGGCAGATTTTTTCAGAGAGCTTAGAGGGAGGTGGGTGGCCAGCTGTCGGCAAAGAGGAGGCAGAGACACAATTCACAGAAGCATTGAGGGGCTGGAAATATGCAAATGACAAATCTAAGCAAATCAGCAATCCTCCAAAGGAGAAGCATCAGTGGATTACAGGAATAATTTCCTCTTACAGATCCCATTTGTAAGGCCCTGACTGTCATTCATTATCCCTACGCTTTAACAAGGGACATGAATTACTTGTTTAGGATTATTTTCCTCTTTTGGGAGGAGGGTCCTCAGGTACTTGCTCTTTCAGTGCAAGGTAAAATTTGCCACTTAATTATTTTCAAATAAGAACCTGACTAAAGGTCTTTGCATGGCAACAGAAATTTTTCTTTAAAATCTAAATGAGGCAGATGTAGCTACTGTCCCCAGTGTAATTCTAACCAGCTTGTAGTGTCACCTGGTCCAAGTGCCTTCATGGCAATGTAGCTCCAGTTTACCTGACTTACCAGATCACACTTCACCTGACCAAAGAGAACTGTTAACTTTCAGGAAACTTTCAGGACCATGCAGAAAGGCAAGTTTGTGTGGCCTTTTCTTTCTACCCTAAGGAAGCTATTTGAAGACTGCTGTAAAGTTTTTTGTTTGTTTGTTTGCCTGTGTTATTTTACTTCACTTGGTAGGGAATTTATTTTCCTTAGAGGATGCACTTTGAATAACCTTTAGAGCTAGAACACATCCTAGAAGATGCTGAACTGACCCATCCCAAGTAAGACTGAGACCAAAATAAGCATGAATCCACCACTGGTTTTGTATTGCAAAGGAGAGTTTTGGCTTAGCAGATAAAACACTTCTCTTACAGAAAGACATCTCTGTAAAGTGTCTAGCCAATCTCATTATTTTATAGGCTCAAAAAATCAGCAAATTAGGTAGATCTTTGTTAAGTAGGGGAACAGAAGGTGTGAGACAGGAAGAAGCCACTTTTCCCTCCTATCTCTGCAGCAACAGAGGCTACCTCAAACCTCTTAAATAAATAACAGTGGCAGTTCCCATAAATCACAGTTCTTTCTTCTTGGAAGATCAATCTCTTTATCAAATTTTAATTCATTTCAGATATTCAGTTTCTTTTCAACAGTTTTCAGTCTGGACTTTGAGGAGCACTAGTGGATTGCAGTTTCCTTGAAGGAAAGCTGCTGTTCAGGAATGTTTTTGAGACCATGGCTTGGAAGGATCAGAAAGTTGGAGATTCCCAAAGCAGGATCAGTTCTAAATGTGTGCTACCTGAAAGTTATATGAAAGATGTTTTTTACCCTAATTCTTACAGATCTGTAAGAATCTGTACAGCTGTAAGTTTCACTGCCTCTGCACACTGCCTTTTTCTTTCCCGTCTGCACAATCTGACAGTTTTTCCAAATGTCCAGCCCCATTTTTCAATGTAATAATTCAACCTATTTCTTCATGTCCAAAACACAAGACTGTGTTAATTCTCCCAGCACTAGCATTTCACATGCTAGGTGATTATTACTGTTTTTTCCTCTCCATTATCCCTTGTTCACACTAGAACTCTTCTGTTCATTCAGTCAATCCAAGCAGCTGGATTTTCTAAATCTCTGTTCATTCTCTGTTCCTTTATTCTGGACTATCTCCCTTTGCTCACCATCCTTCTCAAAATGCCCCAAACTGGCAAACCTGTTGCTGATTCCAAACATGGCTGTGTGCAGCAGAATATCAGCTCACCTGTCTTTCCAGCTGTGCTTGTTTGTAGATCCCTGCAAAGAAGAAGAACATGGGACACCAGATTGAGATTATTGATTTAAACTACCATGCTGGTTCACTGTAATCTCTGGCTCTCCTGAGCTGCCTGGTGTAGGTGATGTGTTGTGCAGATGATTAGCTCTGCCTAGGTGTGCTAGCCAGTACTTCCCCCAGACTGGCTCCAGCTTGTCAGGATGGTTTTGTATTCAAGGGCCGCCCTGCATTAAGTCCTTTTTGGGTTTCTATCATCTGTATAATCTCTATTCCATCATCTGTTAATGAAAAAACAAGCTAAACCCAGCCTCTGTGGAGCCCCATTTGATGTGTCCTTCCATTTTTAGCCAGCTCTTGGGATTCAGATCTGATAAGCATTTTGTTGACCCAGTGCTGATGCCTGGGCAGGAGAGAACAACTTTACATAAAATTCTGACACAAGCCCTATTCTTTTCTGCTCCTATTGTGTCCTATAACACAGCTAATAATAAGACAATGAAATCATTGCCTCCAGCTGTTTCCCAATAGAATTTACCAAAAGGGTAGTGAAATGATCTCATTTAAATCTCATTCCACACAAAGCATTGAACTGTACCAGCCAACACCAACACTGGTTCCAGTGTGGTCATAGTGCAATTTCCTTGACAGTCCTGGACAGTTTCAGGGAGATTACAGATGGATGGGGCCCGTTTGGTTCCAGCTGGACTGAAGTGCAGATGGATCCCAAATGTCAGAAAATGGATCCTTACAGCTGAAATACTTGTGGATACTCAAATTCCCTTGGAAAGTGACAGTTCTGGAAATAACATTTTCAGTACCAGTAAATTAGTCCCAGAATGGCATTTCCTGGCATGTCCACAGTCTGGATGTGGTTAGCTTGAAAGAGACACAGAAAAAATGTTGAAGCGAAGATACTATTGTGCTCAGAGGTGCCCCATGGGAAAATATCTAGGCTTGTTCTCTCACATTTTAAAGCTCTTCCTTTTTATTTAAATAGTGTTAAGATTGATACAGGTAATGAAACTCGGGAAGGCTGCTGGCTTGTTTGAAAAATAGGGCAGCTATTTGGATGTGTGAAGGCAGCTCAGACAGACAGCTAACATAATCTACTGTGAATATTTTATTTCCTTGCTGTGGAAGGATAAGTCTATCTGGACAAAACTGTTCAGCTTCAAGCTCCAGAGGTGGAAAATGGCAGGAGCACTGCAAAGAATGCAGTTGTCCAGCTAAAGCCCTGTGACAGCTGACAGTGCTCAGGACTTTGCACAATCGGACAACAGCTGGTGGGGAAAAATATTTGAAAGTGAAGTGTTAAGATTTCAAGAACATAATCAAGTATGTTTTCCTAAGAACCAAACAGAGCTCAAATGCTCTGAAGGACCTGGAGCTTGCATTACTGCCAGGACAACAGCCACAGGCTGAGGAACCTGCTTTCCCTGGGATGCTCCTGAGTGCCTACAAAACCGCCCAGCAGATTCCAGCACTGACAACAGCAGCCACAAGCACAGCAGGTTCAAGCTTGGCAGGATCTTATCCATGCAGGCAGAGAAGAAAGGAAACTCTGCTGAAATTCCTGCTGATTTCACCTTTGAAAAGGATCCTCAGAGGTATCTGCCAGTTAGCTCGTTCTGTGCTGTCCCTTTCTATAATGGAGGCAGGAACAGAGATATCCATCAAATATAGACCAGCTGCTCAGAAGTGCATGCAGATACCAACTCTTTAATTTCTTTTATGTAAATTCCCAGTAGGGACTGTAGGCTGGACTGTAATTTTGAATGAAAGATCTCAAATTCAAGATTGGTTTTGAATATGTGTGGGAGAGAAAACAAAAGAAATCTCCTTTATGTGCTGTCCAAACTATTTATATTTGGACTGAGTGATCTGCAGAGCAGATGGCTAAATGATTTCTGAGCTTCTCATAGGAAGCTGAGTCCTCTGTATATGCAGGTATGCACATATAGATACTGTTTATCTTGCTCTATCTTTGTGCTTATTGTGAGATGTTTCTGCAGGTCTATAGGGTGCACACAGGTCATCTTTGCATCCTGGATCCAGAAGATTTCCCCAGGCCTTCTGCACAATAAACCAACCAGTGAAATTGTTTACCCCACAGAAAATCAAAATATTTCAGTCTAAAAACTGATGACCTGCTACAATATGTGAACTGTGCTACTCCAAAATGTGCTGCACGCTTTGCTTTAAGTTCATACAAATGTCAGTGGATATTTAACAGATTTAACTTCTTTTTTTTCTCTTTAAACTGAATGAAGGGAACACTTTTCTTCCTTCTCATTTTAAATATGAACATTGAGTGACATTTCCTCTAATTTGGAAATAAAATATGGCAGCAACATTAGTCAATCTGTGCATGAGAAAATGGATGCCTTGCTCCTGTTACAGAGATAAACGTGGCTGTTGGGCCATCCCAGTAATAAATTATAGAGACTACAGCCCTCCTGAAGAAATCTGCTTACATCTTTCTGGTTTTTCTCCCGTGACTAGTGCTACAAGACTGGAAAGTAATGAAACTGGTAGAAATCACTGTTTGTGATTTCTGTACTTGTCTTTAGCTTTTCTTATTAGATTGTACAAATCTTGGGGCTTTTTATAGCATCAGAAGCATCTTGTTTATAAAAGTGGTATAGCCCATGTGAAGTGATTGTGCTTTGGATTTCAGAATTTAGGAACTGCTGCACTAGATCCTATAGTCCTTCCACAGCAGTAGTTTGCCAACAAGTACCCCATCCCAGTACCCACTGAAGGCTAGTCCTGCTTTACAAGAGACACTTCAATATTTTACAGTCCAACTGCCTTATTGAAAATGTATGTTGACTCAACTTTTTTTTTTTATTAATAATCTATGTATTTTTCTTCCTCCTAGAAGGGATTATTTGCAGATGTTAACATATTTATTTTTCCTCAAATCTTCAAAGAGCTAGCTTTGGGGTTTGTATTCATTTTTTCAGTCCTGAAGTTCCATGGCTAATTCCACGAACATGATTGCCACAACATGTACTCCAGTTTTATCTACTTGTTTTCTTTTAACATTTTCATTAATAGAGCATTTCCATCCTATAGAAGTGAAGTGTCCTCCTTAGACCTTTTGTAACCTGAAATGTATCCCATCAGAGAGCACTTCTCCACCCTTTTATGCCTCCTGGAACATGTTGTCCATGTTATTAATATAAATAAAGCTGGAAGAACATAACATCAAAATCTCCAAGACAACACACAAAGATACAACAAATCAAAGGCAAAATAGTGATGGTTCGATTAGACTTTTAAATAGGATATTAAAATGAGGTTTGTAGTTAAATACAATGTCTCTCTGAATTTGGCAGGAAAATCATTAACTGAATGATGTTAAATTTGCACAGATTGTTGAATAAATGAGTAAGACTTGGTTTAGATGGCAGCAGACCAGCCAAGAAACATACATACAAAGACTTGCTGCCAGTCCACATGAACAAATAAATGTCTTACACGAGTATAAGAGTATTTTTTAAAGGATCAGTAACTGAATAGGTACTATTATCATTAGGTTACTCCATATGGAGTAATCCTCTTAGAGTCTGTACAGGGGGAGGAGTTAGGGGGGTATGGACACAAGTTCCTGTGTAACAAGATGAGGTTTCTTGCTTGTTTGCAGAAGGGGTGCTGATAGCTGTGTTGGTATTAATCAAAGTTTGTAGCTATATATTCAAGACATCTAAAAGCTCTGTAACTTTAAATACTTGCTTACCCTGTTATTTTGGTGTATCTTTTGTGTGTGCTTCCTAGGATACATCCAGAGAAATCCAGGTAGCTGGAAGCATAGAGATAAACAATGCAAGGATTTTTCTGAAAAATTGTTTCATTTAACAGAACATTTACAGCTCAATTTATGATTTGGCTTTAGCTACTGCTAGCAATAAATTTCCAGAATATATTTATAAACTGTGCTGTGATTTCTTCCTCCTAATGAAAAATTTGTTTTCTGAAATCAACCAACTCCTGGATAGTCATCACCTGGAGTAATAGTTTAATACACAGTAAGTGTGTGTGAAAAGCCAGAATAAACAACATCAAGGTATAACCTTTCTCCCAAAGGTGAAATGTAATTTTAATTAAGACTTAAAAGTAGGATTATTTGTTACCATGTTTTTATTGGTACTCATTTGATTAACATTATACTGAAGGCAGGGAAAAAAGGCAGTCCTTCATCAGCAGGTGCAGTCTACAACTGAAGTGAGATCCTGGTTCTTATCTCAGCACATCTGGTTGTAACTTACAGGCACATGACAGTTTGTGTAGACAAGGCAGAATTCCTTCTTCCTTGAAGTTGTTGGACCCTTCTGCCCACTGGGAGCCATCACTGTCCCACGCTGTTATCCAAATCTCTACTTGCAAGGATGGGGGCTGATGTGGCAAAAGCAACCTCACAATTAAACAATATCAGCAACTATGGATGCACAATTCCCTGGTATAGGGAATTGTTTATATTGTATATATTCCCTGGTATATGTTCCCAAAAGTATAGGCATGGCTGAAATAGGCAGGAGTGGGAGATGGTGATGACAGATAAGCATCAGTTCAAGTTCAGACCTGAAATAAGGGGCCTTGGTGGGTGGACTGATGAACATACTTGTAAACAGGGCAACAGTTTTCATTTGGGAACTAGAAAATCAAAAAAGAAGTGTCAGCTAAAGCTAAAGTTGGCTGAGTGGAGGGAAAGGAGGAGAGTCCAAGAAGCTGTAGGCCAGACTTAGCGGTGGGTGGGATATGCAGCACAGAACCACATTTAAAATAACAAGGTAATTCTCAGAAGTGATTTCCCCCAAATATTTTGAGCAATGAAATAACCACACTGGTCAATGCCTATGATGTGATCTCATCCCCAGAAGTACAGTTCCAGTTTCAAATACCCTTATAAAGTGATTACATCACAGAGATGCTTCCAATTTTACAATTGAAAAAGACTCGAAGTACAACCTCTCTACCAACATAGGCTAATGAAGCATATTGGAGAAAAGACCCTCCCCACTCATTAATAAAACTAACATAATGCCTCTAGAGGAATTAAAGGACTTTGGAGCTATAGTTAGATTTGTGCAATATTGAAAGGCATTGATATTTCCACTCCAAGGACTGCAGCACATCCACTTACAATACATAGGTTCACAAGGCAATTCAATAAAGCAGTTCAACTCCAGTGAGTTCAGTGGAGTTGTGCCAGCTGTGGATTCAGCCTCCTGATTGTAAAATACAGTCTGTGATGGTGTGAATTATATGAAGTTTCACATCCAAGTAAATATCAGACAACAGCAACTATAGTCCATTTATTTCAGAGTTCACCTGGGGACTTTGCAAGACTTCTTTCTATTTGAACAATACTGGGATAATTGTAATATCTTAATATTAGAAAGAAAGGAGCCAAATAAATTGCTAAATGGTGTGAGAGAGAAAGACAAACCATGCTAGAAAAATTATACAGTGGGCCAAATTTATTGAACAATGCATAATAATATGGGAATCTGACATTTATTTTCAGTATTATTCGTGTTGAATATGCAGGATACATTTAATATGCTCAAGATGCGCTATTCAATCTGCAGCAGCTGTCTTCGTACAGAATATTTCAGAAGAATGAAAAGGAGGAACATACAGTGAAACAACCACACCAAGCACCTTGCTCTGCCCCTGCTAGCTGTCACAACATTCCTTCCTTCTATTCAAATACAGCACACAGCTGAGATTTTCCCAAAGAACTGTGTTAAGTGTTTCACAGGAAAGAAAAGACAAACAAAGAAGAGTAACCCATTTGTGTGAAATGATGTGTACCCACCAATAGTTCCACACGGAGAAATTATTAGCTCAAAATTATTAGCTCAAAACTATGAAATATCAAGGATTCAAACCTAAGTGAATTGTTAGGTAACTTCCCCAAGAAGCTGGATCCTTTTCAGAACTAGATCTGCACTGACACCCTGCTTCTGGAAAGCTTCATTATTCATTTATGTTTTGCCTTCCTGGAACAGGAACGGATGTGAGCCTGAGCTGCTGTGACTTAGAAGAATAAACTATTATCACACAGGCCACAGCATGTAGAAAAAAGGGAAAAGATGCTATTGCTTCTGGTCATTTGTTCCTAAATCTGCTCTTGATTGCAATCACTGCATCTGAGGACAAACAACACCCTTTCCAGTCCTTTGTTTCTTTTAGTGCTCTCACAATGCTCTATCCATGTGATCCATGGGATCCATCTTTACGATTTGTTCCATTTCTAGCTTAATTTTATTAGTTTGTCTCCTCTAGTCCCATTGGATGCATATGCCTGCCCATATTCCTGCCTGTCCCATTTTAAAGTCAGGAAACACAAACCAGTGGTCAGACTACGTCTCAGATTTTCCAGGTAGCTCTTTCCTGCTCCTGCCACCCTGCTGTTCTGTTTCACTCTGCTATATTTTATGCTCATCACTGCTAAGGCTGTTGTTAAACTGAAATGCAATGCTTGTTTACAGGGAGACATACAGGAAAATTATGTACAGATTAATCAAAGCAATGCTTGTTTACAGGGAGACATGGGGGAAAATTAGACACAGATTGGCCAAAGCAGCAGAGATAAACTTCTGGAGGCAGCCGTGCAGATGCAGCAGCTCCCAATGGCTCCCAGCTGGTGGTCAGAAATAATCATCCTGCCCAAGGAAAATGGGATGTGAAGTCTGTTTAACACATTTAAATGCAGATCAGATGGGTTGTCTCACCTTCAGGAAAATGCCATCTTTCCCAGAGCATCTGATTTAGTGAGCACAAACCCAAGAGTTTCCAAACCTAACTCTGAACTGGAAGATGAAAGGTGGGGGCCACATGTGGGGAGGGGCTGGGGCCTCCCCAAAAACCTGAGTGTGCAGGTAGGAGTTGGACCCCTGAAAGGCAGCAGGTATTAAGCATCAGGTAATTGATGCTTGTAGCTGAATCAGGCTGCCACTGGACCATAGCTGCTGGGAAGAATTGTTAACCCTTCCCTTGATGACATAAGTTTACTATGAAGACTTCTGTTGTTCTCCATGGGAACCATGTGTTAAAGCATGCCAGGTTTGGGTTTTTTTTTTCAGAGGGGAGCACAACAGAAACCTCCTTGCTTCTTTTGCTCTGGATTGGAAGGAACTTTGCAGAAGAGTAAGGCCCTGCCCTCTGAGGAAACAACAGAGCATAGTGAGGTACAGGAAAAGGGATTTTTCTGTATGCAAGGTGAGCATGAGGGACTCAGCAGAGGCCTCAGAGCCTGGAGCACTGAGATGGACCTCTGAGAAGTGTGGGGAACACAGGGTGAACAGAGATCACAGAAAAAAAGAATTTTGGTGGAGTAGCCAAAACAAACTGTAAATTTTGTCACAACCCAGAACAGCCCTGAGTTACTGGTATTCAGAGCAACCCTGTCAGAATGTCCCTGTCTTGCCAGGACACAGTGCAGGATAAAGTTCATTTGTAAACTCTCAGTTTACTGTATTTCCTTCTAGACTTCCTCCATAATAACTTTATTCCTTTAGCTATTACTCAAATAAAACTCAGTTTCCAAGCTTCAAAAGTGTCTTTAGCACTTTGGCCTGTTCGCTGCAAGGTTGTGCAGGCTGCAAAGCTCTGGTGAACCTGTGATAGTTTCAACCCTGAGTGACTTGAGATTGAATTTAGAGGTGCACTGAAACATTTTGTCTGGCAGATGAAGAGCAGCAGAGAGCTGAGGGAGTGTTCATCTTTTTCTGTCAGACCTGCCTGAGATTTCTCTGTGACCTAAATTGCTTTCAACTTCTGTGGGGACTTCCTCATTCAGTTTGCTGGCTTCCCACTATCCCCATGCTCCCAGGAAATTACATGAGTAATGTCACATCTGGTCTAATGTTGAATTTGTGTACCCATGCAATAATTTCATGTTTAAAATGTTTACTAATCCTCTGGAATTTTTTTTGTTTTGTTTTGCTGTGGGCTTTTTGTTTTGTTTCAGTTAGTTTTGGTTAATTACTTTGTAGTTTCATTTATTGTGGGCAAAAGAAAAAACAAGCAAAAGTTTGATTTTTTTGTGTATTAATAGACATATTTTAGAAGCAGCAATTTTGTTTTCAGCTCTTTCAGAACCAATATGAATAAAATAATTATTCTGCAGCATTTTCACTGATTTCTAATGAATTTCATCTGGTGCATTTTTATAGAGCTACAGGAAATGCAGCATCTCATCCTTCATTGGGAGGAAAAAATTGCCAAGCTAATTTAGATTTGCTGAAGCTCTAGCCTTTATGACACATAAATGACTGACTCAGTAAAAGGAGACAGCACAAAATTTCACTGAGTTTCGACAGAAAGGCAGATTTATCCATGGGCATAACTCAAGGAAAGTTAAGAGAAGAGTCTGGCTTGGAGAGTCCCAAGTGGATTTCTACAATTTATGGTTTACAAATCCACTCTAATCCTTGTCCTTCCTATCTGTTATGGGCTACTCACAGGCAATAAGTATCTGTCACATTGCCAAAGAACAGTTGTTTATCTGGTTTTAAGTGAGCATGGGAGCCCATTTGTTTGTTTTCACAGGAGGTATGATGGATGCAATTACGGGGCAATAATATGCATGGTTACAGTGTAGCTGCTCTGCAGATCAGACAACAAAAACCATCCATCTTCCCTGCATGCAACCATCACAGCTCCTACCTCAGCTGAATGAGGGCTCTCCAAAATGTGCAGAAGCTTTTCTTTTCCAAAGTTCAGGGCAAAACCAAATAAAATCATTCCCCCTAGTGCCTGTGGTGTTAGCATGGCAGGAAGGGAGACTCAATTTCTACATTACTAGGGCATGATTTGTGTCTGGGGAACTCTCTGAGCTTCCCCCTTGTCTCTGCTTGGGCACAAACCTTATCAATACTGCCTCCCTGACTGGGTGGAAGCTGCTGCTCTCCTCCACCATGACGAGATTCAATATTTGAGCAATCAGAGCTGGTCCTTCTGAATCAAGCAACAAACTGATGTTGCTCTCATTTCTGCACACTCACTGTACACACAGAAGATGAATTTCCCCCATGCATCTCTCTCCCCTGTAAGATCTACTGTACTGGGCACTTTTTCACTACAAGTGTGCAAATCCTAATTTGTCTTGTCTTCACTGATATATTCTCTCTCCCAGCACTTTTAGGGATTGCAACCTTTTCTTCTGTCTAGACTCTATCGTTTGATTTATTCCCCAATTTGATTTCATCTCTGATTTAATAGCTCTCTTGCTTGCACCTGCCCTTTTATTTTGTTGTGGTTTTTTTTTCCTCACTTTTTTACTATATGACCTTTCCTAGACCTTATTTAAAAGATGTATATTGCCCTTTCTATTGCTATATTGTTCTTTTTGGCCTTTTTCCCCAGCCCCTCTTTGACCTCTTAATTCACTCAAAAGGGGAAGGGGTGAATGGAAAGTAAGGGTAAGACAAAGTTAACACTGATTTGGCCCACTAGAGCCTTGAAAAATAGCTGAAATTTGCTTGCACAAAATTTGGGAAGCTATGAGGATCTTAGGATCCAAAATCCTAGGATCTTAGCCCAGGAATATTGCAGTATGTACGTTTATAATCATCTTTGCATTCTTCTTATATTATCTGATCAACTTCTAAGGGTTTTCTGAGTCACACTATACTACATAATACCGTTTATTAAAGACTGAAAACATAAGATTACATGCAGGAAAAAGGGATAGATGTCAGGATTTGACCTACTCTTGAAAAAGAAAGGATTTTTAAAATCAAAAAATAAGCTTCACCCTGAAGACTTCCCAGCCCATTTAGGAAATTCCTGTTCTCAGTGTCAGCCCTGCTAAGGCAGCAGAGCAGCAAGAATGGAGCAGCCTGTCACAGACAAGAACAGCATTGTACACAGACAGAACTGGGAAAAAGTTCTGTTACTGTGATAGATTTGTGCAGTAACAACCAAGGATGATAAATTTTAGAAGTTGGTCAGGGTTAAACTGGTAAATCATGCAATCAGTTATGGGTTAAATATTAACAGAAGATATTCTCCAAAAAAAAAGAGACAAAGTTGATTACATTCTTTCAAATGACTCCCAGATGTTAAAAAGTGCCTTCCAATGAAAATAGTTATATAATCTACAAACCTGAACACCATGGTAAAGGAATGGTAGTGAAAATTACTGAGTTAACAATTTAGGCCCGTGGCCATTTTGTCTCTCTAAAGACACAGAAGAAAACTTCATGTGTACTGAGAGCTGTTGAAGTGAAAAATTCTGAATTTAACAGATTTCATACTTAGTGCATTAACAAGAATCTTTTCACTTCAGGCTAAAATGAAGTCATTTTTGCACTTTTTGTGACACTGATTTATTTGTAAGAAGTGTTTCCATTTTCTATGGCTTGCAGTGGAACTGTGGAGCAGGCTCTCAAAGCCATTTAACTCTGTGACTGCAAATGCCAGTGACAATGAGGAAATACCCCTTACCTGCATAGTGCTGTAGAGGAGCTTGTCCCTGTTTAGTATTCCCTTCTGGTTCATTACTTTCTGTTTTTATTTGAAGTGCCCAAAACCATTCAGTTTACCAGTCACTCCTTCATAGTCTAAATACAGCATGTAAACTTTTAGACTAAAAAATAACTGTAGGGCTCCTTTTACATAGATTCTATAATTTAGAATTCTTGAGATACTACTCCTGTTTCAGTCTTTTGCTCTTCTGATTTTTCCAAATTAGAGATGAAATCTAATGCCAAGCTAGGACTTTCAGAAACAAATCAAATGAATGGAGCTTCTGAGGGCTGGTATTATCACACCACTCTCAAAATGGAATTAAAATAAACACACTGTCATTTGATAGCTTCCATATTAAAACTGTGAGAATTGCTGTTTAACTAATTAGTAGACACATAGGTAAATGTTTGTTGAACAGTTGTCCCTGATTACTTTTCTTTTTTTTTTGTTTTCTCTTGTAACAGTTATATGAACCTCTGAGTTACTTCTCAATAATGAATCTTGCTGGCAAATCTACTTTTTAATTATTTGTTTGGGGTACACATAAAGATCATGTTTTGGATGAGGACCCCACTCTGTGGCTGAGCATATGCAAAGCTGTGATGAGTGCTCAAAAGTGTTATGGGAACGATGAAGGGATTTAAATTCCAAAACCAATTATACATTATTTGCAGAAATTAATGGTCCCATCAATAGTGGAGACCAGATTTCAAACATCCCTGAGGCAAGAACACCACCAATGATTTTCACCTCTAAAAATATTTCCTAGTGTGCTTTTTTGTCTTTGTAGTAATTTTGCCCTTGATGACATTGTTGTAACAGTTTCTAATGCCAAGAATAAGCCACAAAAAGATAGAGAAATATAAACTGTGATTTTAAAAGGTTAGGTTGCTCTTCTCAGGAATGTAGTTTGTTAAGGGAGTTTGTTTGAATACTTCATACTCACCATAGGGTAGATCATCTAACTTCAAATATACAAAAGTTAGCCATCAAAATCAGTGCCATTGACCTCGTGACATATTTACAGTACAGGACTAAAACAGCCAAACAACCCTACACTGGACTTGGCTTTGGTGTCTGGGATGCCTCAGATCTTTGGGCATTCACAAATTATAGGAGCCTCCCTCTTGAGGCGCTTTGAAAGGCACCTATGATTAATGTGAGCATTTTTAATGCTTACATTAGGGAAAATGACCCAAAATCCCAGCTGTAGCTACAGGGAAGATTTCCATGCATGCCTAGAGTTTCAAAGGCCACGGGGTTGCCCCAAATACCCCAAAAGCCACTGGAAGGTTACTGGAGAACTGGTTTCTGAGCAGAGCCTGAGAGCCCCATGGAGAAATTCTTGCTAGCTATAAATCCCACCAACTTCTCCTTGCAGTGAGGAACAACTCGTGCTCTAAGTGATGCATTCAAATGAACAGATAAATTACTAGCGGTGCTTTTGAAGTAGTATCATCCTCACCCATCTTAAAAATTCTGATAGCTACCTGACAGAACAGCTTATATTTTTCATTAAATGCTGACAAATATATTTTATAACTGAGATCAAAATGGCATTATTTTCCCTTGAGTGCACTAATGTTTTATTTATATATATTTATTTTTTAAAAATCTCTCTGATATTTACGGAGTTTATGAGTTTTGCTTTGGGTTTGTTTTTTTCTTAGTAAAGGTTTCTTTTAATCAAATGTGAGTATTAACTATTTATTAGCTATGGTCAAAAATAAACTTTCAGATCTGGAGGGCAAACACATTGTAAGGCTCTCACAGTTTAATCCTGGATTATGCAAACACTCAAATACTGGGAAGCTCATTTGAGCGAGGGGAGCAGTCAGCCTGGGAGGGCTCGGGGCAGTGTTCTCTCAGCTCCATTCCCAGGCACCTGCAAAGCTGGATCTGTGCTTAGGCAATCAGTGCCCAACCTTTTGCAGATCAAGAGCCAAGAAGTAAAGCACAAAAAGAGCCTTGGTTCCATCACTGGCACGAGTGCTGGGTCTCTGTGCCAGGACGAGGAAGCTCTGGCCCAAGTGTTTCCAGTGTTGTCTGTCTTTGTCTTCCATTAAATGCATTCTCTCCCCCAGCTCGGATCCCTCCTCCCCCAGGACCCCACTGCCTCCTGACTCACTCCATGCTCTGGATTTTCCAGCTCCAATGGCAAGTTTTGACACCTTGCTATTACCAAGTAGCCACAAAGGTGTCTGGGGAAATTTCTTCACTTCCAGATATAAATGGTAGATGCCTGTGTTGGGAAACTTGTGCTTCAGAAAAGGAGGCTTCATTAACCAGTCATGCCTTCAGTCTTCACACCTTTCAAGATATCTGAAAAAAGGTACAATTATTTATGGCTCCCAGGATTTTCTATCAAATTAGATGTTTCACCAGCTTATTTTTAAACCAAGTTAGATTTTTTTTTCTTGCCATAAGTTTTAAAGGATCTTAGAGGAGCTGGTGATAAAATGTTTACTTTCAAATGGACACAGCTATTGAAGAATATATTGTTCATAGTTGCCAAAAGTAATACAGAAAAACAAAGCAGACTAACATTCTCCTTAAATGCATGCCGAAGTGAAAAATAAACTTTCAGTGATCCAGACTGTAGAAATGCAAGACAAGAGACTGCCATTGAAAAAAGTGTTTTATTAAATTAAGATGTTACTAGATGTCATTGTGACTCTGTGGGTAGCATGTCTGTCTCACAGCCAACTACTTGTGGGTTCAAGTCCCATACTGGGACTTTGGCTCCCATCCAGTGTGCTGCAGTAATAAGCAGCGTGTGGCACTTTTAGAGGTGTCATCCTTCAGAGGAAATGTTAAACCTACTGTCCTTCTGCCAGCTCTCCAGTTGGAAATTAAAGATCCCAAGTACCCTTTGAATACAGTGAGTAATAACCTTGGGGCCCTGGCCAAGATTCCCTCTCTCAATAAAAGAATTTGTAATTCACAGGGCATATTTCACAAAATAGCAGAAGTCATAGAAACCAATTGAAAAGCCTCATTAAAATTGTCATGGCTCCTTAATGTATTTTTCAACATAGCAAGTCACCTAATTGATGAAGCTTCAATGGCATTTTTAAGCAGCTGCCATAAATTGCCCATACAGGGACGTTCAAAAGAACAAAGAACAATTTCCACTACACATCTTTGAGAAACAGCTAACTCCCATAGACACCTTTGAAAAACTCAGCCCAGGTTCAGGAAAGGTCCTTGGAAAATGTTTGACAAGACTCCATTTCAGAACAATGCAGTGCACTACAGCAACATTCATGGCCTGTTGAGACTCCCAGCAGCCTCATGTGCTGTTCCACTCTCTAAGTGCCAAGAGCTGATACACTCATGTTTTCAAAGGTATTCTTGCACTGGAGACTTAACCTGGCCAGCTGGTGTTTACATGCCATTAATTATGATTTCGAGACATTTTCCACATGGCAGGAATCATAGCAAAGTTATTTATTGGCAGTGGGCAAATATCCTGCTGGTGGCATATATACTATGTGCATAATTGTGGAAGAGATTTCCAGCTTCCCTTGTGTGGGCTGGGTGAAGCAGGACACACATGCTCTGAGCTAAATCCTCTATCTCCTGCTGGCCCTGGGCAGGTAATCTGAAATACTGTCGTTTGCATATCAGGAAACTGTAAATTATCTCAGAAGAGCTGGAATTGCATTTCATAACCTGCCCACGCCTTTTCTCTCCAACCTGCTTGCCCCTTGGCAGCTGCAAGGGTGAAGAAGGGGACTTCTTTAGCTAAGGGATGGAGGGCCCCAGTAACATGATTGCCTGTCATGAACCCTCAGGGTAGCCATGAGCTGATCACACAGAAGGGAAGAGCTTTCAGTGCTTCCCCCTCCCATTTACTGAATGAAAAAGGCTCCAGGTACACACAACAGCTTGGCGATGCCACTTCTGGTGAGCCACGTGCCCGGGGAAACTAAAATTTAGCAGTCTGTTTTTCAGCCACCTTAAGCTCACTGATAGCAAACAGGGAGAATGTACATCTAGATAACATTTCACGTAAGAGAGATCAGAGGAATTTTTTTCTCCTGACAGCTGAGGAAATGGGAGTGCCTTGTGCAGATGTGGACCTCAGACAAAGGAATTCAACACTTCCATACCTAAATCCTTCTTATTTCAGGCAAGGGTATCCTGCCTATGCAGTGGGAGGAAGGCTGAGGCTGCCAGAAAACATCGGCTTGCAATGTGGCATAGAATGTTCTTTGTGGACTACATCAATAATATTTTTTTACTACTTTATAAACACAGAATATACCACAAATTTCCAAAACCTTAGGTATGTTACAGAGAAACTTCTGTAGTGTCAGAATCATCTGATTTTTGTTTTTGTGGCACATATCTCTCATGCAGACAAGAGAATGAGCTCCCCTGACGGTGCCCAGGTGCAGTAGCAGTCCCACGAGTGCCGCTCAGATGTGCGCCAAAGATTTCCCATCACTGCCCACTCACTCCCATGACTACATTTTTAATGCAGTTTTATAGCATGGGTTGTTGTGCTTTCTTGCTCCTGAATAAGTTTCCCCTCTCTCTGCTCACTAGCCTCTGAAGAAAATAAATGGTAGGAAAAGAAAATGGCTTCTGTGTCTCTTATACCTTTCTCATTTCAGTTCTGTTGTTCGCTTCTCATAGTTCCAATCTCAAGTGCTCTTCTGAACTCCTCACTCCAGTGACCGCCTTTCTTAATTTAATCTGGACAAAGCACTGAGTTCATTTCAAGTCATAAAGCTTGATTTGCTGTGTGCTCTTGGCAAATGTGAATAAGCTCTCTGGCTCCTTTTAATCAGCTATCATAATAATTTCTTTTTTTTTTTTTTTTTAAAGCTGCAGCAATTAGGTCACCAAAGCAAGTAGTCTCTTGTGTTCTGTTGAGAATAAATCCGTCCTTCTCTGACTTGCTGCATAATTTAATTATTAAAGCTTGATATCATTTTGGTTTCCATGTAAGGCAACCCCATAAGAGCAATTATATCCTTTCCAACCAAGGTTACTGCTCCTAGAGCCAGTGCTCAGAGGGGCTGGTGCTGTGCTCTATATGGTAACATCACTACTTCCTACCACTCACGTTGCAACATTTGTCTACCTACCCGGCCAACAAAAGCACTCTGTTGGCTTCCTCCTCATGAATCTGCACTGAGCTAGCATGTGCAGGATCTGGTATCAATTAGTTAATAATTTAGCAATGGTTTGAAGATGTAAAACAGCTGCTAAAAGCTAAGCCTTATTATTATGCTAACTAAAATTTTTTCTCTCACCTTTTTGGTTTTTTCCTTAAGAAAATATTATTGTATTGTTAGCTGTGTTCAGCACCTCCTAGTTCTGACATTTAAATATCTAAAATGTTTTGGTGTAATTACTTTGCTTTGTATCACAATATCTAAGATGTTCAGTTCTGTAGGAAAATTTGCATAGCTAGATTTTGGTTTAAGAACAGTAACTGTTTCTGTTCACAGTTTTCCAAAAGACAAGAAAATTGTGTGCTATAATATTTTACCTATCTGACTGGAGAAGCCTACCAGATTAAATTATTTATGAAATTTGCAAAAAAGTTTTGGCCACTGAGTTGATTTTAATTTTCAAACTCTGTTTCTTTCCTGGTTCTCTCTCAGTTCCTTTCACCACCCCAGGAGTTTCAGACACTTCTGGTGCATTTGGGAGAAATCTCCCCTCAGTCACATGTTTTGAGGATCTGATTGGAACTCTAAGGAGGCTGCTGGGCACAAGTAGAAATCCTGTATTTCAAGTAAGACTTGTAGTACCCACATGTAGCTGGAGATTGAAGAGACACAACGGCAGAGTTCAGTAAATGGTGCCAAATGTTGTTGGTCAGAAGAACAAAGTATCTTCACACTCACCTTAATACACTGTGCAAATTGCTCAAACACAAGCACATTTTGTCTGACTCATGCAGACAGAACAAGATCCAACTGCAGCGTGCTGAGAATAATGGGGCCTTGCCACTGAGTAAGCTTGTGTGGGTGTGCACTGCACATGATAATCAATAGCAAGTATTCTAAAACATGAATTAGAACAACTGTACCATCATTTAATCTGGTATTTAATTATGATTTCTTATTAAAATGATGATTTCCACTTTTTTTGGACTGAATGTTGCAACCAAAACAATTTGAACTTGGAAATAGTGTCCTACTCCAACTATGGGAAGTTGCTTAAAGGCTAAGATGACATGCAACATGGTTTTCTCTTGAATTTAGTTGAAATTCCAATAAACCTCACTAAAGAAACTTAAAATGATCTGTCTCTTAAACTTCACAGCCTTTCTAGGCCGAATATATCAAAATTCTTCTAGTGTTATGAATCATTAAATACCTTCAAGCCTGTCAGAAACACACCATTTATGTAACAACACTTCAGTTCCTTATGGAACAACTAATTAAATGTCCCTTTTACATACTTGCCTTGTCCTGCCTGTAGCTATTAGGACACATCATGCATTTTCAGTCAGTGTGAGGGCACTGGAGTTAGCTTCCTGGAATTCCATCAGGATAAAAATAAAGTTGTTCTTAATATGTGACACATCATTCAGTATGGCTTGTTCCAGACACTCTGGGAGAGGAAAATAATGCATGCTTTGTCACTTGGGGCTATGTTTTGCCATGTGGAACTATTTTAGTGCTCTGTGCTTTTGATGGGGACAGCAGCTAATCCCCTTCTCAGGTACCAACACTGGAGGAGCAAGACTAAGGTGCAGTTCCTACGCAAAACCTGTGGGCTAGCTTGTGCAGAAAGTGAGGATCTTCACAAGCCTTGCTGCCACTGTGTGAGATAGGTGAAGCTGTTCTGCTCTGCCATACCTGGGGGCAGCTGAGCAGGCAAGGCACAGCAGAGCTCTCTGCCTTTGTTCACAGTCCAGGAGGCCCAAACTGTTCCATCAGGAAGCACAGAGCTCAAATCCTGGCAGAGGCTGCCCTTTCTGCCATGCCTGTCAGTGTGGCAGAGCTGGGCACGCTCTGCAGAAACACCTGGGAGACTTTCTGGGCAGCAAATCTTCTCCTGAGCAGTTGGCAGCAATGTCAGAGATGTGTTCTAGCTGGTGGCCAGTAAGAAGTCAGTGGGGAAATGGGCCCTTAGCACAGCCCCCAACAAGACAGCATGAGCCACCAGTGAACCCTTGCAGCAAAAAAGGTTAAGGTTATCCTGGGCTGCGTTGGGCTAAGTATGGTCAGCAGGCTGGGAAGGTCATCCTTTCTATTTTTCCAAAACAGGTGAGGTCAAAGCTGGAGTGCTGTGTCCAGTTCTGACTCCCCAGTACAAAAGACATGGAGAGAAAGAAGAGGGACTCAGGAAGGAAAAAAGAAGCTGAGCTGCCCAGGTTCCTTAAATTGCTAATATGAAACTGAGTAAAAACAGCTAAACTTGTGCATACTAGGAGTGTTAATGACCAGATAGATAAAGCTGAATCACAGTGAGACTTATCTCAGTACAATACTGTATATAAGTACATATATAAGACAGTATATAATATCCTGCATCCTTTATTGTCTTGTTTATGTCTGTCATGGTATTCCCTTTTGGACTTATTCATTTCCCCAAGGCTTTTTCCAGCTGCCAGGGGCTCTGCACAGCCTGCTCAGGTTCTTTGCAGTCAGTGCCACCACATCCTGCCATGAACCTGCCACTCTCCTTCAGCATCAGCAGCAAGAGCTGCAGCCAGCAGGATCCAAGGATATTTGACCTCTCATCCAGTCCGTGTATCAATTCTGCTTCAAGCTCATTCTCCAGCCTGTGCTGGGACTTCAAAGCCACAGTCTGATGCATGGCATTGATTTTGCCTCCAGAGACCATGAGAATATTTGCTTTCTCTGGGAATACTTTTTTTCTTTGCTGTGGCAGAAAATCAGACATAGACATATGTAAACAAAGAGCTTTGAAAGAACATCTGGGACAGCAAGAGTCCAACAGGGATATATCCTGGCCTGTTTCCACTCTTTTGCCACTTGAAACTCATCCCTAGAGCCATAAACAAAGTAAAGAACAAGAGCATCAACATTTTTCAAGGAACTCTCATCCCGCATCTCAAAGTAATTGCTACGTGCCTTTGCCTGCAACCTTATTTTGTGCAGAACCTTCATTTGCCCTTAGACATCAAACACTGCCCAACTTTGAAGAAGTTTGAATACAGATCTGGTCTTTGCAGTCGAAGCACACCTCTAGCATAATGATGAAAAAAGAAGGAATGTATTGAAGCAGAACACAGACAAACTTCTTCCAGAAGTCACTCTAATCAAGCAGCTGCTTCCAGCATGAGGTCATGTCAAAATGTTCCTCGACATGGTGAATTCAGTTCTGACGTGATTTTTTGAAAAGACTAACTATATTAAGCTCACAACACTACTAGATCCCTACACTGGCCTCTTAAGGCAAGCATGAGGGTGTTAAGGCACTGGTTTATTCCATAGACACAGTCAGAGGATAATACTGTTATTCAGTTCTGCCTCACCATGGGAAAGCAAATTGTAATGAGTTATATATAGAAGAGGCAGATACTGTTTTTTTCCTAGTACAGTAAATCAACTATACACTTTGCATTCCAGTAGTTTCCCAAACCAGTTTTAATGTACTGGTTGGTAGATTTTAAAGGAATATATCTGGCACTTGAACCTCAAACATGTAGTAAAAATGTTATTCTGGTGGTGTTGTTATCCAGACTTCTTAATCACAGATTAGAAATCCAGTAGTTTAGGCAATGCTACAAATATATAACAAAGATGGCGTGACCTAAACAGTAATATAATTCTACAGGAAAATACATGATACAGAGGTGCATGATATACCAGTATTCTACTCCACTGTGATCTATCAATACTAACCTAGCTTACTTGTTAAGCTGAAACATTTGGCTATAAAAGGTCAGGAGTGTCCTTGAGGTATGGATCTGAAATATATATTGGGGTAAAGCTCAGTGGAAAGAGAAGGGGGACCCTTCTGAGGTTGATTTGCACGAGTTCCTTACAACAGGAATTCTTAAAGAGCATCAGATTTTTATCATGTCTGGGGCACAGGGGCAGAAGCAATGGGACTAATTATTATAGCAACAACTATGATAACAATAAGATGAGAACAATGCAACAAAAAGATAAGCAATTTTTCTCCAGCAAACAGGTTCATTTTGATAGAAGCCTGTTTAAACTCTTGGGCAATGAGAGAAAGCAATTATTAGTGTACTTGAAATATTTTCTGTCATCATATTTTTTCAACAATGCAAAGTTTCTAGCATTATAGGAGAAGAATTATTTAGGGGAAAAAATTCTGTTATCTAATCCAAGCCTTTACACTTGTCAGGTCTTCTCAGAAGTTCTTCCTTCAGCTGGAGAACTAGATATGGGTTCAAAGTTCAGAGTATTCTCCTCCATGTGCCGGGTGTTTCTCAGATGCAATTTAACCAGTGGTCATTCAGAATTACTCATGTATCTGTCTGAACAGAGTATACAGTTTTGTCCTTCCACCAGTCCCAAAGATATCCTTGTCTGTAGCCAGGCGAGGCAGGTAGGTGCTGTAATTATGCTTTCAGAGGACAGCACTATCATATTTACTCTCATCTTTTACTCATCCTTTGATAGCTTTTTATGATTGCTCTCTGGCTTTTGGCTTGCAGCCATTTCCCATCCCATAGGCAATGACAGTCACAAATAGAAAGAAAAAAGGAAAAGATGACAGGAAGAAAACAGTCAAGTAAAACAGAAAGAAATTCTGGAGGGTAAGAGTGAAGGTTTAAAAGAAAAATTTAACACATCAGAACAAAATAAAATGCCTAAGACACATTGGTTTGAAGATAAATGCAAAACCTTTCCTTTAGACATTTAACAAGTACAGTGACACAGTAGCAGAGAAAGAAGAAAGGGGAAGGAGAGCAATGGAGAAATTGTGTTACAATTGTGTCACAAGCTTTTCTCACAGCACATTCTGAATCTACACTTTAAGGGTGGCTGGTTGTGATTCATAAAATAAATATCAGAAAACATACCCATTTCTGAGTGGAGAGAGTAAGAAAATCTCTCAGCCCAAAGTCTCTTGGGAAACATATCTCAGCCACAGCATGTTTGCTGAAAATATAAACGGGTGCTTGACAGAAATTTTTAAACACATTTTTTTAATCAATGAAAAAAGTTAATTTAATTTTTTCCTTCTTAAAATGCTTATAACCATTAAAAGGTGTGGAGTTTCTGGTGAAGATCAGCAAGTACCATGTTCTCTAAGACAAGCATCTCATAATCTGAAGGAGAATCTGGCCTTTTGCTTATGCCAAGTTGGGATGGGTGAGGAGCTTCTTTCATATCACATTTTAGTAGCCTCTAGGGTCACCTGATCTCAAACAGGAACAGTTTTGAAATCAAGAAAGCTTTTACAAGACATGAAAAATGTTTCCTGTCCAGCTCTAGCATGAAGATTCTTCTATCACCAAATAAAATTATCTCTAATGGCTAAAATAGCTTTGTTAGTTCAGTTTAGTTCAGTTTATTGTTGTGTAAATTGCAGAGACGGCATAGAACTCAAATATGCAAAGGTGGCAATTCCATTACCTACTTTCCAGCACAACATATGTTTTCAATCTGAGCAAATTTTACTCTTTCCCAACTGCAAATTGGATGACATACAACAAAAACTGTGTTTTAACAGCTTTAGCATTTTATAGACATTACAGCCAAGCACCAATCCTTTACCTTAGGAAAAATTAAGAATTACAAAGAGTTTGCTATAAAAACACCTAATCACCAGCAACCAGCTGGAAGCTGTATGGCCTACTGCATAGTAAGCTCTACTGAGGCACAGAACACAGGAGCTCCTGGCCTTGAAAAAGATGCTTTTCCCTCTTTGTTTCCATGTCTATAAAATGGGGCAATAATACCTATCTGCTATGTAATTGAGTGCTTTAGAGACAAGGGCTTGGTGGTTTTTGCAAAAGGGAGGTCACTTGATATTGCTAATAGCATGATTAATAATAATGCAATATGGCAAATGCAGTAGAAAATATTTAAGCAAGCTTCAATGAATCAACTCAAAACTTCTAGTTTTGGGGAGCTATTTCCATTAGATTTTTTTGTTCAAATAAAGCACCACAATAGTCTTCATTCACAGCAAAATTGTTCAGTAGATTGAGACTTTAGTTACAAAACCAGCTACACTCTCCTTAGCCAGAGTATTTTCCAAGCTCTCTTAACATAAGGCCTGATGTTTTTATGCACTTTTGGAGCTCATCTCTAGTAAACTGGCAGAACACTAAGTGTAATCACAGACTCACACAGAACAGGTGAGGTTGGAAGGGACCACAGTGGGTGCTCTGCTCCAACCTCTCTGGTCAAGCAGGGCCATCCCAGGGAGCAGGACTGTGTCCAGATGGGTCTTGAACAAATCCAGTGAGGGTTAGGGTTAGGGTTAGGGTTAGGGTTAGGGTTAGGGTTAGGGTTAGGGTTAGGGTTAGGGACTCCACAGCTTCTTGGTCACTCACACAGGGGATGAGCTCTTCCTCATATTCAGGGGTCTCACATCACGTTGCCTCCTGTCCTCTTGCTTGGCACTACCAAGCAGAGCCTGGCTCCATCCTCTGACACCCTCCCTGCAGATACTGATAGGCAGGGTCCCCTCTCAGCCATCTCTTCCTGAGGATGAACAGACCCAGCTCTCAGCCTGTCCTTGTAAGAGAGATGCTCCATCCCTTAATCATTTTCATTGCCCTTCACTAGACATTTGCAAAATGCTGCCAATAAAAGAGTGCCAAGATCTTTAACTTTTTTTGTAGCAGTACATAAATAAGCTGCATATTAAAATACTTATTGTGAAAGCCTGAAAAATCACTCCTTTATTCCAGATTGTCTATAAAATCTGGGCTCCGCTTCAGTCTGTTGGAGTTTTGCCATTGATTCGGCAGGGTACAGATTTCAGAATGGACTTTGAAACAATTAGATTAGAAACAGCTACTTTCCTGATTTCCCATATTTCACAGTGGAAGCTGAGAAAGGACATTTTGAATATTGAAGTAATTTAAGCCAGCCAAGAAGGATGCAGTCGGTAAACTTGTTACTTTGCTAAAAGATTGACTGTCTGGAAAACGTTACAGAGCTGGACACTTATTATTTTTGCATTAGTTCTCAGAGATCTGAGGCACAATCTATGAAATTAATCAAACGTGTGCATGTGCACGCTGTAGCCAGTGTGGTACTAGTTTTGTGTTTATCACATGCTCATGAACTCTTATAGCCACATGCTCATACACACTTTGATACAGCAGAGTTCCATTTGGCTTCAACTGATTGTATGCTGACAACTGCACAGAAAACAAAGAAATGCAAAAAATATATGAGACTGCTTTCTATACTTACTATCTGGACAATATTCCTCAACACTTTCGTTCTTGCATCTATCATATATTTTTCTTAGTACTTTAGACCTCAGGAGTATTTTTGTTTTGGTAGCACTGATGAAACAAATCACTGTTTTTCACTTTTGTATATTCTACTTTTCTTTTGTTTTTCCCAAGACCAATATAAATACTTTCGTGCCCAGAAGTTCAAACTGGGGTATGGCCAGTTATGTGGCCAAAGGACCTTGTTTCTCTTTTTGCTTTCTCCCAAGACCACAGGGTCAGTATCTTCCTGTTTTTGTTAGGCCACTTTCTGTTCATCTTCTACTTCTGTACTCATATAATTGAAGTAATGTTTATTTCCCATTCAGGAAATCTCCCCTTCTTCTCCTTTAGTCAAGGCCTGCTCCAAGGACAGGGTTTTGGACAGTAGCATCTATTGTTTCAGCTGTCTTCTTCCAGGGAGGATCTTAATTGCTTCTCCCACCTGCATGACAGAGTTTGCATGTTCATCACCATGGCCCATGACTGTCCAGGGACCAAAAGCACTTTTGCTGCACTTCAATATATTTTGCTACCCTCCACCATATTACTATTTGACCCTGTGGGCTGAGGTCAGCCTCTGTGCACATATTCTCTTCTGACAATAGTCAGAAGCTGTACTGGCCTACCAAGAGATTATTTCTGAAAGGCCAGACACTGATACATAGAATTGCTACTACTTGTATAAGCTCTACCCAGTAATTTGGAAAGACCTCAAAAGACCTACAAAATTTTATTTCACATACAGGCCCATGTATACACACTTGTATTCAAGAAAAAAAGATAATGAAAAATATTATAATGATCTTTGCAATCAAATTGTCTCACACAACTGAGTTTCTCGACAATATCAGCCTCTATTGTTAAAGTACCCTGTTGCATTAAACTTTTTTTTCAAGTGCCCAAAACTATTTAGAATAATGGTCCACCTGTTCACCCAGTTGCCTTCTTCAGACAGGCTGATTGGGATAATTGGTCGTGGTGGCTGATGAAGGGGATGGGAAGATGAGGTCAGTTAATTGCTGCCTGGGGGGGAGGATGTAGGAGGTCTCTTTTGTTCCAGGCCCAGGGCCCACTTGTAATAAATGACATGCAACAGAGATGCTCAGAAGACACTCTTTTAAGATCCTCCCCACAAGGGAATAGCAGATGTTCTTTGTGATTTATGGGTCTGGGTTTTGGGGTCTAATACTGTAAAATGTCTGTGTAATCTGGACTAGGCATCACAAACAAGTGCAAACAAATATATCATGACATTATATCTCCCTGTGCATTAACAGAATAAAATGACAAGGACCAGAACTGGGTAAAATACCTTCCAGTTCTCCTTTTACATAACTGAAATGTGTGCAGACCTCACACACTTTGAGAATTTCCACAGCCAATGCTTTCTGGAAGGAAACAGCCCTCGTCCTGAGCGCTGCTGTCCCATGGGTTCCCTGCCTTTAGATTATGGGAGATCTCACATCTGTTCTCAGACTTGCCAACTCTAATAAAATGTATTTATTTCAAGCTTCGTTGATGGTTAGGAAAAAAACCTTAATAACTATTGAAATGGAAATCAACAACTGTTCCAGGTCACAGTAAATGGATTTGAGGACTTAGTAACCTGGCACCCCTGAAAATGTCTTCTACATAATGCCAGACAAAATGAGCATATTTGTGAACATTTGGTCAGCTCTCATGGATGCACACTCCATTGCTGAACAAATACAATGTATCTTTCTTATTTCTTCCCTTTCCCTATCCTCTCCAGAGTAATAAAAATACAGGAGCCTAATACAATATTTTCTATATTTTCCTCTCCCTCTATCAAGTGTCTTTGATGCAGCTGTGATTTACAATGTTGAGGATGACAAATCATCCATACTTCACACAGTGTTGCTTCAAGTGAGGACAAGGAGTTTTAGAACAGCACAGTCCTAAAGCAAATAATGTTGCTTGACAAAGACATGAGCAAAATAACCTGCTATACCTTTGATATTGAAACATATGCATTTTCTTCTCCAGCCCTTAATGACTGTTTGAAGAAAAAAAAAATCAAGATTAATTGGCTTTGAAATTTGGCTGGGAGAGTATTTAACACGTTTTCACTTATGTTCAGATGCCGTGGCTAGAAAATGGTATTTGTGTTGGTATTCATAAGCCATACCTCTCACTTCCCTGCCAAATGTCTTTTATTGTAAAGGGGTTTCTGTGGGAAATATCTCAGTTTATCTAGAACACCAAGAAAAAAATATTTTTAGATCTATTTTCCTCCCTCCCCCACTGCCATTCTCACATGCATAATTAACCAGCAATCAGGTATAATAGCTAGACATGTAAATGCCTTTAGTTTCATGCAGGTGCAAAAACCCAAGGTTATACACAAAATCAAGCCTTAAGGATTAGTCTTTCAGTATAGGACACAAAGGCTGCCTTCCCCCTCTCCTCTCAACTGATTCCTCAAATGCAGATACTTCTTTCATGTTTAAAATCTAATAATGTAATCACATCCTGACCCCTATCATGTATAATGCAAAAACAATGTTGAGTGAGCATCTATTATGAGTCAGTTTTGGCATCAGTTTTGGCAATCTGAAGATAGCAATACAGTGAAGAGAAAATTAACTCTGTAAGATGAAGCAATTACCAGGAGATCAGCTGAAAAAATGGAGATTTGCTTCAAGAAAAACATGGAAAACAGATTCTTTTCTGACTTAGAGACACTAAGCTGTTTTTTCAGTTACAAGAAAACAAAAAGATAGGGCCTTGGGAATAATGTCTGTGTGTATGAGAACATACACAAAATGTGAAATGGGGAACAATCTGTAGGGATTTCTTGTTTTCCCATAGTTAGTGTACAGGATACTTCCCTTTATCTTCCACTAAAGCTGGATTAGCATTTTGAACTTTAGAGATGAAAATCTTCTCCTAGGCATAGAGGGTTTTCTAAAGGTGGCAAATAATAATTCAGAAACATCTTCCCTCCTAGATCATTTGTCAATATTCAAAACTAAAATCTTGAGTGAGACAAATGGTTCAAGGTACACAATCACACCTTCCCCAAGGGGTAGCAATATGGCATTTGTTAAAACCCACCTAACTCTGCAGCTGACAGTGTGTAGGGCTGTGGTTTATGAGGAAGAAAAGAGGTTTTTGAGGTGGCTGAATAGCTGGGTTAAAAGGTTTGTCAGCACAAAAAACCAACCCCAAATCATCCTTATCATGGCCATAAAATGAATACAAAATGCAGGCACTGTGAGTAGGTCTGGGTATATGGTCAGAGAGGTCACTATATTTTCCGTCATAGCCACAGGTCATTAATTAGAACTAAGTTTCCTGAGGAGCTGTGGAGTGTCCTCCTAATCAAGGAGAGGATCAGCTTTACAGAGGCAAGAAACAAATTAGAGTCGCACAACAAATAATCTTTTCTGCCAGTTTTCGGATTTAAGCAGCTGAAATTCTCCCCTCTGTGCAGATGCATTTTTGTGGAGTGGAAGCAAGCTCTAACTTGCTCATCACTAAGCCAAACAAGTGCAGGAAGGCCAGATGCCTGTAAGATCTGGCATGCCTGTGTTTAATGATGTGTTTGGATAGCAGCGACTGCAGCCTGTCCTGCTGCTCTCTCCTCCAGCCACAGAGCCAGAGCAGTTCCAGAAGCAAAAGGGAGCACTGACTGCCCAACAAGAAAGCAAACATTGAAAACATGCCTTTGCCTGCAGTCTAACCTAACCCAGCTGGTGCTGGGACACATGAGCAGGCTCTGCACAGCGCAGGGCAGAGCAGCACTCCCAGCCCAGGGAGAGCCTCAGCTCTCTGGGCTTTGCAGGGTTTGCACTGCAGGCTTTAACCTCTCAGGCTGGCTCTTTTTTGTCTACGAGAAAAGTCAAACTGTCTCAACATATGAGATTTAGCTCAGCATGAAGCCACAAATCCTAAGCCTAGAAGTGTTTTTCCGTGGCAACCTGAAGTTTCTGCCCTGCCATCCCATATTATGTCAGCTTTTCATGTTGCAGCTCTTTCCTCAGCATTCTTCTAACTTAATTTTCATACTGCTTCTGGAGCAAAGTGCCCTAATGTCATGTGCCAGAGATTACATCCCTCTCTGGGAGACCTAGGCACATCCTGAAAGAGCTTGTAAACTAAAAAATTGTGCAAGAAGCCCCAGAAACTGCACCCTTGAAATGACAGCACATACTGTGGCAGACATTTGGTGCCTCTCAGATTATTCTGTGCTCTGCATTGAAATACAGTGTTTTCTCCCCTAAGACCGGCAGCTTGGAGGCAGTGCCAGGCCCTTTGGAAGAGCTCTCTGCAAACACCTCTGTAAGTCTGCCCTGCTCCCCCTGTGCTCCTTGCCCTGCCTGCATTGTGTACTTTCCTCCCTCTGCCACTGATGAGGCTCTCCCTTCTTGAGAGCCAAAAAGCCACCCACTGTGGCTTTCTCCATTAGGCCATAAATGCTCTTGAGCTGCTGGAATCTGTTTTGTAAATAGACAATTAAAATGAAGAAGGGAAAAAATCTCTGCTCACTTTGCATAGTCAGAGCCCAAAGACAGCTGTCTTGAGGGGCTCAATCCTGCACATCACGAGGAGGTTCTGAAGAGTGCTGAGTACCTCCATCTCTAAAGAGCTTAATTGGAGACAGGGGTAGCAAAGCACCTTCAGCACCCCACTGGATGAAGCCACATGTTATTGGGACTCCCACTGATTTCTGTCATCAGAGCAATTGGTTTTGAGAATAAGCAAGGAAAAAATCTCCCACTGACATCAGTGGGAATCCTTGGCACATACGGGGAACAAAACGTTATGGTTGAGATCTCTGGATATGGGAGCAGTCTTTTATTCTGCTTATGCAAATTATTTATACAAATTATGCAAATAATTACCAAGTCATTCTGGTGACTGTATAATAATAACAATAATAATTATTGTAATTACTAATGTTGATGTTTGTCACTATTGTTGTTATTCACATTTATTGTGATCGTGCCTTGGGGCCAGCCACGAGCAGTGTCCATTAGGGCTGTACTTAAATGAGCAGTCACTGCCCCAGAGAGTTTACAAACTGAAGAAGCCCCACGGATGCAGAAGGGGAGGGAGGGACAGTGGGAGGGGATGATGCAGTCAGTGGATTTAGGATTGGGGATGGGGAAGGAGCAGGGAGGGAATCATAGCAGGATCAGTATGGGCAGACTGTGAGGAAGGGAGACATTTGTGGATCCCTTTGTGTTTTTCTCCCAGGACCATACAGTGTTAGCATTATGTCAGTGTGTGAGACAGATACACCCACTCCTCAGGTCTGTGTGTGTAAGAGGTCTCTGGGAAGTATGGGTTCCATGAAGTTACATTTTACCTACTCTTGATCAGTACAGAAATCCCTCAGCTGCCATCCTCCTTCTTGGACATCCTGGGATTCTGGGGTGCTGTTGCTCTGCCCTGAGGTACACAATGTCTGTTTTAGCCTTCCAACCCAGCCCCAAGGAAACTGCACTGATGGTGAGTTTTCTCTTAGCCTACTGTGTTCACACCCAAAAAGGTAGAGGGAAAAAACCCCAAACCAATAATTAATGGAAGCAGGACCTGGCCTAACCTAACCTTCTTCATCTCTCATCAGATATTTTCCAGGTTCTTACTGATATGGAGAAAGAGTTCTTGACAACCACTGCTCCCTTCCCAAAGTGTCTGCGCTTCATTTCCTTCCCATGACCTTGAGTAACTTCACCAACCACTTCTGTATAAAACAAGCTGGGGCTGGTTCTCCAAGCTTTGTGCCAGGTGGCAGGACCCACCTAAGCCCTCTGTGCAGAAGGGTGGCCTTCCCCCAGCTGTGTGCCAGGAGCTGGACCAGCCCACGCCGTGCCTGGCAGAGCAGTGGGAAGGGGCAGGGCTGTCTCCAGCCAGCGCCTGTGCCTAAGCTCTAGCCTTCATCAGTTTATTAATAGAGCAACTTAATGTGTTGTTTTTGCCAGATCCCTGCTGCTGCTTCTCCTTCCTGGCTTCCTTCAGAGTGTTTGTTCATTGTTACTTGAAATAAATGAAAGAAAACTCCTACAAATTACTTCTTCCCTGAAAAATGCTAGGAATAGTCTCATTATTCGTGCTGTAGAGATAACCCATCAGCCCTCTTGCATTTTGGAACTAGTCTATGTAACATCTCATGGCTCTTCACCAACAAGACTTTCAATTACAAGGACATAAATCCAGTCAAATTTCACTGAAGTCAAATCTTTTATTCTTGATTTACTCCCTTATAATTTAAAGCACTGTAGCTGTATTGTGCTTGAAAAAATAGAGGAACTTTTCAAATCTCAGAAGTCTGAATTTCTCAAAATGACATATGTGGCTATGATTTCCTGTGTGAAGTACAAATTATCAGGAATGTTTCTGCGGAGCTGAGAGATGCCAGAAACCGCTTTTTTGGTCTACATTTCAACAGTTATTCTTATCCTGTTTTAACTTTTGTGTAAGTAATAAGGGTGGATGAACGTTCTTCCCTTCATTTTTCAGTCTCTGTATTTTCACTCTTCATTAGGTTTTGTCTCCTCTGTTCTCTCCTCCTTTCCCACAATCTCTTATTAGTGGAATATGAGGTCATTTATTATCAGCCTGTACCAAACTTTCTAAACTACAATGTTCAAGTGGGTCCTACATTAGTCATGAGCTAGGCCTATTCAAAATGTGTAACTTGTCATCATTTTGGTGCCTAATATTATCTTGCATGACAGAAATGTGTAACAGCATTTTTTCTGACAAGGCTTCTTGTAATCAGAGGACATCTACTCTCTTTATTTCTATTGGGTACGATGTGGGGAGTTCAAAGTTGCACATAGTTACCTGTCATTCACAAATTCTCAGACTTTTTTTGGAGGACTGTCTGCCGTGGGAGGGATAAGACAGATGAATGTGAGGAAATAGTTGAAAGGTTCAGCTTCCACTAGAATAAATATGAATAGCCTTGAGCTGACAGATGTAAAAGGACAATTGTTTAACAACTTCCTTTCTACCAGGAGACAATATTCCAAACCCCTGTAAAATACAATGCACTATACAATATAAACACAATGCAAGTGTGCTTAGCAAATTAAATAGTTGGGGTAAGAATATTTGGATAGCTGGACTTATTTTCTTGATTTCTAATTTTCCAAAAATGTTGTCTAGATCTCGGTTTACAATGTCTTAGTTAATTTAAATTTCCGGTCCTATTATCCCTTTCTGAACCTCCTGGTAAGCTGAGTAGGCTCCATAGCTCCACAGAATAACTTTGCTTAGTGGAATGGTATTTATCTTGGCCATTTTAAAGTTCTCTGTTCAGCAGAATTTCTCGGATAAAAAAAAAAAAATCAAAATGTGAAAGAAAGACTGCAGAAAAAAATAAAATCAGCAGAATCATTTCCAGATTTTTAGATTCCCCACAAAACAGGGAAATACCCACATTCTGTAAATGGGTAAAAGGAAATGCCCTCATTCTGTAAATTTCTGTGGATAAAAGGTACCTTCTACCCATTGTCCCAGGCTTCCTCAATACCTGTTTGTACTCAGTGATAAGGAGAAGAGGCAGAGAAGGTCAATAGTGCTCAATAGCTGCATGATCAAGCTGATCCATCTCCAGCTCTCTCTGTGGCCAGGGAGTGTCTTGGCTGCATGGCTTGGTGCCATTTTCATCTCCTCTACCACTCCCAGTAGTATTGTTGGGTTGAAGCAGAATTATTTTAGGGACAGGATAGGAAGGAGCATCAGCGCAGGAAATCCATCGTGATGTTACTTCTGTTCCAGTCACACATGCAGAAGGCCAGAGGTAGAGGCACAGCCCTTTCCTTTAGCCCTTGCCTGCAGACCCAGGTTGTTGGGTTTCTGCTGAGGATTGTGTTACAGCAGGAACACGGGCATGAACAAGTGCCCTGGGTAGGTCAGAGCAGTCAGTCTGCTGCCACTCCCCAAGCATTCACACCCAGTGCTGCTGCCCCAGGTACTGACTCTGCTAACACCCCACTGCCTAAGGCAATGAGTTTCTCTGTCCTTGTCCCTCTCTGCACCTCAACAGACCCTGATGAGCCAGTGAAACAGTCATGTTTACTTCTGCTCCACTATCATCAAACAGGACGTATAACAGAAATCAAAAAAGTCTCATTTGCCCCCTCAAACAGCTCTATTTCTATAAATCATAAAAAGGAACTGTTTCTATTTATTGAGGCATTGTTCTACCCTTAGATAAGGAATGTCACAAGCTCATTGTAATTATTAGCCTGGAATACAGCTAATTCTGAAGCAGAAAGGAAAAAAATTCTCAAAGTACTGATGGCTACATTATTTGGGAAACTTTTGTGAGGAGATGCTTTATTGTAAAACTGGCAGGAAAACTGAGGGGTACTCACAGGAACTGTGGCATGTAGATGGTAAGTTTTAAGGTCAATTACAAATCACAGTCTATAGACTTGCATATTGTATGGTGGCTGAAAATGAATGTGCTATTGTGAGCACCTATTCAAGATCCCCACGCTCCAACTGGCTCTGCCTGCTCCATTTCAGTACAGTGTCTGGTAATAGAATTATCCTGTGAACAATATACATGCTGAAGAATAATAGGTTGAAATTAATTCCCCCAGTGGTGTTTTCACTGCACCTTCACCTTCTTGGCAACTGTGAATATCTGTAGCTTATCTTAGACACTACACTAGGAGCAGACATTTAAATTAATTTTAAAGAGCTTGAATTAAAAAAAAAGTTCTCTATTCTTTTTAAAGTTGCCTCTATTCTAATACTCTCAGCTGTTCTACTTTTTCCAAAAGTACTCACATATACTTGAAACAATATTTATTTACCCTAAAGCATTTTCTCAAGATTAATAACTATTTGTCTTGGCAACAATCAGGACCTCATTTCATCCCTGAAGTTTATCAGTTCCGTTCAATTCAACAGGAATTTATTTTTTTACATTAAAAAATATACAAAGATTCTCAAGCTGTAAGGGGACAGACACCCTCAGGTACCTGTCATAGGTAATCAGAAATCATACTCAGAATGTGTATTTCCCTTGTACATCCATTTGTCAGGAAGTCCAGTCTCGGACGCAGATCACTGCTTTGTAAATGGATCATCTGTTGTCTAAAATGCTGAAGTGGAAATAAATCTTATGACATATCCTGAGCCTTTCTTCTGTTGATTTTTTTTCCTAGACTGGAATAAATTGAGGGATTATATCTTGTATTTCATAGCTAGAGAGCTTAAAGGAAAGGACTTAGATTTGTAATGAATAAAGATACCTCCTGGGAAAGAAACAAAGAAAATAAAGAGTCAATGAATGAAATATTTTGCATAGATAAACAGAAAGATCTTCCTGAGCCTACAAAGCATGACAAAGAAATGAAACAAAGCTCACCAATGGAAATAGTAGCAAAAAATTACTGGATTTTGCTAGATCAAATGCACCACTGTTCAAACTGGATCGGTTCTAAAATAAATAACAGTGAGGAATTGCCATGATCCATTGATGTTTCGCTCCAGACAAACATTCTCTCAGCAGGCAACACGTTTTATCATAGCAGAGGTAAGCTTCAGTGGCCACTCTTATTATCTTCAGGAGTCTTGCATAGCTGATACACCTCAAATGCACATTTGAGTTCAGGTTTATGTACTGACTTTAGCAACACTTTCAGTTTTAAGTGTCTTCTATCCTTGGTTTGTTTTTTCTGAGGGAGAAATACTTTGTGTGGTCATACTGGTCACACTATATAGAAAAAAAAAAGTGAAATCAAGAGGAAACACTAGAAAAGCCTGAATTTTAAGGATCACATAAACACCAGCTTAGTTCTTATCTTTCAGGACAGAGAACATCTTTCCAGACAGGTACATTTGACAGTTCTTACTCACTAGCCCTCCCGTCCCCACTACCAGGAGGTTCAGTTAATGGTCCTGATAACTGCATGGGTGCAATGCCAGCAGCTTTATCAACATGTGAGTGTCTGTGATGAGGGTACAACTGACCTTAATTCCACTTTCAGACTCTTACAGTGACTTGCTGTATGACCTTCAGCAAGGAACTTCTCTGCACACTGTTATTCCCAACAGGATAAAGAGATAATGATGTCTATCCACCTGGTAATGAGATTTGAGGGCTGCTGATAAAGTGCAGACCAAATTCTTGGTATTATCAGCACTTATGTGACTTCAGCAGCATCAGTCAGTTAGCCTTTGCAGGGAGCAGGAGCCGGGCTGGGAAGCAGTAATTGGAAGTAAAAGCAATTGATACAGAGGTCTGCTTAATGTGGCATTCTGGGCATTGACTGGTGTCATGGTGGGGTTTGTATGCACCTTGTGTACCTTGTGTCTCAGAAAAAAAAGAGAAGGCTAGCAGCTTACTGCAGAAAAATGCCTTTTCTTCAAGTTTTTGCTTTGCAAGTGAACTTCTGTCCCTGCTTTGATTGGGATGGTGGACCAGACAACTTCCAGAGCTCACTTTTCAACCCAAAATCCTCTCCCATCCCAACTGGCTGCTGTTGCCTTAATTCCCTTCACCCTGTATAGCTGTTTTTCATATGATGAACTATTTGCCTTCGAAATATTTTGTTCTCTCTCTGATCTAGTTCCTCGATATTTTTTACTTGACCCAACTAGGGGCCAAGAGAAAGTTCTAAACATATTTACTTTCAATACTAGGTCATCCTTGTCAGCAAAATGCACCCCATGCACAGCACCCAGGCAAAGGTACTGGACGTGCCAATTAAAGGTCTAAGTCATCCTGACAGTGCAAATGCCAAGAAAAGAAAGTTTTCCTTCAAGTTTCATTTCTATTTATCCATTGCATTGTCAGTGGAAATTGAAGAGTATCCTACCTGCTTCCTCATTATTGTCCATAATCATACCAACTGTTTTCTCTTCAAGCACAGATTCCTATCCAAGTTCATAAATTACTTTTTACAAGCTTTGACTTGCTCAGTATAAAAATGCAGAAACACTTTCATGCCAGAAAAGGGGAAGCTCCACCCCACTGCATCTGACCCCAGCATTCAGCTGTCTTTTTAGAGATTTTGAATGCTGGAACTAGATCTGAGGGGGAAAATATTGCTTTGTTTAAAAAGTGTGTAAGCAAGTGATTGTAACAGGTGCAACCCTTACTTTTACATAAATATTGTGATTATTCCAGCAGGAGAGGAGGCCTTTCTCTAGAAGTTAGCCCACCTCTTTTTTGTTGCAAAAGTGTTGAACTGGTATAATTTTTTTTACATTATCAGAGAGTTTGCTTATGTGGAAAAGAATTCTAAGGAAAATTAATAGGATATTGCTACAGCAGTCTCCGTGGCAGAACTTTTACAACTCTAAGGAATTCTGTGAAATTTTGCGGTTTTTGTCATTTTTTGACATTTGCAGGGTCTCATGAATGCAGATGTTCTCTCTTTGGATGGGAAAATACATACGTTGAAATGGATAATAAAACCCAAAATGTTTTTATATACTTTTTCTGTCACTTTTATTGCATGTGACACAATTATAAAAATGTGAAACAGAAGCAGAAAGGAGGATGTTTCACACTAAAGAAATTAGACATTCATTCAGGGAACACACTGAATTTTTTTCCCCCATCTCTTTTTTTCCAGCAAACTTTTAATCCTGCCTAGCCAGAAAGAAGGAAAAGTTGGAAAATGGTGACAGAGGCTTATACAAAGCCAAGTTTTCCTGTCAGTATCCCTCATGTCCATGGGAGTATGAGGATTTTATGCACTGGTTTCCAATTGTCACCATGGCAGCATGGAGGGACAGGCTGCAGCTCATCATAACACAGGCCAAGCGGCTCCAACCAACAGGAATTCCATAAATGCTCTGGCATTTCAAAAGCAAACACATCCAATAATTGGAAAGGACATTTGTCATCTTTTTAGAAGTTTAATTAGACTCGAGTCAAATAAAGTCAAATACACCTAGAGATTGGGAATCACAGCCAACCATACCTCTTGTCGCTGTTTTAATGACTCAAAACTCTTCAGTGGGAGGGCAGTGGCCCATCAGACAGTGGACAGCATACACACTTTATCAACTATAACTGGTAGCATCCAGCTCATTCCCAGGATATTTTGGCAGCAGATACAAAAGTTAATGGCTTTACACTCTGTCTCAGTTCTAACATTAAGACATGACTCATTAGGCTTTTTGTTAAATATTGTCCAAATTGAATGTTAACATGGGAAAGCACCAATGTAAAGTGTTAAGCACATACTTCCTGTCAGAATCAGTGACAGCTTTAAGAGTATTTTATCTGAAGAAGGATTTGGCCAAGCTGGGAAGGAAAACTATGTTGAAGTTTTGGGAAATTTTATTTTCTGTTTGAATGCTCAGATAGCCCAACACACAGAACAAGTTTTTTTTCCTGCAATATGGTCTGAGTGCATGAGGCCCCACTCAATACATAAAAAGGAAAACCATGGAGTATAAAGGTGATCAGTGTCAGAGCAGTGATGAGGGAAGAACTAGGGGCTGGCCATGCAGTGCAGAGTGCAGGGATAAATGGAGAAGAGAGACAGACCAGTGGAGATCAGCCGGAGTTCTCATCCCTGTGTTCCTTTAGATGCACTGACAGGAGCAGACATGATGATTTATCTGGGAGAAAACAGCCTAGTAGTAGACACAGAACTCAACTTCATTAAGATAGAGATGCATATGATATCCTTGAGGCAGACAATGCAGAATATAAAATGGATCTGGAAGAAGCACTGTCAAGTTATGTTTAAAGGCATTAAAAAGAAAAAAAAGATGCAATTGAAAATACTTTGATAGAGCAGAGATTTGATAATGTGACCCTTCAGGCTTAAGGGTATTAAATATGGTCTAAGATGTATTAGTTCTTTGTGTTAGCAAACCCAAAAGGATTACACTTATTCATTAGATATTCCAGCAGATGTAGTGAATGCAAACTTACTGGGCCCTTTGAAGAAGGATCTGACAGGATGAGTTTTCTTGCTTCCCAAGGGAAAAAAACTTAGAGACAGAAAAACCAAGACTGATGTCTCATCACCCATTGGATACCAGTCCCATTAACCCCAAAGTGGTGTCACAAAGGTGAGGCTAGGTAGGGAAGAAGGGAAGAGGAATGAAGCTGGATAAAAATTAACCAATTCTGGAATGTATGATGAGAGTCACAATGTATTTTAGACTATTGTCTATGCACACCAAGGGTTAACTTCTTTCTGCAGCTACTGGTTGAAAGGAGGAGAATAAAGTTGCTTCTGAAAAGATTGTGACTGATGAGCATTGACCTTTGATGTTTGACTGGTTTGATTGTTTCCTGATATTTATTATTTAGCATTTATTGACCAGAAGAGGAAAGAAAAAAATGCTTCATTGCTATCTCAACTTAGTGAACACTGCAAACTTCAGAAGATATAAAATTATGTAGAAAATTATCAGGCTTTGGGTAATATTAGTAGATTTTCATGTCAAACTTTTCTTTCTTTCTTTTTTTTTTTTTGAAAAGAAGCATATTAATATGGAGCAGGCATTATGCAGTTTAAAAATAAATTTCCTGTTATTAGAGTAGGTCACTATTACAGGATGTTTGCTATGTAGAATAAACCTTTGGGGATAGCAATCATATTGGACAGAGAGCAGATTGTGACAGCAATAATAAAGTGAACAGCACAACAGTGTGGGAAAGGCAGAAGAAAGAAAAAACTACTGCACTATTCTTAAAAGAGATTCACATTGAGATATAGGCTTAAATAATTATAAGAACTGAAAGTGTTTTCTCTTCTTTTACATTTATTTCCCTAGTCTGCTAGAATACAGAAAAGAAAACACACTTTTATGGATTCATTTCATTGTACTTTTTTTTCCTGATCCGTACAAGGCTCAGAATCCATGTGCAGCAGTGACAAACACTACATGTCATGCTATTGATCAGTGCCAGCATATAAACCCACCAAATCAACAAAACAAATGCCAAGCCCCTTCTGAGAAAGTCTGAGAGGAAAGCTGAATTGTGTGCCAGACCCTGAAAACATCTTGCTTGCTCTTGTTGAACATAGAAGACAAGACCATGAGTGCTCCACACAGCCTGGCTGCCCCCAGCAGCAAAATATGAGCACTTACCTCAGCTGGTTTTTAATATGATTTCAAAATTTTTAGGCTGAGGCAGTCAGAGCAGAGCAGGACTCCATCCATGCAAGACTTTAGAGAGCTATCTCAGCAGCTTGACTTGAAGCCAGATGCAAACAGGAAACCAGTACAGCTGTCTGTGTCTGCTGGTGTAGTTATTTTCTTTATCTGGGGTTTTATTTTACGTTCATCACCCCAGTATCAGGGCACTTCTGTTCACAGCATCTAAAACAATCACGTGCACCAACTCAGGTTTCCAAAGGGCTCTCAGAGCTATCTTAGGAAAAGCACCATGCAGTGGTCAGGTCTGAGATCTTGCAAAATTGAGACAAAGATTGCCCAGTGTCACAGTTTTTATGTGACAGCTGTAAATGAAAACATCCAGCTGCAGGGCCAAAGCCATCTTCAACACACAACCTTTGGACCTGCTGTGGAACATCCAACACTCTTCCATCATTCAGTGACACACTTGTGAAGTTTAATCACCTACCACCTGCTAGTACAGTTTTGATACCATAAACACTTTGGGAAAGTGAATTTGGCCTTCATTCATGAAGACACAGGGGTTTGTGTAGTGCAGGACACTCTATCTGTATGAAAGTTTTGGGGTTGAGCAATAAAACTTAATCAGGAGGAACTGTGTTTGTCTTCTGTGGTGTGAGTTTCTGTCACCTCAGGCAATGCCTTAAGCAAACAGAGAAGGAAGGCATTGGTCATCACAGAGGTTCAATTAAAAATTATGCAGATCCATATTTCCTGACTGAGAAGCACTTAATAATTTCATCATCTCCCTTGACATCTTAATTTTGGAGTAGCACTGTTTGGGCAAATGGGGCTCTATATTTGTAAGACTGGATGAAGACTGGTCAATGGGCAGGTGTTTAAAGTGAATGAAGACCTTCTAGACCAAACCTGAGCTCCTTGGCTGTGGCCAGATCCAGCTGCATGGATACAACTCATTCCAAGGAGGAAATGGAGGAGCCTTGTTCTTCTGATGTTCCAGTGTTGTTATTTCAGAGACTCTGAGCTGAACAAGACAGCCTTAGTGACACAACACATCTATATCAAACCAAGAAAGAGCCCTTGCACACACTTACTCTGTCATCCCAGGGATGTCTCCTGTTATTGCCAAACACTTCATTGTGTTTTCCTGACACAGAGTTTAGTGCTTGCACTAATGAAACATAATCCCCCCTTTTCCTGGAAACGTTCTCAGAGCAGCAGGGTGAAACCAGTGTCATTGATTTCATACTCGGCCAGTAACACCATTTTAGGGGATGAATCCCTTGATGGCTGTGACACATCAAAGTGCTGATGCAAGGGCAGGGGTCAGTGGGTTGGATTCTCCAGTCCATCCATGATACTCAGTTATTTTCTAGCACTGCATGAAAGCTGTAAATTGTTTCTTGGCTTTAGTTTCCTCTGTAGGGTCCAGATGCCAACTCCCTGTTTGTCCCTGGGGCATTACCAGGAGGGGAGGAGTGATCATGAGCTCCATGCCTGCCTTCTCCCCAGTTGCCTAAGCCAGCTGTGCTAGTAATTTCTCATCACTATAAAACAGTTTGAAGCATCTTTTGCTTTCTGCCAAGGACTGGCATAGGCAGTGCCCAGCGCAGACAGAATAAAACACTGACCTTTGCCATTCTGTTCTCATAATTTGCAAATGAGCACAGCTTAGCTGGTCCAGGACCCTGGCCAGCATGTGACAAAAGAGAATGAGGAGTTAAGTGTTCCCTTCCTCTCCCAACTATCTGAAATTCATTTGGCCACTCCATGGCTGGAAGCCACTGCACCTGTGAGAATATCCCAGGGGGTCACTGCGGCCTGTCTGCCTTAAATGTCAAAAAATTCGGCAGATCCTACAGTGGGAAAATGAAGAATAACAAAGTCTGCACCACTGGATTTTCATTTTGGATAGTAAAACACTATTTATTTTCCTTTAATTATAGAGCAATCATGCTTCTCTGAAATAAGGCTTTCAGATTTCACTATAACTTCTCTCTTAATTGGATGTTTGTGAATGTAAAGGTTTCTACCACGACTTGTGAAATGAAACAAAAACATCATTTCTGCATTAATTTAATTCTTACATTTCCAACCATTCTCTCACAATCAGGTTTCCTTGATATGCTTAATCTTTTGCAATGGTTTCCATGGCAACTCCTCTTCATTGTGGTGACACCAAGGACTCCAGTAATCATGAAGCCAAACTTTGCCAAGGGATTGGCTTTTGCTTTTTTCCTGCTGGCTTTGCCATGGCAGCCCTTGCCTGCTTCCTCCTGTGTGCCCCACCTTCCCAACAGGCACGCTGACAGCCAGGGGTAGGAAACACACAATGGGATGTTACTAAGGTGTTATGATTAGTGCTACAGGCAAGGCTCCCTTTTCAATTCCCTTATACATTGCTGTTTACTGCTGCATTCCCAGTAAACCCCCGACAGAAAGGTGAGGTTCATCCTCAGAAATACAAAATGTTATCCTGGCTGTAGAGTCCAGCCCTGCAAAGCAGCACAGCCTTTCTGCAGAGCACAGCATCACAGTGCCTGGTGTTCAGTTACACAAAGCAGCCTCCTCTGTTCAGCACAGTGCCTCAGCCGTGGGGCACAGAGTGAGTTATCCTGCACTGCGCTGCCCACATCCACCCTGGCATTACACACACACACCGGCTAACTTCTGCCATACAGAACACATACAAACACTGGCTAACAACCCTGCCATACAGCTCACACAAACACTGGCTAACAACCCTGCCATACAGCACAAACCCACGACTGCCGTTTGCAGCTGTAAGAAAATCGCTGACACCAGACTGAGGTGGTTCCAGCAGTGTTGGGTTATGCACTGCAAGAGCTGTACTTTGTTGCTCCAATTTCCTTCCTACAGTTTACCTCCCCCTCCTCCAGACCAACCAGCTCTGAGGAATGGACTATGTGACTGGCAAATCAAACATTATTATTAATCGCTGTAATTACTTTTCTTGGCCCAATTGCAGAGCCTGGGAAGCTAACCACAGTCTCTAGAGTGCAACCTTAACTACAACATGTTTCTGAGCCACCATTACCTCATTGTTAGTCATGTTTAACCAGAGAGAATTGTGAAACTTTTTTTTCCCCTGAACCCTCTCAAACCACGTATGCTGCACAGAGCAATGTAAGAATCTCTACATTTATCTCTCTGTGCTTCCATCTAACCACTGACTTTGCCAAAGCCCCAAGTGTCTGCTTCAGGCTGAGGGATAGGCAAGTATTCTTTCTTCTCCTAGTCACAAGCGGTGTGAATGCTTTAAAAACAGCAATGATATAATTTTCTGTCTTTGGATGCCCACAGAAGGAAAAATGTCCTCTTCTGAAAGGCATTGGTTACAGGGTAATTAATTGATGACTGCAAGGTCACCAAACAGAAAATGTATTGATAAACACTGCACCTCTCAGCACAGTCCCTGCTTCTCGAGTCCATCACCAGCTCCTCATGTTCAGTGTGAGAGGCCAGGGCATGGTCCCAGCACTCGTTACTTGTCCCAGGTATTCCTGCCTGACCCATGCACCATTCTGCACAAGCATTTAGCTATCCCAAATTTTTTTTTCCTAATTTTTTTGAAGGGTTACCTGTCTCTTAACTCAGTAAGTTGATCTCACCTTGCCACCATACAGGTGCTGGTATCAGCAAGAGGCAAGGAGCAGGAGTAAGTTCAGGTGAGAGTGAGGTGGAGCAGACCTTTTGTTTCAGACCTCATTTTATGCATTGTTTTTCTTACATATTTACTATACTGTGTATTACTAAAAAGTAAATGTACAGTAAAAAGGAAAACTTTTGTGGCTGCACCTTCTACCCCTAGGACATCAGAATCTTTTCTTAGATCAGTCTCATTTCCTTTCTGAAGGGACTCACACAATTATTTTACAGCTAGGAATGTACTTATGTTTTTCTACTGCACAATATGACCTGTGACAGATTAAACACTCAGACTTGCCTTTGGCTTAAGCTAAAATTGTACCTGAGGTTGTCCACATTAAAACAGAAAAATTACAGACATGTGGTAACATCACAGCCCTCCTCAGCCACCCAATCAATGTGGTTGCCATATGGTTATGAAAGTGACTGGCATTTTTCAACCTCTGCTCTTCTGCTAAGAGCTACTTTGCAGCCTGAGTGAAAAGGGCTGATGATTATAGAGCCAGCTGGGTGAGGGAGAGGGAGGGAACAGCTCAGACATTTTAGCCAGAGTTTCTTAGCAATCATCATCATCAGGCAGAAGGAATTCTGGTTCTCATTGTCTTTTTACAAGCAGAGGTAGGCAGGTTAGTTCTAATTGCCAGCTACCTGTGAACACTCGAATTAAACCCAGCAGCCACTCTGGGGTTTTTCAGACTTGAGTGAAATGGCAGAAGACAGAAGACTGCTCACTGTCCATGGGTAAAATCAACTGACAAGAGGGCAGAGAAACACCCTGGCCAAAGCAGCAAGGCAAGAACAGCATAGTCCTTCCTGTGGCTCTGCCTTGCACCCATGGCCAGCCACCCTGAGGGAAAAGCCTGGGGCTTTGCATTGTTTGAATGGCAGGAGAGCTGCACCTTCAGCTTTAGGGCTAACCTGCAGGAGAAATGCAGCCACCATCACCAAAGAGTTATGAGCAGAAAAGGCACAGGGTTCTGTGATCAGCACAGTGAACTCATTCATGCCCTTGCTAAAGGTGCCTCTGTCGGGGACTCTCAACTCAGTGCAAAAGGTCTTTTCTGTTTCCCCAGTTACAGAGAGCTCCACTGAGCAATCAGATATTCAAAACAACTCTTTCTGCTATGCTTGTGTACTCTGCCGGGCACAAATGGTGCCAGGGTGGCAGGGGATGTGTGTAAAAGTGGTGGACAATCACCCCTGCAAAGAAAGATGTATCCATACCAGAGACAGAGCAGCAGTTGTTCCTGTGCTCATGTGAGACATTGAAAAGACTTGGATTAATCATTGCCAAAGAACAGGTAAGTGACAATAGTGAGAATTTTCATGACTACTTAAATGGGACAAGAAAATGTGCTACTTTGACCTTTTGCAAAAAACAATGTAGACCTGCAGGTCTAGTAAAGGTCCTTCTGGTCTTGACCTTTTTTTCAGAGGTGTAAATATTACTATTTTGTTTCTGAAACTTGAATTAAAACTTATTGCTTATAGGAAAAATGTGTTTGTAATTATTTGCAGGCAGAAAATTTTATATGCAAGAAGAGAACCTAATGATGAAAATCTGGCCCTAGAAAAATTAGCAATGAATGCTCCAGTCAATATTTCCCAAACATTTCTCTGCTGCAATGTTGGCCAAGCTTTTCTGTTTTAACAGTTGCATTTTGGTCAGGCACACGTAAAAGTACATTTTGCACTAAAATGGAACTTTTGCTAAAGTGCAGCAGAAGAAACCAGCTCTGACATTTTTATGATCCCCAAACACAGACAGCCATTCAGACTACAGATACAGGAGTCATCATTCATATAGTCCTAGCTGCTGTTTTGGTTTGGTTTTCTGCCATGACTATAAGGGGATCTTGCTTTTAGCAAGCTCCCCATCCAACAAGACTCCCAGCCAATACCTGGTTGGGAGAGTGTTTTGTTTTGTGTTCAGGCACTTCTGATTTGAAGAACCCTGTTGTAAATTCACAGCATCCAATTCTTGAGTATTTTTCCTGCTCTTTCCAAATCCTGACAGACTCTCAGTGAGAGGCTATGCACATACACCTGGTGCACACCTTGAGGAAGCTTTCTGTCAATTTCCCTTGAAATTCCTACTAAGGAAAGTCAGTGGGAAGCAGAGCACACCACCAGAAAAGACTTTTCTTTGTTCTTCCCTCCAGTCATGTGGGCTGTCCTCAGTGTCTCCAGTGAAGGCACAGGGGAAGCTGCAGGCACCTTATGCTGCAAGTTCTCCTTTCCTCCAAGGACTGTCACTTTCAGCAGCCCTGTGCAAGGAAGGAATACAGCCCATTAACTAATTTATCAACATTTACATTGCAAATATTATCTAATTAAATAGCACTGCTCCTTTACCATTTACTGCATATCTCTAGCAAGAAGTTACTAGCTGGATAAAATATCTCAAAGGAGCTTAGGAGTTTAGCTTTCGAGTCACTCATTCCATTTGGTGTTATCTATGTTTATTTTTTCCTCCTCCACCTACAGATACAAGAAGCAATGAGAACAAGCTGCAAATCCACATACTTGCCTTTGGAGTCTCTGATCCTTAAGACAAATGTACAGTTATTAAAACAGTTATCAGACACTTACAATCTAAGTGTTGCTGATGGATTTTTTTTCTCCTTCTCCTTTCCACTCTTCATAATTAATGCAACATTTGTTCACAGAAGTGCAGCTCTGGCTGATGCAGCAGCATAAGGAAACCAACTTACCTGAAGCAAAATAATAATGGATCTTTGGGGAAATCCCACCATGAAAGGAGCCAAGAGTAAGAAAAGCAGAAGTTTAGAAAGCTGGACTGAAATGAATCCAAGGAAAACATGCATACACCAGCTACTTCGTTTCAAAGGAGGCAGGTGGCAGGCTTACATCCTCCTGTTCTTCAGCTCCCCATTTCCTTTTGTGGTCATTTTTCATATGAGTCTCTTCCTTTTCTTGCAAGGCAAAATCTGAATATGTTCTTTCTGTACTGTGCTTGCAGTTTCCAACTCAGTTTACACAGAATAATTCAACCGCAGCTTCCTACATTCCAACTTTATCTTGCTTCTGCAATCACTTTCCTCCCCTCTCCTCTGGATACTTCAGCATCAGGAGGATGTGGGCAAATCAAAGGGAACTGAGAGAAAACAAGATGAAGGAATTAAGAGATTGAATGAAGGCACACTAAAACCTGGGTAATTTATGACATAGTGAAATGCAATTTCTGTCCAACATTCATGTATTTGGCATGGAACAATAATTGAAAGATTCTATCCTAGACTCTCAGTGTCTTAGCATGCTGTTAGTAGCACAACTCGATCTCAGATGTATTGAACAATCATTTCAGCAGAGTTCAGTCAGTCAAGCACACATAAAAACCTTCTGCTTTTCCAATGCTAGGAAATACATGCCTATCTCATTATTATTTTTAAAATTCTATCAAGCAGTTCTTCTGTGTGGCCTGAGGTGACCAAATTCCAGCTACTTGAGACCATAGGAAAATGAAATGTACTGGCATTTAAATATTGCAAGAATTCAGGAGGGAGAACAAATACTGAAAGTAGTAAGTGAATGTAGAGCTGGGGCTGGACTAAAGGAAAAGAATGTCACATAAGGATAACAGAAATTCAGATCTTAATAATGAGATAATAATCTAGAAAATATGTAATTTGTTGTTAAAATATTTTAAACCTGAATATTTTGAACTGGAAAAACTGAAATTATAAATACAATGCAGGATTTGCTATTACTTTGCTATATTGTTATATTATTTATATTGTTTTTAACAGAACAAAGAAAGGGCAGGGTGGACAAATACTTAGAGTGATTATTCAGATGACTGCTTCATATGCAATAAAAGATAAGATCCATAATTTGCCAAAGGATAAATTAAATGCTTTAAAAGTTGCTCTTAATTCTAGGTCATTGGCTTTGCTATGACTGCATAATAGCAGGGGCAGACATTGATCAGGCTCTTGTCTTCAGACAGAGCACACATATTTTGGATAGATATGTTCATCTCTGAGGACAAGGAAGCTATAATGTTATTGTAATTACGGGTTATGTAAGCCTTGTTCAGCTTCATGATACACAATATGCACTTATGTAGTTGGATAATAAAAAGTTGTATCTTATTTGTGATAAACAGCTTTTGCTTTTGCCTAGAGAGGCATTCACAAGAACATCCTCTCAGGTGCTCTTGCAAGTATTCCTGCTGCATCTTAGTGGATAGCCCCTACTGCATTAGAGCTTTAGGAGGGCCCTTTCAGCACAGAAATCTCAAGGAAGAAATGAGTCATATCTAAAATAAGTGAACCAAACCCAAGCGTTCCATGTGTTGCACAGCTAGTGAAGCCTTGTTGTGGTTGGATTTGGATCCTGTGATCTCCAGTATCACCAGGAACTCTACATTTCTTCCTAATCCCACACCTTCACTTCCCTAAATCGTCCCCACAAGTGCAAGCCCAAACCACCAGTGTGTGGTATCCCAGTTTTTCCATGTTGTGTTCCTCCATCAGCTGCAGCTGCCTTCAATGTCCCTGCACCCACTGAGCTCTCTGGTGCTTCCAGAATCTTTCCTCATCCTCTCTGCTCCTTGTGATGCTGCTCTCTTGCCTCACAAAGTGGGGATTGCCCACTACAACAGCCTGAGACATTTCCTGTTATCACTAAGGAGCCTTTGGCAGACCTTGCACGTAGGCAGGGGATGGAGGGATCGATAGTGCAGGGCTTCAGTCTCACTCACTGTCAGCACCGGAGTGGCCAGAAGCCCAGGCAGGCTGGGGGGATCTCTCACTGCTACAGCAGAGCTCTGAGCAGCCTGACCTGGACTGAACAGTCTCTTCTGAATAGGATCTTTCTGCCCTGGGCAACATCAAATTTGAATACACTTGATATCTCTGAGACATTTAATCCTTTGTCAAATTTGCTAAACTTTCATCACAACTTCCAAAATTCCTGGGTGAAGACATGAGTAGATAGACAGATGGACACAGACAAACAGCTCTGGTTGCATATCTCATCACATTTCATTAGACAACCAGGGTAAGAAACTAAGAAGTTGAAAAAGCAGCACTGTCTCTATCTCACCAAAGCAGCTACTGAAACAATATAGGATTTGTAACCCCTGTTTCTCAGGAAAAAGGCTTACTTCCATAATTAGTTCTATGTTTACTGGACCTAAGCATGAAATCATATTTTTCTGATCCAACTTATCTGGACATCATTGTCTCCTAATTTTCTTTTTCTAATTTTCTCTGCTGAGAGAACTCAGATACACACATACATGCACACCTATGTCTCACTTGCTTGGTCAGTAATTTAGCACAGTTATTTAAAAACTAATTGGAGATTATTTTCTTTCCTCAGGAAAGCTAAACTATTTTCAACAGCATAAAAATTTTAAATAATCCAGGTTGGCAATTTAAAGTTATTACTGGATTCATTAGAGCTTCAATATCCTACCTACTGCTGAGCTGCTGACAGGACGAGATTTAGCTGAAATCAGTGGATCCAATTAGAGCCAGGGGTTCACACATTGAGCACTTACAGAGTACAAATTATTGGTGACATTTCTAAACAGTGATTGACACTGAAGCCAGCACAGGTTTCCTATACTGCAATGGACTATTATGAAAAGGACTGAACTTTATAACCTTTCCATGGTACTGGCAAAAAAAATCAACTTCCACTTATTTGTTCCTTCATTTTTCAGCATAGACATCTTTTTCCCCAGAACAATTGGACATCCCAACATTAGTCAGGATTCTAAGTTGTATTACAATTTATAAGGCTGTGGTTGCAAAGGGCCGCCTTCAGACATGGGGATTGTTAGATTTACCTCTGTGCAGAAAAATCAGCCCAGTACACAGATACTAATAGTTGCTTAACTCTCAATTATCAACCCACTGTTGTGAATAAGAATAGGTGAGAGGGTCTGTGTATACTCATTTCATCTTTCATACAATGATTTCTTTGGAATGTTTTTCTAATCTAATTAAAATTCATTTGTGTATGTCATTTATTAGCCCAACTGATTCCCAATTATATCTCCCTGCAAACCTTGTCTCAGTTAGAATATTGTTAGTGCATTCCAAATATAAATAATTAATAAGACAAGCGTGCCTGTCTTATCATGGCTTGTGTGTTATCAACAGACTCACAATTCACGTTTGTTGCTGCAATCACTTTGCTTCCAGCAGCCACTCAAGTATCAGTCCTTCTGGCTGCAATTGCAAGGGAAGAGATTTAACCATCTTGGATGTTCTACATGGCAAGATAAGGAGGCATGCATGTGTGAGAAGTCAAGGTCAATTATCTCAGTATGGTTTTCCTGTTATTGGTATAAAAAATTGTCAAAAACGAAGGCCCTGATCCTGTAATTATTTTGTGTGCAAAAATCATATGGATATCAAAGTGAATTAGTTCAGCACAGAGAGGGAGTGCAAGACCAGACATCCAGCAAAATGTTTAATATTTCAAGTGTATCATTCTTCACAATACTGCTCTGTCAAAGTAAATGAAGCAGAGTAATGTACATTGGGAAAAAAAAAATCAACCAATTCTATTTCTGCCATCCCCATATAAATAAATACTAAAGATTCCAAGACTCGAAAGAAAGCCCTGAGGAATAAAACCTGATTGGTAAAATTTTGCCTAAGGTGTTGTAATAGACACCACAAAATACATGTTCAGTCACTGAGTTTCCACTACATTCCTCATTTTAACTGCAACTGGCTGAATTATTCATTTGAGATAACACACCCTGTGAATTTATCATAATATTATTTATACAGTAGAAATTATCACCTAAAGCTGATGGCATTTGTTTATGTTTTCCACTATATGGCCAAAACTTGATATAGCAGGGTCACATTTCTTATTTGCAAATGGCCAACAACTACAACAACAGTATTAATAATAATAACAACCATAATAATATACTTTCTGCTCTAATCTGCAAATAAAGTCTCATTCTGTTAGAGTCCACAAAAACATCACTCTTCATGAGTACAAGCAAAGCAAAAAGTGGTTCTAAGTTGTATCAATTGCTAGTGTATTGCAACAGAAACTCAAGGTAAGATGCCACTACCAAAGACGTAATTGAAAACTGTACAGAAAGGCTCAATAAACCTGAACATGCAATTCTGCTGTCAGTTGTTCGCCCCAAAGGAAGCTGTGTCCTTCATGTACAACAGGGCTGAGGAACACCTGTCAGTCATGCATAGGAGTCTTCTTCTTCCCTGGCACTCTGTGTAGCCTGCAGTACTACAAAATAGGTTTCAGAAAATTCTTTTGGTCTGCTCCTAAAACACCTGTATTAGTCCTAAAGTGTTCTCAAAATATCAGCACAGCTGTTCTGGATCAGCCAGAGCAATGATCCTGTCAGTGGAACAGCAATAGTGATCAGGGCTCTAAGATGAGGTAGTTGAGCTCATATTTAGCTAAAGCCCAGGTTCACCACTTTCTTCCCCCTTTTTGTAGCTCAGAGGCTTGATCCCTCTGGCCTACTGGGTCTCACAAAATTGTGTGCTCTTCAATATCTCCTCCATAATACTTTCTATCACAGCCTTCAACTATATCAGAGAAAATACCTTTGGTTTTGTCTTCAAGCTTTTTGCAAATTTGACTAACTCCCAGTTCTCTTCTTCAACATTGATGTATTTCCTTCCTTATTCCCTTAAAGGCTGTCATGTCCACACATTCCTAGCTCACAGATCCTGGCTACAAAGATCTCTCACATGATAGTTGACTGTAATCTTGTACATACAAATATCCTGAGAGAAAACAGAGGGGGGCCCCCAGGATCCTATTGCTCAATATCCACCATTCCATCTGGGATGCATAAAATCCCTAAACACTGAGTTTTGTTGCCTAACGATGCTTCCAACCTTCCTAGCTGTAGCTGCACTACTGAACAAACAAGTTCTTTACTGCCAAAAAGCCCAGCCAAAAGTAACTGTCCCACAGACTCTTGGTTGAACTTGGACCAAACAGTGGCCTGAGAACTCTACCATGGAACTCTGCAACATCCGACCACTGCTGCAACTTTCAGAGGTTGTGTCTGTTAGATTACACGTTTCCCTTCTCAAATCCCTTTAAGATGCACACATTTAGAAGACATCTCCTTGTTACAAACTACCCCCATGCCAGGTTATGTTACCCTGCCACCTATTGCTGCTCAACAATTACTAAGCCTAGAAGAAAGACCTGCCAAGCTGCCAATAGGAAAATAATACTTTTCTTAACCAGCTCTTTTCTCATATTTTATCACATTAGAGTGGCTGCACATCACAGTCTCACTGAAGAGCTCTGCTGGAGGCAATTTAATTCTGAACTGATCATCAAGATTGGCTTCAGCAAACTCCTGAAGCATCTGCCCTTTCTTCTCCCAGGAACCACCTGCATTCACTTGGACAGGCAGAGGTTTCTCAGGTTTGCTCAGGCTTGCACCTAGAGGACAATAAGGAAAGGGAGAAAATAGCCTTTGCTGGCTCACTTCCTTCCCCTAACACATTCCAGATCCCACCATTTTCATTTTAACAGCTCCTCTTTTCTCCTGATCCAGGCAATGGAAATAGCTGCTGGACCTTTCACATCCCTCTGGAGCCCTTTGCACCAAGGCTTCATGCACAGAAAGAAAATTCCACTCCAGGATAGAAGTCAAGTCCACAGGGCCAAAGAGATATTCTGCTTGTCCAGCTTCTCCACATTCTCAAAACACTTAGCCAATCTTCATCTCCTAGATTCTCTTTCTCCTTCCAGCATGAGAGTTCATCTTCCCAGGTCACATACAGGAAAGTTCTGCTCACACCACAGAGACACTGTTAGTGCTCCCATGGCTGTGCTCTGCAGCCTTCTGAGAACAGATAGGAGCTCACAGTGTACTCCAAGACAGCAGCTGGGTTTTTTATAGCAGAATGTATTTGCTGGGCTTTGGCACAGGACTAGCCACATCCTCAAAGCTTACACTCATTTTGGAGCAAAAGCAGAGTTTGTTCCCACAGACCTGCAGTAGATCTTCTGGAAATATCCTTCTGATCTACTCATTCTCCCATGATGTGTTTTCCTCAGTCTGTGTTTTTTTTCTGACAGTTTCATAACTCTTTTGTGGGAAACCTCCCAAGTCCTGAGACCTTGATTCCAGCTCCAGCATTTTTCCCAGATATAGTACAAACTAACGCCACAGTTAAAAGATTTGTGAAAGTCCAAAGACTTTCCTGCACTTCCTTGTCCTAGGAAATACATAAAAAATAAAATCCATTTCTCCCTGGAGCTGCATCAGTGCTTAATGTTTCAGAGGATTTCAGTGACCAGAGCTTCAGAGCTGCCCTTCTCTCCCTTTAAAGGAAAGCAGACAATTGACCTGAAAAAACTGTAGTCCTTATTTATAAGTCTGTCACATCCATAATACCTACCCATCCCAAGAATCTGATGTTACTGCACCTTTAATTGTGATCATGGATAGCCGTCTCCTTTCCAGATCTGTCTCCCTTAGCTGTTAATCCAATAGCATCACACTCTGATGTGCTCAGTCCCCTCTCATCTTCATTCCCCCAGGCCCTTTTCTGGACCTGTAAAGGACAGCATTTCCATGGCCCAGAGACTAGAAGACCCTTGCAGGGGGCTTAGAGTCCTCTGGTTCAGGAAGAAGGAATTAATTAGGAATTAAATTTTTCCTCCTTGTAATCTCATTATGAGTACAGCCACTTTTCCTATGAATATTATTTCTAATCATACAATCATAGAATATCCTGAATTGGAAGAGACCCATAAAGATCATCAAAGTCCAACTCCTATACTTTCCTTTTAGGAAGGTACCACTTACATGGCCAATCTTTTATTTAGTGATCTTTTCTAGGTGTGTGATGGAAGAGTCTCTCTAGCCATTGCACACACAAATAAATTCACTGTTCAGACCAGTATGTGAACAGAACTTTCATATTCAGGAGCTGTAGCAGTCAGCAGACTCTTGTAAACACTGACATAACTCAATAATTAGGCAGAATATTGAGTTAGCCAAAGAAAACCAGCAGTTTTGTGGAGACTTTGTGAGTTAAATAGGCTCAGTGAAGAGTCCAGAGGTGCCAAACTAGAGAAGAAGAAGGGAAGCATGTGCATGGCACGGGAGGCAGCAGCAGGGAGAAGAGGGGAGAAGGCAGGGAAATAGCCTGTCCCTCTTGCAGCAGCAGGAGACAAGTCAGGCAGCTCTGCTGTCTCTTATCTTCCCCTAGAGATGCATTTTCAGTGTGATCACCACCAAGCCTCACTGGCTGAGGCACTGGGATGGGGTATTTGAGGGAGACTGCTGTTGGTTAAGACAAAAGAAGTGTCCTTATAATCCAGCTGTGAGATGGTCATTCAGCTGCCAAGAAATAGCATTTCAGATGTTGAGATTTCACTGTTTGTCAAAGCACTTGAAGAAAATGCCTACTTCTGAAGGTGTGAGTGAAGTTTCCTTCAGACAAGGGGTCTGACTTCACTCAGTTTGGACATGTTGAGGTAGGTGACCTGAGAAATGCATTTACACCCTGCTCAGGGAGCTGCAGTTAGGCAGGAATTGTGCCAGGTGCTGTGAGGGTGACTGCCCTCCACCACAAACAGCCAGCACACAGATTGCACAGCAGGATATTTCATTTTATTGGAAAAGACTCCTGAATAACAAATAGATTAATGGGATCCAGAATCAGACCATAACTTGCAAACAAGGAAAAAAAGCTACATTTGCTGGGTAGTTTATTTCCAGTAAATAATTTAACCTCTTCCAATAAAAAGTTCTGCATTCTGAAACAGAAAATTGGCTTTGCAGAAATTATTCCTGGTGCAGCATCAAAGTAATCTCTACTGGATTCTGGAGGGCAGTATATGTTTCAGGAAAATATTTTGGATGTCCTGCAAAATGTTAGTTGCAAAATCTCAGCTGCAAAATTTCCTCTGCTCTTTGAGCTCAAGCTGTACATAAAATAATGAGAGCTTCAGGCATCTCCTTCTCTCAAAGCTGTAATTTATGTCAATAGATAGGAGGGAATTAGTGCAAAGCATAAATTATCCTTTCACTACACCGCTGCTTTCCAAAATTTATATTTCAACAATCCCAGAACAGACCTCGGCAATATGAAAGTCTTTAAAATTATATTGATCAACAAGTGATAAAAGAATCCTCTAAAAATAACAAAATAAACCCAGTGAGTTTAAAATATCCACAGGAAAGCCTTCTGAATATATGCTTACTCTTTCCAAGATTTATTTTTCCTTTGTCCTTAAAGAAATTCAAATTAATTATAAAAATGAGGACATTCCTAATGGGATTTTACTGAAATGTTACAAAGCTTAATTTGTGTGAAAGTACCAACAAGTTTATTCATTTTGTAGGAGTGTGGAATTTGCTTCACGTAATACTCAGGACTTAGCTACAGCTTTGATAGAAATGTTATTTTGTAATTATCTGCTCTTCCCTCGGGGACAAAGTAATTAATTCTGTTCTGCAGTTCACAGCATATTCTGTTCCTACACACATATGAAGGATGAATTTTGGAAGATTATGATCAATAGTTACTTTATTGACAACCAATAACTCATCATCCTGACAGCTCCATGACTTTTAAAGAAAATTCAGGAACACAGAAGTCAAACTTCACTTCTTAACCCTTTTATTTGTATATGAGGGGGAGGGGAGAGAATAAACCTAAAGGAAAATAAAAATTTAAAATTAGGTTTCATGAAAGAATTAGATGACATTTCGTACATAAACAAAGAAAACAGCCACCTAAAATTTATATTTTTAGTAAATCACAGCTAAGGCAAAACCCATATGTTTTCCCTTATTTGTTGATTCTTTATTCCTTTCCTTTAGAGTACAGAATAATTTCAAGTTTAGGTTAAATACAAATTTGAACAATAAATTTTAGGCATAGGTGAGGAGCTGAACCTCCCCTAAGGTACAGTTAAAGGCACGTGAGTTTTTAGTCCATCGCTGAGCAGCTCTGTGTGTTTGGAGTTAAGGTGTTCATCACAGCCCACCCCTAATCAGTGTGGTGTGTTCCATACTTTGAACGAACATGCACAGAAGAAGAACATACCAGCTGCTAAAAACCCAAATACAGAGATCCTGGAAATGCTGTCTTTGTGAGGAGGAAGACAAAAATGTTCCTTTTGGTATTTTGTACTCAAATATACTTTGTGGAAGGCACTGCTATCAAGAAAAAAAAATCTTTTAGTAATTGTTTTTGCAGACATTTTTTGCCTGCAATAAGGGAAGTCCCAGTTCAGCAGGGCTATGGGAGAAAGGGATCCCCTCTAGGGATTCCCACATAAGATCTGACTCATTCCCTATCCCAGATACCACAGCCTGGGCAAGGCATTTTGGCTAGAGAGTTATGATTTCTTCCATGGATTTTTTATGAACAAAATCTTCTGGTACAGATGCAAACATACAGCATGGAATTCTTTTTCAGTGTAGCCTATCCCTTGACAGATCCAATGAAAAGTTCATCACAAAAAGTACTCCTATATAAACAACTGTCCCCTCCAGGAAAGATGACATCTTCTCCTGCTTGTGATGCATTCTGTAATATAAACATGACTATAGTTTCTTGGGGTTCTGTTTTCCCAATTGAAAATTATTTATAATAATTAGGATAATAGCATTTTCTAACCAACAGGAAAGTTGTGTCAACAAATATGTTAAAATTGTCAAAAGATTGAGCTATAGGAACACAAATACTGATACCATAGCAAGGAACTAGGAACTTACTGTTCTTAAGTTTTCACTGTCCAAAACCAGTCAGCTCTGAAACAACTGAAATTCTCATTTATTCCATCAGCAACTAAGGGACTTGGCACCAGCCACTTAATTAGTGCTGGCCTTAGTCAGTTTTTAAAAAGCATGTGCATGTAATCTGCCAATAAGCCAACAATTAGATGTTTTACAGGAAACTATTCCATTGACAAAAATTAAGTTTAGGAAGAAGGAGTTAGAGGACTGGAACTGGCTGCATTTCACAACAGTGCCGGTAATAAATCTTGACAATAAAAGGGAATGAAATACTTAAGCCAGAAAAGTGAAATCACTAAAAATAAAACTAGAGACAAATTACATTCATCTCCCAGCTCTCATTCGAATATCTGAGTGGAAAAATTTCCTACCACAATAGCTGCAGCAGCCCAAGAGATCTGCCTCTGCCTTCACCCATGCAACTCTGCCAATCCACAAGACAAATAATGAGTGGTGTACCTTTCTTCATTATGGTCCTTCAGCTTGCGGCCAAGATAGAACACTTAATGTGAATGAGCAAATAGTAGTTATGTCCAGCAAAGGTGCCCCTCAAGGCTGCTTTCTAGACTCAGAGTAACATTAGTGAAAGAAAGAAAACCAACAAACCAACAAACAAACCAGAAATACCAGACCATCAAAGGTCTGAAAAAACCCTTCCAAGGCCAGAGCACAGAACGCCTCCGTTGTTCCGCACACAGCACAGCCTGGCTCTGGCAGCGTGAACACCCACCCTGTTTCAGACAGCCAGGGACTCAGGATGTGAGTAGTCCTTGTGCTCATGAGCATTAACACCTTTGGGTAAAACAAGCCTGGTTCTTTCATCACAACCAGGAAATAAACATTGTGCCAATCAACAGGAGAAACAGCATCAGCCAGCCTCTCTTTCTTTCCCCTGTTTTCTGTCATATCACATATCTTACCCAAGGCCAAAGCACATAACTTGCATTAAGATTGCAGCATGAAAGTGGTCACAGTCTTCCTACTTTATCACTCCTTCTCCTGAACATGAGGTACCATGAAGCTTCAAGCACAGGCTCTCCTGCAGCATCCTGGCACATACATTGCCTGGGATACATACATCCTGCTGTGTGCTGGATCTCACTGTGCTGAGCTCACCCAGTTACCACCACAGGATCTGATCCCCACAGAGCAGCCCAGCACAAAGCCTTGTCTCACTTGCTTCACACAGGAGCTTCCTCAGGATTAGTTATCCCTGCACTCAGCCTCATTAACATTCCCTTCCTGGCCACTGAGAAGCAGGCCTAATTACTGAGGATGCAACGTTGGCTGATAAAGCCAAAGTGTCTTGCTGTTCTGGTACTATTTTAGTTGATACCAGTCTGAGATATTATCCACAGCACCCTGTACTGAGTACAGTGAGTGAAATGAGGAATAATGAGGTGGGAAAAAACTCCCTTTGCCTTTTTTCATACTTCAGCAAAGGTTTGGGTCATACTTGATTTCAATACAGGTTGAAGGTTGGGGTCAAGTTTCACTGAGGACAGCTCAACTCTTCCTATCCTAATTGCTCAAGCCTACTTTTCATGATTAATTCTCTCATCAGTGCTTCAAGGTCTTCGGGGATTTTGGCAAAGATGACAGTGTTATCAGCTGATCTAATGTGGCTTAGGTGTTCCCATTTATCATGATGCCCTTTCCCTCTCTATTCAAGGTTTTCATAAACTTTTCCAAGCATGAGGTGACTTGTTCCAGTGTGACAATATCTTTTTGTCTATTCTATTCTTTCATTTGATCTCTTCACTTTTCTTGTCAATGCTTAAATGTCACTGCAACACACTGTTCATGTGCTCTGGGATTCTGCGAAATCCTTCTTCTTACTCAGTGTTTCTCATGCTGCCTGTGTCCAGGATTTTTGTGTGTACACAGTTTCCATTACACACCTCATTAGGGGTGTGCACCTGCTCCCATCAAAGCCAATGGCAAAATTCCCACTTACTTCAGTAAAAGCAGGTTTGGACCCAGTGGTATGCCAACTGATAAATTAACTTTCATACAAAACCCAAAGAGGTAGGAAATTTTCCAGGATTATATTTTGCCATTTGAACAAAGGGAGATTTTTGTAATTGGAGTTGTCAATAACTTTTCTATACATAAAAAATAGCTCTTTAGGCACTACTGAAGACCTGAATGAAAATAGACTCTCTAGCAATGTTAATGCATAAAATAAAATAGAGTCCAGTAGCTTTTTCATAAAGTGAACTACATTAATGTAGATACCATTAACACTGTAGACTACAATTGCTTAAGATGGAAAGTGATGCCTGCTTTTTGAAATTAATTGAAGCCCTTTGCCAAACGACCAATACAGGATATTCTCCAAGTAACATCGCTGCAGTAAATGGCAACTAAATACAATAAAAGAACATAAGGAGAAACATAAAATATTATTTTGGTCTCTGTGGCAATCATCAAAGAAAGCATGTATTTTTTTTGAGAGATTAGGGACATGGAATGAAAAATCAGGGTTGATATGCCTTTAATATTATTCTACCATGATTACTATTTTTGACATTGTGGAGATGCTTCTTCTATGAGAGACAGAGTGAGATTGTAGCATGCAGCAGTTTAAAATAGAAGATAAGCTTCATCTTCCTTTTCAGTCAACATCAGTCTCTAATTTCTGTGACCTAGGGTATCTTACCCCAAGCATTCAAACAAATCAGGGCATGTTTAAAGTTGGTTTATGAAATAAAACACATGATTATCTGTATTCTTTCTAAATTGGAGTTATTGTATTAAGTCAAAATTTTCAGTAAATCAGTATCTGATTATAATTTTCTGAAAGTCAAAAAAATTTTGTACTAGTTCTTGTTTGACCCACAACTGGCTATATTGTCTGGTTTTGATCCCAAAACCAAATTTCTACTTTCACTGGCTGCAGAACTGTAATATAGATTAATGTCCAGTAAGCTACAGTTTGAGATGAAATTAATCTCTCTCATGATGTAAACCAAATTTAAGACTTAGCCTCCAGAAATTTTTCTGTTAATGAATTTCTTCACTAGTCCTTCATCAGAAATAACGAACCCAGTCTGAAAATCTTTAATCCAATTCCCATGGAACTCATTAAAAAACTGGAAGTTTCTCTAAGTGAACTATAGAATCAAATATATTCTTTGTATCACTGCTACTGCAGTGAGTTTGATCCATCAGCTTGTAGCTCCTTTGTATTGATGAACCTGTGTGTTGCCCAGAACATTCCATGCACACGCAAAAAAGGCAGCAGAGGTAGAACTGAAGGAAGCTCTGCTTGGTGTTCAGCAGCACCAGATGAAGCAGCACAATCTCACTCCTTGTGCAACCCCCAGGCTGCCCTCCTCCAGGGAACCTTTCCCTCCACACTGGGAGGCCAGTTGCCATGACTGCACATCACACACCTTTTCTACTCAATATCAGGCTTCATAGTGTTTATCATGGAGTGGCTCAGATATCAATGGCACCAGGTAAAAAGTCTGAATCCTTGTCTTGATGATTTGAGAGGTAATAGCCATGGGAAGTATGAAGCAGACCTTCACCCCCTCTGCTAGTTATACCTTTCATTAATGACTTGATCATTGCTCTGGGAGAGTAAAGGCTTTCAAAGGCTACAGCCCAGCTTCCTTAATTTGGTTTTCATAACAAAAGTAATGGAAGCCTCATTGTCTTTTCTAATAGATACTTGTGGGACATTAAAAACACGAAAGCCCCATGAATCCCCTCTGTAATGCTCTCCACTGTAAGGTTCTGTTCCATATGAGGTTATTCACTTTGGCTATCAGCTTCACTGACCTTCCTGAACAATGCAGTCAATTTTACCCTGCACTTGACACACAATACACTGATTCCTTGGCTCCTGAGAACAGGCTAATTGAGAGGGTGTGCTGTATTACAGAACATGATTTGCTTAAAAAGATTACCATCTAGCTCATTAATTTTACATTACCATACCATGCTTCTATTGACGTTATCACAATGCTTTCTACAACTACTTACAGTGATCAGAAAAATGCACAGAGATCACATAGCCATTAAGGTGATGAAAAGATTTTTAGAGCTATTATTATTTATTTATGTTATAGCAATCCCTCCTGGTCTTGGTCCATACTGGGGTTCACTGTGCCAAGCCAGAAAATGTGTTCCCCTTCCTGAAAAACTTGGAGTCTAATTACTCCTGGAAGTAACAAAGATGACACAAACAAATAGGAGCAGGGGGAAAAAGTAGTACTTATGACTTGCATTTAAACAAACCAAATGTTTTCACAACTGGAGACCTTATGTTCATTTTATAAATATGCATTATAGAACAGGAGTGAGCAACAACAGAATGGAAGTCGTTGGCAAGGGGACAACTAGAAGAAGACTGAACTGGTGAGAATTTTCATCCTGAAAGGACAGCCTGAGATGGCATTTGAAGCAAAAGAATTCAGATTGATCAGACAGAATCTGATCTCATCAGTAAAGCCAATGCTGCAGTGTTAGCATAATTAGATATAATATTTCTGACCAGTAATGGTAATGTTACAATAATTTGTGAAGTGTTTTGGACAAGGAACTAGATTAAATGAGTATGGAACAGTGCATGTGAGCATCAGTATTCTCAGGGTTTTCCTGGGAGAAGCCAAGGAGATTCTATAAGCAGAGAGTTGAAGGAGCCAGAAGAGATCCAGGTCTCTGCAAATGCCAGTGCTGACATGATCTAAATAAACTGTCTCCATTTTACACAGAATTCTGAAATTCCAAGTAACACAGCCTTTCATTTCAGTACGAAATGTTAAGTAGAAAATGCCGATGAAAATAATTGTAATAAGATTCTGCTTGAAAGAATTAAAACACTCCATTGAAAGAAAATTATGGGAAATGCTGCAGTACAACCATATGTGCCCAGTACCATCTGAGACACCCACAACAACATTTGGAAGAAGCACAAGCTGTGAGGTACCTGGCATGGCTCTTTTGACTGCAGGAAGTTACAGGAGTGCTGCAATTTACAGCTGAATTTGGAAAACTGCTGCCTGCTCTTCCACAGCAACGGGTTTGAAGCCATGAGATGGCTGGCTCAGAGAGGAACCTACAAGGCTGCCAAACATAGTGTTGCAGGAGTGAAAAACAGAGCTGAAGTCCACAGGGTTTCCAGGCTGAGTGCTGCAGAGGCAGGACACTACAGCACCAAGGCTTCCTTTCCCCAGTTCATCACAGCAATCCTTCACCGTGTGCTGGAATCTCCCTGTTATCCCCAGTTTTATCTTTTCACACTGGTTGTAACAATATCAAAAGGTCAACAGGCAACACAACAGCTTTAAGCTTGGTTGTTGACTGTCAGGTGAGAGCAGCACTGATGCAGAGGTGGTGATCCTGTGACTCCTGGGATCCCCAGTTTGTGCTAGAAAGCACTGCATGCTGAAGAATCTCAGCTGAAAAGATGAGTCTAGACTGCAGATCTCACCTGCAAAGCTGATCCAAAGCCCCTGTGGTTCACTGTGTGCAAGGGGAGGACTCTGCAGACTCACAGGAAATCCAGCCCCAGGGCACCAACAGGACAGAGTTTGTCAAAATGGCAGATTCTGCACAACATGGTTGCTTTGAAGCCTCTGGAAGCCCATAAAATGAACTGGCAAGAACTCAAGCATGTTGCTATCAGAAATCCACCTGTGTTTCTCTTGTAGTTCATCAGAAACTACAGATTTCCAGAACACAATCTGGATTTCATAATACAACTCAGTTGGAAATACCCAATACGCTCAAACAGGAAGGTCAAGCAATGAAGATAGGAGATAAGGAAAAATTAGACCACTTAATCAGCTTTCCCCTGTGGCTAAATATAAGCAATAAAAATACAGTGAAATAACCTGTAAAGGACCAACAGAAAGGAAATACATATATTTAAAACTACTATTAAAGCTACTATTCATCCTTAAAGCTTTTTATACTTAAAAAAACCCAACAGCTTTATAGTTCTACCATAAATTCTTCCTGCAGTACAATCTGGGGCATTACACAGCACCAGCTTACCCACAGTACCTTATATTGGGTTTTATTTTCCCCTTGCTAATATGGTTTCTGCTCAGAAGTGAGGCAGCTGTAGTGATGCTCCTAAAGACATTTGTCCCTCTGTCTCACAGACATGGTTTTAATTAACTTTAATTACAGCCACTGCAGTTTCAGACCAAAGTCTACTTCACACCATGGGTAGCTTCTGTTGCAGGACAGCTCAAATCAGAAAGCTCTACAAGAACAGAAAATCTGCTGCCACTCCAATAATACTATTTGCAGGCACAATGGGTGAGTTTCCAAGTCTTTTTTTTTTTTTTAGTACTGTTTGAGGCTTATTCAGGGCTTCACTGCTGCAACCTGTAAGCAAGGAAAAAGATGGAAAGAGTAAAAGATGAAAGCAAATCTCCTGAGGCAGACTTTTATCATGAATCTCACCATCTCTGATGCTTTTTTGGAAACCCCAGTTCCTGCTGTCAGTTGATTATAAAGACCAGATTCCTTTTTTCTTAAAAAAAAAAAAAAAGTTATTATCACTGACAATTACAGAGAAAAGTCACAAAAAACATGACTGAAGTGTTCCTGCAGGGCTCCAAGGAGGAGGCAAAGGAAAAGAGTTGAGAAATTATTTCTCTGACAACCTTATTCTAAGCAAAACTCAAGGTTTTGGAGGACTTTGGACTGTAAACAGGCATCCACAAAGAATGAAGCAAAGTGTAAATCTCATGCCTAAATGTTTAAGAGTAGGGAGAGTCAATCCTTTACAGCTGAAAACAGAGGGTGTGACGCAGATGCTGGTACAGTCATGGTTGATTTGTGCATCTCTCAGTCTGCTCCAAGCTTTACTTCTGCACAGCAACCAGCTTGAGGCAAGGCTTGGTACTCTGGGTACTACCAGGTTTTATTCTCACCCCAGAACTTTTTGTTCAGAGCCCAAAACCTGCTGGGATGGATTATGTGGATGTTGTGCTCTAACTCTGTGCTCAAACACAGAAAATGGCATGCAAGAATCTGTGAAGGGAATGCAAATCCACCTCCTGAATAGGCCAGACACATGGCACCCTATTAGGAGCTCTATTTCTCAGGCATCAGACAAGTCATTTTTTTAATTTGTTGATGCCATGCACAGGATCCATATAAAGCCAGGCACAGAATCCAAGAACAAACTGAAAAGGAAAAACAAGCAGCATTTGCTCCCAGCAGCGATTGCAGCCACATGGCAATCTTGGCTGCTTTGCAGAAAACATTCATTAGCCTATTTAACCAAAATTAACTATGAAAATGTACTCTGCATTTTCTTCCTTCATGTTGGTAAGGTGTCTTTTAACATAAGTGTTTTCTAACCAATTTAAAGCAATTTTTTCCTGTAAATGGTATCATTATTATCATTATGTTGGGAAAGGTTAGGTCATGATTTTTCTCAGAGTTCTCAGAATCACATTTTACTTGCTAAAATGCCAGAAAAAAAGCTCATAATTTAGATTCACTGAGATGCAGTAAATTAACATCAAGAAATAAAGCAGAGAACATCCTAATGGACAAAACAGAAGCAATAAACTGTAGTTACAGATAAATACTCCCACAAATGCCTTTCTTCTTAGTGAAATCAAATCAATATCCCTGATTCAACAGCAAATATTTCCAATGGCCTGACCTGACCGTGTCTCACAGCATGGCCCTGCCTTCCCCAAAAATAGAAACAAAGGTTGTAAGTTGCAATCCTGAGTTTAGGTCACTGAATCAAAGTACCTCTATGCCAGTGTTTGCACACTTCATCTCCGAAATGTGATCAATCAATTCATCTCTCCTTGGGAGACTTAAAATCCATATGTAAAACTGTATTTACCACCCTGTGTACACTTCAGCTGCAAATATGTATACACTCAAATGATGCTGTTCTGTAAAAAGAGCCTGTGAATGGCATTTGTTTCACAACCCTGCTGAAGAATGTTGAGATTGTTTGTTCCAACAGAGTTGGGGCTTCACGCTTTCCACATGGACACCCCTCCTGTGTCATAAGAGAATGTAAAACCACTTGTGCAGAAGCAGACTGATGGTTCATCTAGCTCAGCATCTTTTATCTAGCAGTGTAACAACAAGGCAAGCACAAAGTGACACTTGCCCAGCAATTTGGAACACACATCTTCCTTAGCAGATGATGTCTTTGAACTTACTAGCCCTCTCACTATATATTTTCGTAGTTGCTTTTTGAACTCCATAAACTTTTATCATCTGCAATATCCTGTGGCAAGAAATTCCACAGCTTACGTACATGCCATGGGACCTTCTCCTCTTTTATGTTGAACTTTTCAACTACTAACTTGTAGGTAAAGGTGCTCTCCTAGTGCTTGTGCTTCAAGAGATCCATGCCCACCTTTTCTATGACTCTCATCATTTTATACACGTTTTTCAGAGTCAATCTGAAGTGGCCTTATTGCCATTTAAAGTCTTACAGGGATTGGATGCTTAGTTTAAACCTAAATGGGGGAGCTGAGATTGTACCTATTATTCAAGGAGCAGATAAATGAATTTAAACAGTAAAGCAATATTTTCTGGGGTTTTTTAAAATCTTTTTCCTAGGATTTTTTAATACTACATTTGGTTTTACTACTAATGAACACTGAGCTCATACCCCACAATTTTATTCTTAAATTCCTCAGAGTTTATCATGAAGTTAGATTTTTTTTTGTCCATCATTTTACATTAGCTATATTGAATTCTTGTGCCATTTTTATTATCATTCAGTATCACGAGGTCCTTCTGTGACACTTTGTCCATGTGAGCTGTCATTTCTACTACCCTGAATAACAGCCCCATCAACAAGCTTTATCACCCCACTCTGCTTCCTCAGTAACTGCTTATTGTTTAATCTCTACTGCTTGCAGTTTCAAGTGGTAAGTGGCATGAGTTGTGCATGATTACAACACAGCACATCAGAAAGGAAAGATTTAGAAGAATTATTGCACAATATTTCTATTCCTTTTACCACCTTTTCCTCTTTCCCATCTGTCCTATATTCTCCCTGTTTGCAACACTCTGCAGAAAAAAAAAAATACACGTTCAAGGAAATTGCACTGGTAACTGTTCTCTGAAAAGAACAGTTTTTGGATAATTAAAAGGAAAATTCCTTTTTTTTTTTTTTCTTCAGCCTTTTCTAACTGAGCTAGAACCAGGGGTATCTCTGAAAAAGAAGTTTGAATCTACATGTAGGGAGAATCATCACTTTCTTCATTTAGTGTGATGTTCTGACAGAATCAACTGCAGTTTTCTTCTTACTGTCTGGGCTGACAAGAAATCTCTCCAAGGCCAGAACAAAGAATGCTCCGGGGATCTGACAGCACACAGGATTTATGTAGCAGCAGACCATCATCCTATTCAGAAGCATTTAGCCAGAGAAGTTTGCCTTGCCTCTACATCCAATTTCCATCAGTAAGAAATGTCTAGGGAGCAGAAGGATTTAAGAGCCGAGGGTAACCTTTGTTTGTGGCTTGTTTTATTCATTCACAACACACAGGAAGTATGAGTATGTACTTAAGAAGGCAGAGGAAAACATAAAAAGTTGTTTTCAAATCTGACTTTCAAATCTGAAAACAGATTGTTGAAAGAAGCCTTTAATTAGAATCTTAAAAAATATGATCTTCAGGATTCCTGTTTTCTCTAGGACCAATGAAAATTAAAATGTTCCTCTTATATTTTGTCCTCCAAAGTCCTCTTTCTAAGTATGGGATTTTGACTAAATTTTAACCAGACAGAAAATCTGTGGATGCCACAACTAAGACAATTCATGGGACTCATTTTAGCACTCATTAGAGTTTGAAGAAAATGGTGTCTGTCTTTATTTAACGTGCAAAGGTTTAGTTTCTTCTGGATTTTTTGAGTTTTTTGCAAAGTCTTTGCTATCACTTTAAGCTGTTTTTCTTCCAGTGACTTACATATATTGAATGACTCCAAAGTTTTCTAACAAAGAAACAATCATCTAATTATCCTACATGAATCAAGCCAGGATAAGGTTATTCCCTTCTTGTATAAGGGTTGTGTAAGCTTCATGTAAATAAGGCTGTATATGTACATATTATAAAATCAGTTTATATTTAGAAGAGTTTGATGTTTTATGTGACCAAAGCCTTTCTATTCATGATCTACTTACTAAATTACTCACATTTTCTAAGAACAAGCACTTTCACCTCAGTCACACTCCACCTAACTGGATAATGAATGTTTATGTTTTCAAAATTGAGAGAGACATCCCTGGAATTTCACTTGGTTGTGATGTTTCATCAGCAGTTATTCACAGATATTGAGAACCACGTGTTTTCCTTGAACATCCCTATGAGTACTTACTGTAGCCTACAGATCATCACTGGAAACAAAGGCTGCGGGTATCAGAGTTGAAAGCCTGATTTTTTTATTCATAAGTTTTTGCAGTCAATGTTGAGACTGAAAATGATGCTGTTTGCCTTGAGAGCAGAAAATAGCAATTTAGGCAAAATCACTGACTGTCATGCACAAAAAAACCAAGTTAGAAATAAATTTGCATGAATAGTCAATGAACTGAAATGAAGATTTCTCTTTTTATGCATTAGACTTCTCAAAAATTGCCTAATGAAGATTATATTGATTCCTTTTTTAAAATTAGGAATAGATGTGCTTAAAAATTAGTTTTGCCGTGTTTCTTTGCCAATAATATTTCTTGACCACAGGATTCAGCAGCCATCTCATATTAAAATTGTTTTACATCCAAGAAATGTCACTGGAGGAATAACTCTGTCAAAAATATTATTAAATTCACAAAAAGACATCTCAAGTATGTATATGGGACTATGTAGAAAAAACCCTGAAACTCACCTTTATGTTGTGAATTTCACTGGTATTGAAGGTGGACAGACTAGACTTTTCCTTCTCTCCTTTGAGGACAACAAGAAAAAAAATGGCATCTGTACATAGCACAAGGCATTGCCATCTGTATGCATTAGAGTAAGCCAATTTAACTCTTAGGATAATGGGACTTTCAAGTTTCCAAAGCTACTGGCAAAAAAGAATATATTCCATGTTGTTTTCTCAGATCCTGAACATGATTTTCCCCCAAACTGAAAGGATTGCCTTAATGGTAAGTATTAACAGTTACATATTGATTTTGAGAGCACAAGTTTAGAAATATTATTTGAATAAAAAATTCTGTAAAGGAAATAATGAAAGACAAGTAAGTTCATGTGTCACTTTTGAGCTCTAGAAAAACATATAGTTCTCAGAAAGTCAGCTTCTCTATTAAAAATGTGCACAAGAAAATTAATGACAGAGGGAGAGAAAAAAATCAGGGGGACAGCTACTTTGTGCTTCATTTTGATAGGAAAAAACTGTGTCAACCAAATAAGGGTTTTTGATGTAACATAATTCAGATGAGTCATAATGTTGATTTTTAAACCAAATGCATCAGAGTCTGCGAGATAGCAAGCTCAAACACATAACTGAAAGAATTATTTATCAGTCTGAGTTGAATAAGACATCATTCATTTAACAGAAATTAGAAGTAGCTGCCTTGGCAGAGTTTGCCTGTGGAATTTCAAGAGGATGGGCAAGAATTCTTATAAAGCTGAAGAAGTCTGTTTACTGACTTGAGCAGACTTTGAAGGGAGTCTCTTTGCATTCTGCGTGCAGTGCTCTGTGCACAGAGTTATCCTTATCTTTAAATGAACAAATGCTGAAAATCTTCTACCCTACCAGTCTGTCTCAGCAGAGCAGGATAAACGTGCTCAGCTGAATGCACAGTTAACTCTCTGCACCAGGGCTTTACATGTGGACCATTATTTTTGCCTTTATTTTTAATGATTTGTTTCAGTTTGAAATTCTGGTTGCCTTTAGAGGGATCTGAAATTTTTGTACTCTCCCTGTAGCTTTTTTAATCCAGATTAAAGAATACATGCTTATTAAAAAGCTAACTATGCTTTATTCTGTCCAGTGTAAAATTCCCATTTTAAATGGCTGCAATCATAAGTCACTTTTAAAAAATGTAACACTGAATTTGCATTGTGATTGTTGCTACTTTTATTCCCCATGAAAATGTTATTCAGAAAAGAGCTATATATTCTGGGCAGATAAGCACATATTTTCATTTTATGGTGTTCATGGCAGCAGAAATGATATTTAAAATTTCAGTCAAGCCTCTAATACAATTCATTGTTTTCCTTCATTCATAATTTTTTGGAAAAAGGCCCCGAGGACTTGATAATCTTAATGCCTCCATTAAAAGTTTTCCTAAGAAGCATCCTTTCTTCCATTTTGAATTATGCATTTGTTGTTTTAATATAGCTTAAGCTACTATTGGATAAGCAATAAAATTATAGCCACTGTACAAAAAACACTTCTAAATTTGGCATATTATCATTCATAAGTAAAGTAGCTCTTTAAGTCCAAATTGCAGAAAAACGGTTGAAAATAACATGATGAATTAAAAAAAGCCCAACAGATCATGAATGAAGAGTGTTAGATAAGGATCAGCATGTCAGTTTTATCAATAACATTAGTTCTAGCACTTATAACACCTATTTGTGCTACAAACAGGCTTTGGACTCAGGTCAGGAGATGAGACAAGATCTTAATGAGGATGCTCCACATCCATTAGGAATTGGAGTCCATCTGTTTCTGTTGCTGTTGCTGTTAATCACTATCTTTATTAATTCCTTCTGCATTTCAGGCCACTGATGCGCCAAAAATGGCAAAACCAATCTCATAGCCCGTAACTTCATTGTTCCTCACGTGCCTTCTTCCTCTGGTGGCTCACTGTGCAAGTGGGAGATGTAACTTACCCAGACAGAGACACAAGCCCAGCTGCAGGTCAAACATCCCTCCTCTTCCTCTTGGCCCCTTCATCCCCCAGGAGAGCTGGCAGCGATGCCAGCAACGCCCACAGCCGTGGGACAGGGGGGGACACCAGGGGCAGAAAATGACTACGAGGAGGAACTCAGCAAAGAGGGGACAGGAAGGAATAGAGCAGGAAAGTGAGAAAGTGAGAACAAAACGGGGTGTGGTAATTACTCAGGACATAGAATCAGCTCTCCTGCTAAAATAAAAGGAGAAAAAAAAAGGAGATGCTGGGTTAACAGGAATGGACATGAGAGTTTCATTTTAATACATACTGAGAGTAGTTGCTTTGTCAAAGCTCTTTATACACTGCAAGGGAATAATGTATCCTCTCTTTGAGGGTACTGAAACACAGCTCAAGGCTCAGATTTTGTTTTAAAAAGTAATGTAGTAGGGAGAGAAGTACAAGAGGACTAAAAGCAGAAGGAAATACCCATATTGTGTCAACCCCATAATATTCCACCATGCTCCTTTAATAGGGCTTGAGCTCAGGCTGCAATCTGCTACCAGTTATTCAAACAAGGCAGCTATTTCATCAGTGAAATCAGTAAATGTAAGAAAGAAGCAGCAAGCCAAAACCCAAAATGTCAGACTAAAAATCCTCTTCTCTCTCAGTCACTCAACATTCACTTCCCTGGTCCTTGCAAGGTCAATATATCCCTGGGCAGGCAAGCCAGCAAAAAGATAAGATTTTGGGCATTAAATGCAGTTGTAGGGAAAAAAAAAAAAAACCTCAGTGAAAGCAGAACAGGGTCCTTGGGTTTATTTTAACATCAGACATCATTTCTTTATCTCTACCAGCCACCTCTTCACTTGTTAAAGAGATCTATCCTAAGAACTTCTCCCAGTCTTACATCTCTGTAATTATTGTTCATTTATTCTGACCAAATTATGGATAACTACAAATTATGTTTTGTATGCAGTAACTTTCTCACCGTGGTAATTTTGCTAAAATTATAGGAACTAATGGAGCACATGATTCTGAAATAATAAAATTACATTCATATCCTTAAACCAGTTGAATTTTTCACTTCTAGCAAGGGGTCAATCATCATGTGTGATTCAAACTAAGTATGATATTTTTTTCTATTTAATTTTTTTTTTTGTATCCAGCACAAAAGACAAGTATTACTTGACTATAAGCATCTTTCAGAGCAGCCTAGGAAGACAACTTAGATCTTTGCTTCTCATATTTGAATTTTGGTGCAAAATTGCATATGTTACCAAATTTTTCCAATGACAGATTGCTGATATTCAGACTGTTCAGCATAAAATGGAGAGATTTTAAACAAGTGAATGAACTTTCCTATCAAAAGCAACTTCATTTTTGCAGGCTAATCAAAAGGACATTGTCAAGGTTGTTAAGTATTAAAATTTCCATAAATTGGCAGTTGTTCCATTTGAAAGTACTTACCTTAAAGAGACACTATCAGCCTAAAAAGAGACACATTTAAACTTGATCTGAATGCAGTGTGCTTTTAATCAGTGAGTTTAAAGAGCTGAGGGATAATGTTTTATTTTCCTTTAATTTTTGGGAGGAACTGGAAGGCTTGTTTGCTTTCCTGGCTTTTGTGATATATCATCTTGTAAAGTTTTCAAATGTCTAACTGGCAAGAGTGTAATCCTTTCTAAAGCAACTTCAGACATGTTTTCAAAGGTAATTTTTCACTTGAAGATGCAGATTTCAGTGGCAGTAGAATGGGTGCTTTTTTGAAATGGCAGGAGGTGCTTATCTAAATTTTAGATTTCTAAATACTTCTGCAAATTGGGTCATTGAGTTTATAAGAAACTGTGCCACTGACAGACAGTGGGATTCAAATTCCTGAATTCTTTCAGTGTCTGTAAAGTTTTGTTCTCAAGAAAAATTCTTTCCCGCATCACACTGTTGCAGCAGTGACTACGACTTGCCTGCTTCTGTGAGCAGTTACATGCTATCTCTATTTCACTTACACTGGAGGTTTTATAAGACCTAGACCTTAGGTATTCAATTTTAAAGAAGGACAAACACTAGGCACTGCTACAAACTAGCTCTATCATACACCAACATACATCAAAATAAAATTTTCCCAACTAAAATATGCCAAAAATATACCAAACTAAAATATGAACCACATTCCCAAATCCTTTTCCCATGAAAAGTTTAACAAATTGGATATTGGCTTAAAAGTAAAGCACATGCTACTCTAAGATAAATGGTCTCTTCAAATTACCTGTGTCTCTATTACACCCCACTGTGTAGGGGCTCACAGAGGAATTTTAGTTTGTGTTGACATTATTTCAAAGGAAGCTGATGCACACTGATGGCCATTGATGACAGGCTTTTATGTGGCCAACGACACCTGTGAGAATTTTTGACATCTATTAACAATCACGAGATTACAGTAGGTAATTTAGGAGCTGAAGCAATGCACCAGTTATTCTTTGCTGCAAGGAGTGGCTGACAGTTGTCTACATCTGCCCTTTACCAAGTGACGTTGTAGCTCTGGGAGACATTCTGTAAAAGCCTGAAATTACTTAAGAGGGAGATGAAATTCATACACCATGAACTCCAGTTATATGTTCCTTTTTGATGCCAGCTCTCCCAACAACCATTTACAGTTTCCCTTTTAGTCCCCTTTGGTATATTCTGTGCCTTTGTGCAGCTTTGCATTGTTATCAGAGTCATTTCCTTGCCTTTAGTGCCTGTGAGCTGCTGTTGGTCAGCAAAGTCACTGAGCCCATCCAGAGAAGGCTGCCAGGCCAGCAGCTCTATTTTGTAATAACACAAGTCTCCTGTTTGACATGAATACTAGACTCAGGCTACCCAGCATCAATTTTCTGCATATCTCTAGCTTACTTTGGAAAGAATCTGTTGTTATAGGGCTCAGGACCTTCTATACTATCCTAGTAGTACTGCTGAATTTAACCAGTTGGGTTGTTTATTATCTCATAGATGTCTTACACGGCTTAGCACGACAACCAACAGCACTGAGGAAACAGAACTAAAAATTGCTGACTGTCAGCTCATTGTGCTTCATAAAATTGCTGCTGTTTCTGACATGGGTTTTGACGTTTTACCTGGCAGAGTCATACACCTGGTGTTTATCTACCCACTGCAGGAGAAATGTGGGCATATTGTAAGACTATCTCATTTTCAGGGTATATCTTTCTCAAAGGACTGTCTAGTAACAATACATCAGGTTTTTAAGCTAGGCAGTTTTTCTGTCTCACACTCATGCTTTAAAATATGTTTTTCACATCAAAAGTGTTACCACACCGTCCTTATTCCTGGTGATATATTATCTCCACTTCTCTCAGAATGAGGGACCTTATAAATGATCAGCATCATCTCATATCTTCTAATAATAATGTATGTTTCATTTGCCACATTGGAACAGAATTACCTCAACCCACTTCATCAAATCTCTTTGGAGAATCTGATTTTAACCTGACATGTTGGGTCCATTAGAGACTGTAATTATTTAGGGTTAATTGTACAGGTGTGGAAGTAGGAAGGATATTTTGAGTTGTGACAGATAGTATCAGGGTCAGACTTGAGGTTAAGAGAAGGAGGGTGTGCAGCATCTCTTCTCCCCTTTAATAGAACAATTAACACTTAGCCTAATCAATCTTCCATTTTTGAATGTTCTGCTGATAGGTCATGCACCATTACATCAGCATGTGAGAGATGGCCAATGCAAATAGGTCACTGGGTACCATCTCAGTGGCAGCTTGCTGTAAATCTAATGTGGTTTAAATGCAACAGAAGAGCAATAAGATGAACAATAGAGGAAGACTCACAGAATCAGAAAACTTTATAGCTAGAAAGAATGTTTTCTTAAGCAGGATAAGCAGAACAGCATTGACCCTACCACTGATCCTAGGTACTGATATAGCTGGAGGTCTCTAAATCTAATAATAACAGTAGAAATACCTTTAGACACCAAATCTCATTTTGCAGTTTGCTGTCCATGGGTTAACAGAGGTTTTTCCCCTTTATTAAAGACCAAAGAGACAGCAAGCCCAGGTTTATTTTTTCAAACATTACTGGGTGGTAAATTTAAATTATGATCTTTTTGCATAGACACAGGCTCTTCGCTTCTCCATTCTTTCTGATGGAACAATATGAGAAAAGCCCACCCTTGTGGTTAAGGTGTGACTGTAAAGAACACAATCTGTTCCCACTCAGGGCACAGGTATCCTGGCATATGGCTGTACCACTGCTGTGTACGGAAGGCTGGGGTCTGCAGTGTACTCAGGACCCAAGAGAAACCCCCTGAGTGCACAATCTCATTTCACAGTGACCTGCTTCAAATGCAAAATTATTTCTCATGTCCCTATACCACTGTGAGTCCCTCAAGGGTGACACTGGTTTCAGTGTTGAGCCTCAACAAGTGTGCAACTCCAGTCCCCAGCACGTGCAAGATTTTTTGTCATGTGGGTTTTAACATACTCACCATATGCTTCTTTGATGATTAAATCACAAATTGAAGCATGCAATGGTTAAATTTCACTGCAAACTGGGGTTTCTCCACTGTTTCACTCTACCTCAGGGCACGCTGTTCTACAGTGGTCCCTCCTGTCTCCATCCATACAGTGCCCACCACGGCCCCACTTCTCATGTGCCACCTCATGTGCCTGAGCAACTCGAGTGCTCTCAGCTGAAAGGCAGCAAGGTCACACTTTACCCACTCTGCTGTTAGGTCCTCAATTAAGATGTACGCCCTTATAATGGGCTTAGAAAAAGAACAAATTCCCAGAAGCTCATAAACAGCCTAACCAAATTAATTTGAAGTGTGCATTATTTGCAGCTCTAAAGTTCAGCTTCAGAACGAGAACACTCAGAACTGCATCTTATGCTGTAATTTTAGTTTCCTTCATTGCCATCACATGGAGGGACACGTTTGTCAGCTGCATCATTCACAGGAGTATTGCGAAATCGTTTAGAGCTGAAATGTTCAAAGCTTAAAATTCCTGTTCTGTCTGATTTTTAATTTTTTTTAGCTAAAGCCAAATCCTTACATTTCATCCAGAATGAAATAACAATCTTTAAAATTTTCCAGGGAAATGAAAACCTTGTCTCCTGACTCCCACATCTCCTCACCATGTTCCAGAAATCATGCAGGAGCATCAAACACTCAGACTGCCTGGCTCTGAGGTTGTTTGGAGGCTCCCAGCCCAGACTGTCTGTTCAGACAGGTCACTTTAACCTTGAGACTTTCACCTCTCCACTGCTGTGGGAACATCAGGGTGTCTGGTGCAAGAGCAGGCTGCAATATAGGACCCAGCCTCTGGATTGGGTTTGGGAAGTCAGGGGTTCAAACAACCTCCCAGGGGTCTGACAGAGAGTTCCATGTCATTCTGTTGCTGGGATTTTTCACAAAACCTTTTGGTATTTCAAGTTATCCCCGTTCTTAAGAATTTTGGAAGTTTTTAGGGAAATGTTCTCCCATTTGTCTCTGGAAAAAAAAAGATGAGCTGCATGTGCAGCTTCCCTTCCTTCGATGTGTCAATCTTGAACTCCACTCAGAGGTTGAATTGGTTCCTCTCTTTTCATTTATTATCATCTTCTGAAGAACACTTTTAATAACAACAGGCTATCTGCAGTGTCTCTGATTTAAGTAGCAACTATTGATTGACTAGTTAGAACTTCCGTGCTTTATGAATTGTTCTCTAGAGGTGACGAAATGGGGAAATCAATGCATCAATTTGCTTTTATATTCCAGCCCCTAGTGCAAGTTAAACCTTTTCTAAGCAAACTTCAGAAGGTGAAGGAATATTTTAAAGTACAAGCAGATTTTGTGGGTGCAGAAGGAGAAAGCATATCATCAGACATTCAGTTCATTAAACATGGTAATTGCAACAAAAAAAAAAAAATAATAGCTTAGGCCAGTGATATGATTTGCTCCAACTAGAGTTCTTGAAGAAATAGACCACTTTATTGGATCTAAAGTAATTTTAATTTTTTAAAGGCTCAAAACTGAATAGTTTGAATGGGTGGAAAAGTATTCTTATTACTGTGACTGACCAAAAGTAGCAATGCAAAATTTTCACTCCCTGATTACTCTTATTGCCATGGCCATAGTGGTTTAGTCTATCAGCCTAAATTTATGCAGGGGGATAAAAGTATGGGTTTACATAGATTTTCAGTACAAATACAACAGGAAATCATCATGCAAAGGCATAGAAGCTGCTATTATTTGAGTTACTATAACATTTTCTGGGAGCCAGAATAGTACCACATGATAATTCACCTACCACATGATAATTCACATATCTTATCACAGCAGAAAACCTCTTTACACTGAGAATCAAGTACAGGACAGGTTAATCTTAATGGCTTATATTGATAGATTAAATGCATATGTTTTGCCCATGCATCAGTTCTGAATTCAAAGGAACAGCTACAGGCTATTAATTTTGTACATTTTGTTATAGGGCAGGTACTACATATGTTCAATACATTAACAAAAATATGCCATGCATCGTTTTCTGTCAGAAATGAAAACAATGCACTTTGAGGTTTCTCCATATTGCCAAGAATGTTTGGAATAAATGGACCTTCAACTTTATGAAATACAGCTTCATCTAAAAGAAGAGATATGCATGAATAATGGCCATACCAGGTAGAAGAAAATTATTATTCTGGTTTTAGAATAGCCATAAAGTAATGATAATTTCCATATTTCTGAAAACAAAATGTTGGAGAGGCTGGTAATATGCACACAGGCATTATTTCAGCAGATGGGGCATATTATATTCATGGGTCAGATCTTACACTAATGAAAAAAGTGTCTCCATCAGCTTTAAACACCTAGTTCCATGGCTTTTTAAGGCACTGTTTATCCTGAAAGATCAATAATTTAATCAGCTGCTCATTATTGTAATGATTAATATGAAAAACATTTCCAGGTCTTGCTTAAATGAACACACCTTCTATTTATATCTGTGCTTATTCCAAGGAGTGTAAATGTTGGATTTACTAATGAAGGAGCAGGACTCTAAAAATCTTCACCATAAATCAAAATAAGCTACCAAAGAAAGAATTAAAATTACAAAATTTAAATCGTACAAGCAAAGACGGCATTTTAAAAAGCAAAATGAAAAAGAAATGCTCACCATGAATTACCTGAGAAGTAATATTGGACAATAAATACTATAGATAATAAGAAAACCTCAGCATTTCCTTCTCCCCTGCCCATTTTAGCTCAGAACTAATAACTAAAATTTCAGCTGCTATCATAAAAAAGTGTCCTTGCTGAAAAAACCCAGGATGTTGTATTCAGAGCCAAAATTAAATAGCAAATCTGTGGGTTGCTGGATCCATAGGCCGGGACCAAAGCTCACCAGATGTAGCTTCAGTTCCTGCCATGTACTTCTGATATAACCTTGAGAGGCTTAGACCCATGTGCATAACTCCCTCTCCAAGCACTGAACCCCAGGACAGGTAGGTAGTGAAATGATCTTGTTTCACAAGGAATATAAAAATAGTGAGATAAATTTCACAAGTTAGAATAAGCCTAATTTTCTCATGTGACCTCTCCAGAAGACAGATGTATATTCAAAGAACCATCTGTCCCCACAAGCAACCAGGGAGACTTGTCCTGGCTGTAGGGGGGTGTCAAGTGAGAAACCTAAAGCCAAGAAGAGTTCCAGCCATATCCATATCCTTAAGAGATTAAAAACACTGTTTGTATTGTGGTTAGATTTTTTTTAAGTTGCAGGAAGGCAAGGTGTTAGCTTCTCCCCTATGTGTCAAGAGTATCTAACCTATGGCTCATGGCTCGATTTTATTTTGCACCTTGGACACTGTGGAAACAAACTGTCATGCTTGGGAGAGCAAACCACTCAAACTGTTCTGAGAAACCACATAATTATTCAAAAGAGTGCAATACAAACCCAGCATGACTGGTTTTTAAGGTCATTCTTATCACATTGCATGGTTGCTTAGGCACAGTGCCTCACCTCTCCTGCCAGGGCTTCTGACCAGGTGCAGAAGCCTCTGCCATGGTGCCTGAGGAATCTTTTCTGGCTCCAAAGTATGCAGCTTTAGTGGGCCAGGCACTTTCAGGCTTTATGTAGAATGTTAGAGAGCAGTTTGAATTTTCCCTTAGTATTTCAGCTGAACTGCTCTCACAGATCTGTCTAGCACCTTCAGGGGGTGCCCACTCCCGGATGCTGCTCCGAAAGGTTATCAGATCTCACACAGGTGCCACATCTATAGCACTGTCTGATAACATACTGGATGCCTTTGCTTAGCACTGAGCCAATGAAGGGTGATTAAATCTGGATTTAATTGGAATTTAGACATGTGAATGAGAATAATAACTCTCCAACTGTAAGGAGGATTTGAGAATAAGCTCACTAGTTCATCCTCCAAAACTAGAGTCAGACAGTCACAGAAAACAGTTCTCTATTACTTTCACACATTATCTAATGAATCTTCATAGGATCCTGGTTAAAACAGAATTATGATTAATCTATTTTCATCCTCTTATGGCTACTAAGGCAGAAGAGATTAGCCCAACATATATAAATTGGTTGTTAAAAAAGTCATCCATTTATTTGTCCTTGCAAAAAATATTTTTCATGTGTCTAATGACAACATTTTAGATATCTTTGTTAGGAATGTTCAGAGTAAAAAACCTGTACACAATCACATGGCTGACTGAAATACTGTGTTCTCATGGAATATGCTGACAACCCATGAGGCTGGGCTAATCACCAACCTGTGCACTTCTACACTGGCCATCTTGATGGTATATGGAGTATGTGCATAACCAGCTCCTGAAGCTAAGACAGTAGAAGGATGAAAAGACAACACACAAATAGGGGGGCAAAAGATGCTGAAGTTACACAAACTTCTCTTCTATGATGTAGGAACATGTCCTTTCTTATTACCATAGCTATTACCTATGTTTTGATCCCAGGGCTGTTATTACTGAGCCTGGGGAAAAAGGGGATTTGAGAGACTCGAGTAACTATCTCCATTCAAGCTAAACATGTTTTAGGGTGCTTGTTCCTATTACAGAAACAAAAAGAGGGATTGTTTTGTCACATGGGAGGTGTTGAAAGGCAGGTCTGGTCAAACATGCCAAGCTGTATTTATGCCTACAGCTGGTCTGATGCTCTGCTGAGGAAGGCACAGAGAGCTGCAGCAGAGGCTGCGGAGCTGAGCTGTCTGTACAACTGAGAAAAGCTCCTGAGCAGGTCTCCTGTTTGATTATGATTCAAGCACACAGGTAAGTTTTTACCCTCTCATGGAAGTACTGGGTTTACGATCATGTGGCAATCAGTGTGGTTGTTTTTAGTCAGTTGGGCATTTTTTTTTTCTTCCACAGGCAAAGAAAAATCTTAATGGAACAAGATTAATTTTCAGGCTTAAGTGTTGCAGAGGCATGAGGCCAGGACCCCTTTCATCAGGTCCTACAGGAGTGACTCCCTGTCAAGCCCAGATGTGCCACTCTTAGGGTACATCCCAGGGCTGGGGGACCCACAGGTTTCAATTGCTGAGGATGGCAGGTGCAGAATCCAACATCTCACAGTAAAATCAGCTGCAGACGGGTTTATGGTTGACTTTTAGTGCTCCCTTCTTTTTCTATGACCTCCATTACCAGCAGCAGTTTAGTGGTTATGTTCTGTGCTGCTCTCTAACAGCAAGAGATTAATTGCCCACTAAGACACCTGAACAAGGAGCCACAGCCTTCAGTACAAGAATAACACCTGCAGTGAAAAGCAGATCCTCCCCCATCTCTGTTCTTGCCAGTCTCTTCCCTCCTTCCCACTCTCTGCTACTGTAAGAATTTTCACAGCCAGGTAATCTGCACAGCTGCCTCTGCTTTAAAGTACTGAGGGTGGTAGAGCAGGAGGAGGGCAGGCTATCTTTTAGCACATGACTATAGTCCAGCAGTGATAATCATTTCAAACTACCTAGGAAAAATAAGCAATATAATAATGTTAGTCAGGTAGCTTTTTCTACCTTATCAACACCTGCAGACACAAACCTGCACTGACAAATGCTACACCAGAGGGTAGGATAAGTGGAATTAGAAAATATTACCTTCAGGAACTATTGGGCTCCCAAATGCGATATGCAACAGTAATGTAGATAGCATGGAAAAACAGACAATAAGTACAGCTTTGAATTCAAACATGACCTTCAAAGAGCTTTTTCTTAGAACACAGAGTAAAAGCTCTAAACCTTTGAAAGAGCATGACCAAACAATAAGCCCCCAACTTTATGTACACCTCTGAGAATTCATTCTCAATAATGGACTCTCAGAAGTCTTTTATCAGTATTTTAAAGACTTTATTTATCAAATTTGAAAGATATCTTCTCTTTGCCCCATTTTTATCACAGTCTCAAGGTATCTTATCAATATTCACTCAGCAAGCACAAGCATATTTCTAAGTGACAGTACAGAACAGTATGTGACAAACTGGAACATTTTTGCAGCTCAGACCAATGTGCAAGATAAAAGCATATAGGCTCCTGCAAGAGCAGCAGGGCTTTGGCTGAAATGTCAGAAGCAACTATTTTGTGGGGAATGATTCATTAAGCTGGCACTTCAAAAAGTGGAGGAGCTGTTCTAGTGCTACAAGTTAGGTTTGAAAAACCCAGACTGCCTTGAACTATAGGTTCAAAACTGGCAAGAGACTACTAACCCTACTCTTATGCTTCCAAGTGAGAAAAATTGTGCTTTAGGAAGCCTAGTACATGATGTTTCATAGGCAAGATCTTCTGTAAAATGGAACTGTGTTTGCAATTCACAGACAACAAAGGCCATTACACTTTCTATTAGGGAAACATATATTTCCAGACTTTCTTGGTCAAAGCTGAAAAATTATTATTCTCTCTCAACACTGAATTTTGAGAGTAGATGAAGAAAATTCCTGTCTTAATGTAATTTGAGAATTTCCTTAGCATGAAGTCTGCTTAGGAGAGAAAAACAATCGTTAAATGCATCCTTTATTAAGCAGATAATTCAAGTAAACATATGAAGCTTTTAAAATGAAATAAACTACACAAAAGATTTTGCAGATATAGCTTCAACATGGGAATGGTATAGTTGGTTCAGAAATTATTACATTTGTAGTGAAACTTCATTGCCTTGGGCACCTACTGTGTGAATGCATATGAGCCATATAAAACATTTGTAGCCTGCATATGAGACAAATGAAAATGCTTGGAAGATGACCAAAATAAAAAAAAAAAGCCAAAACCCAACCTGTGAATAAGAAATCAAAAAACTGTGTTGAAAAGACAAATTAAACTATGTAAGGCCTTGTTAGTGACCAAATATTAAAATCAGCCTGATAATTAATCCCACAGCGAATGAAGTATAGAGGAATAATGCTCTGTTCTCTCTAACTTACTTTACAATAATATTCCACAATGGCTAGACAAACAGCCAATCCAAGAAATAATACCAACAGTGAATTCTCCAAAGTGGATGAAGTTTTACCTTGTATGAAAGCAGCAGACAGTTCCTTGACTTAAATGTTCCTTTTGTTTATCTGTTACATAATAAAGGCAGACTATTAAAAAATTGATCTAAAGCACATCATAACCGAGTAAAATTAGTATTTTTGAATGCATTTTTTGTTTATTACTCTTGCTAAATTACTGTGTGCTTCAAAGGATAGAAATCATAAGTGTATTGACCAAAGAAAACAAGAATTATCCAAAGGCATATTATAGAACCAAAACTTGACTCTGAAATGTATTTAATCCTTTACAATCAAGTGTTAGACAGTGTGTTTAAGCATTTTGTCTATCATTAATGTGCTGGAAATAGCAGTGGTGTAACTCCTCTTGGCCTCATCAAAGTTAAGGATTAGTCCTAGATCCAATTACATAGTGCTAAACAGCTCCAAGTCCCCTGCTGAGATGATATACAATATTTTTCCCTGGTAGTGTATCTTTTCTAAAGATAATACAAACCATACAGCATCAATGGATCCTAGAACTTGTGGGGCTTTCTTATTCTGAGAAAATCTCCAGCTATCACCTGTGAACAGAAAAACATGTTTACTGCAAGCCTGTTAAATGCAGGGGTAACTCCCATTCTTGGGAAACCTGGGGGTGGGAGGAGGTGGCTCACTGGCAGCAGCAGGGCTGACCAATCTCTAAAAATCAATTCATGTCATCAGCTTTAGAAAGGTAATCAAGTGTTACATCTACATTCCCCTAACCAGTTCTAATCTACTGGAGGTTTAACTACAGTTGATTTAATGAAGCTGCTCTGAGAACTGGAAGGAAGTTTGGGGATTTTACTTAAGAAACAGTAGATGCAGGGGCAGACACGGGGGATTTGATAAGTGAGGATGAGAATCCCTTGTTAATCATGTCTTGCTAGAAGTCAATAATTAAAATCTCATTTTTTCCTAAAGGAATTCTTACTTCACTGTGTCTACAAACACAGTCCCTGGCAATTGTCATATAACTTTTGAGTTAAATGTTTTAGTCTCTAGGACAATTATTTAATAGGTCTTTCATTCTTTTGAAGTCTGCCAAATTAATTAATAGAGCCACATGAAGAGGGACATTTACTGCAGAATAAACCTCCTATAAACAGCTAGGACTTTTTTGTTGGATTTAACTCTCTCAGAGTGAAAAAAAACCCCCAGAGTTCTGTTCTTGCACACCAACATTTTAGAAAGGGGCAGGAAGAACATCAGAATAGTCCAGGAAGTTTTAGTTTGGGCACTACGTTGGCTCATGGGTTTTGGTGACTTTGTGCAAACTCCTCTTTCAGAGAGCAAAACCCAAAGCACACAAGAAAGAGTGGTATGATGTATAACTTGAGTTTAGTGAGAACATTTCCTGTAGAAATGTTTCCCATGTGAATTTCATCATTCTTAACCCGTTAAATATGTAAACAATTTTTTCTGGCATGAGAGAAAGGAATAAAGGTGACTGAACCATCCAAGCACTGCACATACATGACAATGGTTCACATTGCTTACCAGGACACAACAAATAGTTTAAAGACATTTTTTCTTCTTGCTCTTATCTTAAAATATGTCAGTTGTAGGAAGAAACAACAGGGAATTGTTGAGTTATCAGTTTACCCAGCACTCTCTTGAAACTGTCCTGGGTTCTCATTGTAATACAGCACACCCCTGAGATGATGTCCAGGAACCAATATAATCACAACATGGAGATTAAAACAAATAAAATAATAAAACAAACAACAAATCAGTTCCCCATGGGGAGCAATAAGCAAATGTCTTTGTGCTATTTGAGATTCACTCATCATATCAGTCTGTGATATTGAAGTCTACTTTTGAAAAGTTGCTGGTAATAAAGACAAGTCAAGCCAAGCTCCTTTTCTCATAAAGTCTGCTCTAAGCTTCTTTTGGTTATCTGTGCAGGAAATAAAAATTCAATTAAAAATTAAAAAAAAAAGGAAGGCCAGCCAAAGCAAACACACATATTTTATTTTCCATTTCTCTTCTCACTTGTCATTTATTTCCCTTTATGGAGGCCACCAAGGTTTTTAATGTATTTCAATCTCATACTTACAGTCCTCCAAGGTCATTAGCCATTGAGGATTCATCTACTTCTATTCTCATATTGAATATGATAATTCACATGCAGATTTCTGTTACTGTCATTTCAGGCAATTTCCCTTTCAAACACACACCTGAAAACTAATACATAAAACACCCATCACTCCCATTAGGACAAATATACTAATCCAATAAGTTTACTTTCCACCTGGAGAAAATGTGGAGCACACTGCATTAGATCCTTACACCTTTCATTTCCCAGATGCTTTCTTTTTTCTTATATATATATACATACATATATTTTTTTTAATTATTATTTATTTATTTATTTATTATTTTTTATAGTACCTCTGACTTGTATTTTGCTGGGATAGACTTAACTTCCTGGTACAGTGCTGCATTTTTTGGATTTAAAATGAGAATAATGTTGATAAGCACTGATGGCTTAGTTACTGTTGAGCAGTGCTTGCACTACATCAAGGACTTTTTAGTGTCTCATGCTCTGCCAGCAAAGAGGTGCACAAGAAGCTGGAAGTCCATAGCCACATAGGCACATAGTCCAGCCAGGAATGCTGACCCAAACTATCCAAAAGGACATTTCATACCACAGAAGGTCATACTCTGTATATAAACTACGGGAAGTTGGCAAGGAGATGCCAATTGCTGCTCAAGAACCTGGCATCAATCAGCAGGCAGTGAAAAACTGTGCCTCACTTGTCTTCCTTGGGTTTTATCTCCCTTCCCCTCTCTCTCTTTCTTTTCCCCCACCTCCTCTTCACTGAATCCCTTTTCATTACATTACGATTTTATCATCATTAATATAACATTTCAATTATTAAACTGTTCTTATCTCAACCCATGGCTTTTACCTATTTTCTAATTCTCCTCCCCATCCCTTGGGGGCAGGGGAACAGGGTACTTAGTTGCTGGCTGTGATTAAACCATGACAACTTCCATCAAGAAAATAGCTTATATTGTAAGGATTAATGTCTCCCAATAATAAGAATAGTTAATTTCCCAAAAGAATATTTAATGTATTCACATCAGCGCATACTAGTGGGAAGTGTGTGACCAATAAACACATGGGGACAATACACACTAGTTTGGATGATCTCAAAGCCAGGTATTCAGCTGGTATTCATTGGAATGCATCTCCCCTTCCTTCTATGAAGCAATAACAAGGTATATCAGTTGAAAAATTGGCCTTTCAGATTCCTTCTCTTACAAAGTCAGAGCAGAAATATCTAGAATCAATTCCTGGTAAACTTTTAATCTCAGTGATATTAAATTTGATTCCTTATAACCAGATGCTTTATGAATTCCAGATACTTAATCTTTGCTAAACAGTTTTCATCAGTAAATTTTAATGGCTTTGTGAAGCCAGTAAGAAGATGAAAAAAATATGTTCTTGCAAAGAGAAAGATGTGCCTGAAACACCAAATAAATAAATCTCTTATAATGATTCTTAACTTTTGAATTTTAACAATTAAAATAGGTACAATCCTTCTGCCTAGTCTGAGGGGAGAGAACTACCTTCTACTACACCTGAGAGCTATTCAAAGTGATAGCCCAAAAAGTGGTTTTTTCAGTTAAAGCATACTTTGCAAAGAATGGCATTTTGGGCACTGTGAGTCACTCAAAGCACACTTCAGCTTACTTCTGGAATATTTAGAAGGTTTTTTTCTTCTAGCTTAGGGAATTTGATGTGTGTAAGGCAGAGTGAAAATTAGTCTTGACTATGAGGTCCTACTTCTATGGAATCTCAAGAAGCAGCTGTTGCAGGCTCCAGTGCTTCACAACATAGAAACACTTGCAGTCAGGAGAAATTAAAACAGTGGCATGCAGAAATGTAAAAGACAAAGTAAATGTGTTATTGAGCTATTTTTTTTAAACCCTGGTGGTTTTGAAGAGGATCTCATAGGTGCTGCTACAACTCTGAAAAAAAAGGGCATGAAAGAAATGAATAGTGAGCAGTAACTGCTGGTCAATGTTAGATACCACCTAAGCACAGATGATGTATCAAAAGCCATTGGAGCCAATAAGAAATGGAAAAACGAATTAACAGTGCCATAAAGCTCTGGAATGACAAATTGAAAATAAATCTCAGAGCAGAACCCCATATCACCCTAAAATGTTGAGGGAAAAAAGGTGATTATGACCTTAGTCTGAATTCCCACAAAGAAAATATTACCCTATCAATTCTGTGTTAACCTGAATTCATGGAAACAACCTGAATTCAACCAAGATCTGACTTAAAAACCATTATTTTGTTCCTGGGTTGTGAGCTTGAAAGTAAAATACTTGCTTTTAATGTGTTGCTGTTGGAGAGATGCTACAAACATAATGAGGGAAATGAAGAGAGAAGTTCAAGATTTTCAAGAGAGATCTTATTTAGATTAAAAGGTTTCAGGAATACAAGCAGATTCTGTGTGAATAAGCACAAAAACTACACAGTCTTTGCAGCCACATCATAGAGGAGCTGGGTACACAAAATTGCAGTCTTCAAACCAAAAAAATTTCTTCACCTCTGAAGTGCTCACTGACTATTTACAAAGACTTACTCATGAACAAGGGTATGTCTTTTACTCCTGCAGATAAACTGACTCATCAGCCACAAAACTGCCCTTTGGCTGTGTTTAGTCATCATTATTGAAGGTACAGACATGGCAGGTGTCACGCATTTCAAGCAAGTACATTTAAGCAACAAGAAAGTGAACTAGTGCTGAATATTGCTACTGAGTTATGCTACCAGACAAAAAACATTGATTCAAAGGGTAAAAGAAATTAGAGAAGATAGTTGGGTGGGTGGATGGGTATAGTACACCAACAATCCATCCTGCTACAGTAAAAAGATGGGATTGTATAAATAGAAGATCTAGATAGAAACTCAGTTTCACCTTGAAGAGGACAAAGGCTTTGGAAACCTTATATTTAGCCCCTTCACAGTAAAAATATGCCAAAGATTATTTTCTTTAAACACTCTGAATGTTTAACATGTTCCATAAACATGTTGAAAAGATAATGCTTCTTCTCTGAAGTTTTAACTCTTGAGGTCAATGTTCTTCTTCTTGACTCGGAGAGAGAGAATGAGGTACCAGGTATTATTCTTCTAAAGACAAAGAGAGATGGAAATGAGAGAACATAAAACTATTTATTACTAATGCCTGATCAGTTTGTTCAAGTATTATTTAGCCTTTGAATATCTGTTTAATGGAGCAGTTTTTCTGATTATTTGCATGACTAATGATGTTAGCATGACAGTCTCCAACATCCACAGATGGCATTGACCACATAGACATACTGTTTTGAGCCAGGTTGCTTTTCAAAAGGTTATTTCCTTGGGAAAAAAAAATTCTCTTTTTTGAAGTGCTCAAATGACTGATGAAATTCATTTAAAATAAAGTTACAAGGTTCAGGAGAATTTGCAAGATTAAACGTGCCTTTTGTTAAGTACTGAAAGCAGAGCAAACCATGCAAAGATGGGAGAAGCTTATCCAGATCAGCCTTAAGGTATCTTAATAAAGCTTGAACTGCTGCAAATGATTAAGCTAAATTCATGCCAACATTCTAATGGTTCTGCATATTAGCAATGTTACCTACTCACAAGATTGAAGAGGGATTATTACCTGACATTTTCATGTCCTTCCTGAACTCCAGAGTATGACAGTTTGACTTAAAAGAAAGTTATCTCTGTCAGGAGAGGATGAAATAGAAGTGACAAATACTTAATCAAGCCAGAAGCTGGGATGCTGAACTGGGCTGAAGGTGATTATAGTCACTGGTGATGGAACGTTATCCACCTATGTGGTACATCAGTGAAAAATAACAAGTTATTAGTTTGAAATTTGTGAAGTGATTCTTTCAAGAAAGTTGCATTGTGATGACAGAGGAGAGATTTACTGTATTTCTATTAGAAAAAGGATGAACATCTCTTCTGGGACTCGGGGAAGCATCTTAACAAGAGATAGGAAGAGATAATGAGTTGAGAGGACATTCAGAAGCAGACCCTGGAGCTCAGGTTCAAACTGAACCAGGACCAACATACAGATTGCAAAATTTTTGCAAGCTCTTTCAAACTCCCTTGGCAAAAATCCTATCAGATGAGCTGATCATATGCTTTCTACATCTCTTAATTAGCAACAATCATATGAAATCAAGGAGTTCTGTAAGGTTTCCTGCATTTAATAAAAAACATCTCAAGAGAATGGCTACTTCACTACATCTGAGCTAGAAAGTAGGCAACTCCTGTTCCTGGATCCAGTTATGAACAGAAAAAAGATCTGTAGTTTTTACTGAAGTGCTGGATATTAGAAAGAAATAAATAAATGCCTGTGTGGATGTCTTCCCCCCCCCCCCCCCCCCCCGCCATTTATTAGTAATTTCTTATAAATCTGCAGAATCTGCAGAATAAGAAATATCTGAGGCATTCCTTCCCATGTATTAAAATTCTGTATCTCTGTGTTTGGATGACAAAGATCAAATATGTTCCTGTGTCTGACTAGCTAATGGACACTGAGGCTGGCACAAACAGCATTTGTTTCATGTCTTTTTTTCCCCTCAAATGTGCCCATCAGGATTTTCTAACCTGACTTTTTTCTGTAATCCTGCCAAAAAATGCAACTCCTGTGGCTCACAGGAAATCCTGAGTGCTATATTCTGACAAAAAACTCCAGCTGTAGGAAGTGGGAGACCTCTCCCATGTAGCTGGAGTGCTGCTGACCAGATGACTCAAGGAGGAAACAGAATGTTGACACAGACATGCAATGCTGTTGAAAAGATTTTGTTTAGCAATTGTTTATTTACTCAGGAACTTGGTACCACATTAGCACCTTTGTTCTGACTTGGGATTCACTGATTATTTCCAGAAACCCTGACTGCTACCAGAGTAACACCCTTAGAAATGCTTAAAAACAAACATGCATTTCAGAATTCCATATACAGAGTATCATATACAGCCAGGGTGGCTGCTGGATAATTCTGCCATGTTGCATTTTTAAAGAGAAAATGAAGCTGGGAAAAAATCCAGGAGTTCAAAACATTTGAGTCATGAGGTTTTTATTGTCTTATCCACCAGTAAACACCTTCATCTAAACTTATCTACTGTGTCACTTTGTTGGCCGGAATTTGGCACAAGAGTGTAGGTGCAATAAAGTCCCTGTTCACCAAGTGATAATTTGTGAGTCAGTCACTGAAAGGCTGTGTGTTTTAAGCCATTCAGTTTGTCTTTCTAGTGAGGTGTAGGTGTTCCACGTGTTCTCACAGCATTTGGTAATAAGCCATGAGACACAGATGAAGGAAGCTGAAGAGGGAGCCTAGTAGGATATTGTAAATAGAGTGCCTCCCACTCGAGGATGGTTGTATGTGTCACTATGGGAAGAAATATTTCATTGGTATTCTGCAGGCATTGCAGGAAAATGCTACTATGACAAAAGCCTGGATCATAAATATGGAGGGGGAGGGAGAGAAGGGCTTAGTTCTCACTCTAAGGCTAAAGGATGTTTCTAAACAAAACTAGGCAATAAGGAAATACTGGTCTGATTAAAGCCTATTGATGTGAACGGAAAGATTTCCATTTGTGTCAAATGATGTTGCCCCTGTTCTTTTGTGATTCTGTGCTGCTGTTTGCAATTTTTTTTTTTTCTGGAACACAGCAGCAAAACCATCTTTCCATTTGAAAAGCATTCCTCTCTATTATATTTTAGAAAACACAGGGTTCAAGCCACAGAGGCACAGTATTTCACCTTACCTAGAAGTGCCCAGGGGAAAATGAAGGCGGAGTGGTCACGACAAGAAGTAGTAGTTTCTTATCATTGAGTTTTGACTGTCCAGCAAAGCATGAACATTCAATTTTATTTATTAATGTGAAATTTTAACAAGGAACAAAAACCAGACTGAGTCTTTCTCAGGGGTATGAAATTAACCTATGGAATTATCACATGGCCATTTATGTGCTTGTACAACTAAAATTAATGTGGCACAACATACTTTTTTTCTCTTCTGCTTGGCTGAACTTTATTTTCATAGCAAACATCAATTAATTATGAAAGATCAAGCCAATAAACTATATCTAGTGCACTCTGTGATTATTTGTAGAATTCAGTGTTTTCCCTATAGCAGACTGTCACTTTCTAAAAGACACAGCAGAACTCAAGGTTTCTCAAAATAAGAAAGTTGCCCACAGAAAATTCTATAACACTATTACTTCTTTTTGTATATGTAACTTATCTAAGGTAAAGACCTCATATTTCATGCTACATGGGCAAGACTTAAAGCAGTGACACTTATATTTTCTCAGAAGTCTAAGTAAAAAAGGTAACACTCCCTGGGTTTTTTCCTCCTATCATTTTTTCCATGGCTACATTCATGCTATCCTCAACTGGGGCTCTCTTTTTCTACAGAGGCTGCAAGTTAGAGTAAAACTGCCCTGTGCCAGGGGCATACTGCAAGGTAAATAACTTAGAAGAGTGAGGCTGATAGCTTTTAAGCATGTTACTTATCCCACTGAAAAGGAGAAGCATTGGGCAAAGTTAAAGAAGTTGTGTGCACTAAACTCATTGCCATCAATGAGTGCATTCAAATAATGGAATGAGTCATCCGTGAAATAGAATAAAATGTGGATGGAACAGGTAGGAAATGTCCACAGACCTTCTGGTTTCCTTAAGCATTTCTGCTGAGATAAGATTAAACACCAGTAGCCCAAGCATCTTGATGACAAACCCTCTTCAATTTGTCTACTGAAATCTAGAGATCTAGGTTAAAAGACTGCTAAATATCATAATTGCCACTTAAAACTTTAGACACTATGACAAATATCTTCAAATGAGACTTGATGCTATTATGCTGAATTGGATCTGTGTGTGCCAGAAGAAGCCACAGCATGGGTCATCTACTTATGTCAGTTTAAGATGTGCCTGTAAAGCCACAAGATCATGATAAATTGATTTGCTGAATGTTAAATATAAGCCCATGTACAACCTGCCCCCTCTAACTGAACTGAATTAAGACAAATTAGTCTGACTTGTGTCTAGTCACAGGCTCTGAACACAAAGGCAACTGTGTATGCAGTGGAGCAACAGCCACCAGTGACCTGGCAGCTTTCTTGGTCTGCTCTGAAGGAGCAGCCAGCCTGTTAATCTACCTAGGTACCACAGTTTTATTAGTGAGGGCTGGGGGAAGAGTCTAATGACAATCAGCGTCTTGATCTACAGTTATTTATTGGAATTTTGAGCTGGATCTTCCTTGAATAATTTTAATTGTTGAATGTCTTGTGTGAAGACTGGGAATGTCTGCAGGACACACTGCTATCTTACTTAATAGCCCATTGAATACTTTTTTTAATGATACACCTAAAATTATACAGACAAGAAAAATATATGGATTTTTGTTTGCTTACTTTTAAAAGCAAGAATGAGCCTACACAATGCAAAATTAAAATGCTTCCCTGTCTTTAGTGATTACCACGGTCTGATCTATAATTGCAGAGAGAATCAATCCAGGCTTCCTGCAGCAGTACTCCTGAAGGAAGATATCCCTTTCCAAAGCATCTGGATCTACTATATAGCTATAAAGAATTACACAACTTGCCAATAGATATGAGATTTCTATTGGCATGCCTTGTTCTATTAGATGCAAATAGGTTTTCCATTTACAGGGCACAATGAGATGAGATAAGGGGAGATTTGCAGACATTAAATCTCCTCACTGTTGGGAGGTTAAAGCAGATGGTGGGCATTTCAATATAACTTTTTGGAACAAAAGATTTTATTTTTCTTTTTTCAACATGCTTTCCTGTTGGAATTGTGCAATTTCTCTTACTGGGGCTTCATGGTTTGTCAGGCTGGTAATTATTTATGTTGGTTTTCTATCTCCTCCATAATCCATCAGTAGCAAATATGATTAGGAGTAAGCTTTCAATATTCACTTTTTAAGTGTTTGTTATTAACAAGCAGGGAGATTTTCATATCTTCCACCTAGGAAGCATTTAACAAACATTAATTACATTTCCAAAGTACCAGAGTTGTGAGTAGATAAAGATCAGGAATTTACCAAAAAGCAAGGAGACTTGTTTTTTTCTTCCACTGAGCACTAACCAGTGTAGCCCTTGCTAGTGTAACATGGGACACAGAGAAAGGCATTCATCTGGATTGGGGCTCTCAGGGACTTTAATGTGCTTTCCTCTTGAAATATGAGAAAGAAATTCTCTTAAACAGGCATGTAAAGGACACACGCTCATCTCACTGAACTATGAAGTAATCTTGGTTTAAATTTAAGTAGGACAGGATTTTGAGATTAAAAGGGTGGAATTCATCACACCTATTTTCGATACTCTAAAGCTGTCAATCATACAGGCTTTCCTTAAGGCTAGGCCAATGTTAGCACCCACTTTTGAACCCTTTTTTAGGGAAGGCAGAAGTTCTTTGTGTAGGTGGTTCTCCCTCAGCTGACTTAGAAATACATTTATATGAGTAACTTACCCTACACACTCAAGTTAGAAAATGTAAATCCCAGCCTGAGCGGAGTGCACATGATAGACACACCTCCTAGCAAGCAGCGCGGCTGGGATAGGAATTTATGATTTCCTTTTTCTCAGTCCTACATTCCATAAAATGTGTTAGGAGGCACTAAATTCTTACACTAAAGATAATAGAGAAACTGCGTTATTTCATTCCTTTCCACTCTCTGTGAAAAAAAAATTTAAAAAGTCATACTGAACCACCAGAAACGTAAAAGAAAAAAAAGAAATCAATGCAGTACAAGACCACAGATTCAATGTTTTTTCAGTCAGTGGTTCTTGGTGGCAGCCACAGCTCCGGAGTCCCCCAGGCCTCTCTGCTTTGTTTACCCGGCTGAGGCCGGCGGAGCTCCCGGCAGAGCCAGCGCTGAGGGGCGGCGGCCTTGGGAAGGGGCAGCGGCCTTGGGAAGGGGCTGCAGCTTTGGGAAGGGACAGCAGCCTTGGGAAGGGGCTGCAGGGAGAGGAAGGGGCAGCGGCCTTGGGAAGGGGCTGCAGCCTTGCGAAGGGACAGCAGCTTTGGGAAGGGACAGCAGCTTTGAGAAGGGACGGCAGCCTTGGGAAGGGGCAGCAGCTTTGGGAAGGAGCAGCAGCCTTGGGAAGGGACAGTAGCTCTGGGAAGGAGCAGCAGCCTTGGGAAGGGGTAGCAGCCTTGGGAAGGGGCAGCAACCTTGGGAAGCGGCTGCAGGGAGGGTGGAGGGCAGGAAGGAGCGAACTCCACCGGCTCCTTGCTGCAAAGCTCCTGTGTCGTAAAGCCACATTCAAGTGCCGCTGGTATTTCCTCAGCCACCAGCTGCTTTTACCTCATAAAGGGCCTTGATTGCTTTGTTCCCGTAGCCCGGCCGATTGCTTGGCACGCCCATTATTTTTAACGAGGTTTGTTATTTTCTTTGGAGCCAGCACATCCCTGTTGGCAGCCACTAACACCTTTCAGCCTGACTGTATCATGCTAACACGTAGCTTTAAGCACGCTGTAGGTGTAATGGGCGAGCACAATCCTTTCCTCGAAACGTCTGCACCCTCGCCGATAAAGGGTACAGAAATCTGCGTGCGGCTCACACCCCGGCTCAGGGCAGCGGGAATGAGCACAGAAAGAGTGAGCACAGAGAGAGTGAGCACATACCCAGCTCCTCCTGTCTCAGAGGTGCCACAGAAAGGCAGGAATTCATGTGTGCTCTGGGCCTCCTGGAAAATGAACATTCAAAGAGACTTGCAGAGGTCAAGCTTCAGGGCAGGCGAGTTCGCAGAGATCGCAGAGCGTACATGTGCTGTGTTGGAGAGTGCTTTCTTAACATTTCAAACCTTTCTCACCCCTGTGCCAGGGCCAAAGCAAAACCAGCCAGAGAGGCTGAGGGACTGAATGTGCTGCCCAGGAGCTGGGTGTTTGTTGCAATACAATTTAAATGGGGGCCAGAGGAGAGAGTGCCCAGCCCAGTCTTGGCCAGACAGCAGCTCCAAGATTCGGGCGCTGCTCCAGCTGAGAGCGGGGACTTGCACTACCACGCTCTTGGAAGTGCTCTAAGTCCTGGGCTATTGATTATTCTGCAGGCTTTATCCTCACTGTAAAGTTTTCCTTTTGACAGATGGTTTTCTTTATTATGAAAACCTTTCTGTCAAAAAACTCCCCATCAGTTCTTTCACTAAGACAATCAGCGATTCAAGTCAAAAGAACTGCGATAACCCCAAACCTTAGGACTGAATTGCCTTAATTATATATTACACTTGATAGAGCAATCAGAGTTGCTTTGATTTCGGTTATGAATAGATAAGATCTGTGTGAAAGATTTAAAAAGTCACTCTATGCCTCTTTTTTCCCCCTTTCTCTCTCTTTTTTTTTTAATTGACATTACCTTGACATCCTCATGTAAAGTATCATATTCTCTCCCTGGCGTGACTGAACTCTGCTGCTCACAGTTTTATCACTGCAATGGCAAATACTCTTCTTAGTTTAGAGAAAAAACTTGGCAGCAAAGAAAAGGAAAAAATGGATTTGGAGTACTGGCTCTGGTTTAGGCGTTTATCTTGACTTTAATCTTCAAGCTGAAGTTCCTGTTCTCCTTTTTGTCCTCAGTACAAAAAAAAAAATTATTAGAATAAAAAATATTTATATTTGTTTTCAAATCAAATTTAGATTTTCAGTTACCAGATACATTGCTTTCTTTGAAAACACCTTTAGTCAGATCCTATGATTTGACTACAAAAGGATGAGAATGCCTCTGTTCAACAGGGAAAATAAGATTAAAGCCCTTTATGAGAGGATGGGAGGTTCAAGGTGACAATGCATCATGAATTTATACCAAATAGAAAAAGCATTATCTCTAGGTCACAGGACTGACTAGCAGCCTGCAAACCATCTCTTTGATACACAAGCCTGGTTTTAGTTACAGAAACATCAAAACCCCCCCCCCCAAAAAAAAACATTAAAAAGAAGATATTGAAGCATCAAGAGAATGTTAACCTGACAGCAGCCAGGATCTTGAAAGTATATTTCTTAGTTGTGATATTTACAGGCCAGATTTTCAAAATTGGTCTCTATTTTTGACTGTGTCCAGTCTGCAGCTGGAAATTCAGCAGGTAACACCACTCTGGGGTTTGCCTTTCCTCTCTCTCTCCCTCACCTGGGTGCTCATTCCTCCATGATCAGAATTTCTGAGACTCAAGGCTGATGTTTCTCATTTGGAACCCAGGTCTTATTGAGTCATGTTCAGTGTGTAAAATTATGTCTATGCAATTTTGCCTTTAACTGAGCAAACAAAAAGCCACAGCAAGATCATTAAAGATGAAGTTAGCAGACTTCAGACTAACAATAACATAAATTTTTATCAGTACAAGTAATTAAAAGCTAAGGATATTGCCAAAGGATGTGGTAAATTCTCTGCTCCTTATCATCTTAAATATAAACTGGATGTCTTTCTGAAAGATTTTCTTGATTTCAGCCACAAACTGGGTGTGATGCAGGAAGTATTGAATGACATTCTACAGTTGGTGTTAAAAAGGAAGTTAGGTAATAAACTAGATTATTATAGCAGTCTCTTCTGACCTCAGAATCTCTCCAGAATCTATCTCTACCTTCAGGACTAATTTATTAAAAGCCTGGCTGGCTGTTGCAGGCAATGAAGTATTGCAATACTTCAGGGGTTCTGTGAAAAAGGACTGTTGCCAACATTGCTGACTGCAGTCAGCATTTTCTGAAGATCATAGGAAGTGAAAATACAAAATAAGCATCCTTCTGATTCATGTACATTTTCCCCAAAATGCTTGCTTCCAAGTATTTTTCATTATCCAGCAACTGCACACCTTAAAATTTGAAATAAAATATTAAAAATTAATATCTTTCACTAGCTTATGATGCTTTTTCTCTGTCACATAAACTAGATGTCTAAGAAATATTACTTCTGCACACTAAGTAGGGATGCAACTCTGGCTGTGAAGAACTTGTCTATGAAAGTCTGCTTGCCAAGAAGCACAGCCTAATCTGAAAATACTAAAAGAATCAGCCAATTAGAAAACTATCAGTACTAAATATTTGAATTTTCATTCAGGTCAAAAATGAAAAAAAAGTAACTGAAGTCTCCAGGGCCTGATGCCAAGACACAGTTGGTTAAGTTATTAGACAGATCTAAGTCTAGTGCTAACACCATACATGGGACAGTCTGCTACTTGCTGCTGGGTTTGGTACCTTGCTCATAGGCTGACTTCTGTAATTTTCACATTTTGCTAATAAATGGGACAAATAGTATTTCTCATTTCTGGAGCCTCAGAATGTCTGTTGCAAAAGATATCACTTTATCCTCCTCGGGCAAAATGCCTGGGTAGGTAACCAACTTCACACCTCTGTGAAAGAAGAGAAAAGGACAAAAAATATAAAAGGAATCCCAGACTTTTTCCTTGAAATGTCCTCTCTAAAAGAGCAGAAAATCTATTGTTAAAATAAGTCAGGTCAGTATTTAATCCTTATTAAAACACCTAGAAATCTGGAACGCCTATGGAGAAGTTCTTTACTGTAACCTTCTGAAAAAACCTTGAGAGGGCTCCTCATAGAAATTTTCCTGCATTCTAAGCCCAGAGACAAATCGACCATAGAGATATGTGGGCCCTGCCAGGGCACCTGCTCTGGGACCCCTTTCGGTAGCACAGTTATCCTGGAGGTGTGAAATCAGCCCTTCCGTTTTCCCTTACCAACCCACAAAAAGCATATTATGTCTGTGTTGATCTGTGCTGCTTTTTGACTCAGTTAAGAGGGAAAAGGGGAAACATACTGTATGGAAAAGCATTTAAAAATAATCTCTCCCTCATTCTTTACAAAATCTAGAGTTGGCTCTAAGGAATTGAGTTTAGGTTTAGACATGGCAACAGGAGATTGTGCCCTTTGGGCACCTCGTATGACTTACTCTGAACTTTGCTGAGCGTTAATCCACTAAGCGCATAGTAATGCATTTGGAGGGGGAAAAGAAAAAAAATTAAAGTATTTTTCAATGGTGACTGCGTGGGACTATATTTAAAGAAAAGTCAGTGTTATTTTCCATATGTTGAATGACATTCAAGATCCAAATGAGCAGTCATTTTTACCTTAGACATTCATCAGGAATGTACTGGCAAATATCACAGGCAGAAAAATTGCTGGAAAAACTGGGCAGAGATTTCTATTATTCAATATGCTTTCACTCTTCTTTGCTGTGCTCTTTAAATTAAATGCTATTTCTTTGGCATCAGGGTGCTCCAATTTTACTAGAAATCATGACACTAAATATGCCATATATACTATAAGGGCACAGTCTAAAACGAATTAGCTCAGCGGTTGTATCCTTAAATGTCTACAAGTTACAATGTGTAGGGAAATCTGGGTTAAAAGGGTGCCAGAACTGAAGCCTAGTCAAAGGGAAACAGCAAGAGAGTGCCTGCTCTGACAGGTCACTGGATTTTGATTACGCAGTCAGATATGGTATTCATCCCCTTGATAATGAAAGTTGGGTGGCTGGCTGGAAAGAAAAGGCACGGAAGATGGCTTTTGGTCATTGTCTGAGCTATTTCTGGTAATCCTCCTTACTGTCTAACTCGTGTGTTCAGGGAGGATTTGGGCCCGTGGGGTAAATGGAATTGAAATCTCTCAAGAGGAAAGAATGATAAGGAAACAATGTGTACTTGCCAGCATTTTTAGGAGGGGATGTTTAACAAAAGAAGAAGCCTGTGTTCTGCATTAGGTTACTGCATTGCCAGCTCTACTGCTTTCATTGCTGCCTCAAAATGCCAGCTCAAGACAATAGAAGGGCTCTTGCTGTTCTGTCAGCTCTTTTCTGAAACTGGATCAGCTGGATCTGAATATCACCTATCAAATGTCATAATATTACAAATTACTCACCATTTAATAAATATACATAGTATTTAAAGGGAGATTACCTTTTATCACATTTCAAAAATAATTTAGCGTGGACTGGGACAACACTCATGGTGACACTAGGAGATAAATCAACTGCTCTGTAACTTTTTTTTAAAATATCTTCAGAGCTACAAGTCAGGTTTCCAGATGCTCCTTCCCAGCTGAGTCCTGCATCTAAAACTTTGTGCAGCAGAAGACACTACTGTGAAATTCACAACACACCAGTTAATTAAAGAGAAATGCAACAGCTAAGTAAACTAACATTACTGCAAAGGTTTCTTCTGTGGTAATGTCTCCCTAACACACAGAGAGGGCAAGGTAGTTCCCTGCCCTGCTTTCCTCCATCCTGTTTGAAAGAAATGTTGCCAGCTTTTGAGTCAAAGCTTCTAAGAAGGAATTGTGATGGTGCTCTTAGCACAGAGTGGTGGGGCAGAATTTTGTATCCACTCTCAGCAAATTAAGAAAAAACACAACCCAATCGCCCACCTATGGACAAACACAGCTGAGTTGGAAAATAAAATGGGCCAGCCAAGGTACAAATGGCTCCCTTGTACTCACAAGGGGTAAATGTGCTTCAGGCTCGTGCTCACCTTGGTCCTGCACCCTCCACTTCCTCCCACCTCCTTTCCAAAGGGGTGGCACCAGGCTCACAAGGTTGCACTTGTTCTGTGCAGCCAGAGGCAGAACTCCAGAATGTCCTTCCACCATGGCAGAGCGTGGAGCACTGTTTGCCATTTGTATTTATCTGCACAAACCTTCCCAACCAGTTTTACAGTTTAGCTCCAATCACTGTAGACTGTGACATTTAATATCAAATACTCTTCCAACGATCCCACATTAATAAACACAAACAGTGAATCCTCTCTCTGTTGTAATCATGATTTCTGGCAGCATTTAAAAGTGCATATTATTATGACAGTATTAAGAATTGGTGCAGCTTCATGCAATGCTGGAATATATATCCAAAAACTAATTTACTTGAGTTGTAATGTTAGGATTATCCTTCTGTCTTTCATGACTGATGCTTCATCTGGAGAATGCTTAATGTTTTCTTGTCAATGAGTGTTAACTCAAATGAATTATTCCAATCTGTTTACTTTGTCCCTTTCTAACAAATGCAAATTATAATTAAAAAGGAAAAAGGAAAATGCAAACAGCATTGAAAACGTGGCATGACAACACTGTGTAGATTTTTCTACTCTTAAGTCCACATCAATAAGCAATTTAACAATAGAACGCTTAATGGGAGACCAACAGTGGAAATTGTTGTGGAGCAGATCCTTGGATGGAATTTTTTCTTTGCCCAAGTAATTGCATGCAGCCATCCTTATGTGAAATCCCCCATCAGATTACAGGGTTTGTTGTATGTAAATTGAAGACTAAATGCTTGGTAGCACCTTTCAGCTCTGCAATGCTGGAAATGAGTTTTTTAATAGGAAATTAGATTATTAATATTTTAGTCAACAAAAATGCAGAAAATTTCTGCATAAAGATGAGAAAATTATTCGTGTAAACTGACTTTAAAAAAAGAATGAACAATTGTTAAATTCTGTATGCTACTATTCATAAAAAATGCTGTGCCTTATTTTGTAAAAAAAGAATGAGATATGCAAAGACAAATTATTTCTACTTTACTGGCTATAGTATTGACTGAGCTTTTGACTAGCAACAGGTTGCATAGTTTAGTGGTTTCAATTTTTAATATTATTTTATTCAGTTCTCAAAGTGAGGAACAATATGTGGAAAATTGCAATTAACTCAGTCCAGATTATTAACCAGACTTTTGCAAATCCTCAACCAGGCACTAAAGCAAGGCATTGCCATTTCCAGTCCCTGTTATGCTGCAGTGGATTATAGAAACCTTCAGTGAGTTTCAGAAGCCAAAGTGAGAAAAGACTTCTCAGCCTTAAACTTCCTTTGCAAGTGCGAAAGTGGTTCCTCACGTGTAAATCTCCCTTTCATTGTAGCTGATAGCACAGAAAACAACTGATCATGTAGTAATAAATTATCATTAATATTATTTATAAACACTTACTAAAATGGTTCTTGCAGGTTAGTCTGGGCCACAGTGCAGAGCCTGACTGTACCACACACTGAGAAGGCTGAGGGAGATGTGTGTCACCAGCAGGAAACTACAGATGTTTGGTAGAATGAGCAAAACACACGTCACCACCATTAGATGCAAAGTTTTAGACAAAGACATTCCTGTTCCTAAGAACCTACTGGCTTTTAATAGCCTGGCTACATTTGAACTATCACAAGGCTTTGCCTTTACTCCTAAGGAAGATATAAAATGTGATGGGTACCCAGAAGGGGGTCTCAGACTTCAGCATATTCTAAGTGGGAATAAGAATTACGTCGGTGGAACAGTGAAAACTAATGTCTTCTCCAGCTTTCTGAACACAGGTGATAATGGTTCTGGGCTACTTTCAGAAGGCTGCAGCTCCTGAAAATCTCTTAAAATCCCTCTTGATAGTTTGCAGTCTTCAAACAGTAACTTCAGGAATGTGTCTCCTATTTCCACAAGAAATTTCTTTCACTCTCTCTAAAACGTTAAAGAAGTGGTGCCTTAGATAAAAGAAGAGACCTGAGAAACTCATTTTAACTGTAGCAAAGAGCCTTGCAATTTGGACTGTACTTATAAATGAGAATATAATTACAGCTACAAATACACTGTGCACCCGCTGCAAAAGTCCATATATATCAACTTTAAAAAACTCTTCTCACATCAACTCCCCCTCTGCCACCAAATAATCACCAGCTTTTATTGCCAACAATACTATTCTGTTCTATAGATAAAAAATAAACACAGCTCCTTGTCCAAAGGACTGACAATTTAAACACACCCCAGGGAAACCCACAGAGGAAATAACAGAGGGGCAGAAACATTGTTCTCCTTGTCGCCTTGTTGATTCACATCTTATGCACTACACAATAGAGTGACTCTCTAGGACAGTGGTGAGTTTTGTGCTGAGGTTACTGCTATCTAGTTTATTCCCTTTTATGCCTTTGGGGCAAAAAGGAGAAGAAAAGGCAACCAAATCCCAGTGGCTGCAACAGTGACAAGAGTGGAAGGGAAGTGGAGAACCTTTTTACTCACATTTTACACCTCTCCCTCCCTCTTCATTTCTTTCCTTAATTTTCTAGACAAGGATTACCCCAACAAACAAGCAGATTAAAATCTTATACCTAAAGCTGTTATCACCTGTGGCTGTTATCTCTCCCTCCCTGACAGATGTCATTGCAGCCACTATCTTGAGAGCTCAATTTGTGAATGTAAGCTCATTCCAGACTTCCAGCCTGCTGTAAGATGTGCACTGGAAAACAGAATTTTAGGAGCCTATTTGCAAGGGAAGCAGGTCCTGGCATCCTCTGGAATGGTGCAAGTGGCTTCCTCTTCCATCCATCTGCCTTTAAACCACAGTCATGTCAGTTTGAGCTCTGAAACCATCAGTCAGGCAGAGTGACACATATATAAGGAATTTTGGTTTTTTCTCAGTAGACAGAACACAGTGGGCATAAATATATTCCAAACTTCCCCTAATTTTTTTTTTCTTCCAAAGATCCCAGGCTTGATGTTTTTCTTCATCTCATTCAGAGAGTATTCGGTCCAGTCCCTGTAAGTGCCTAGGAAGTGTGCACTGCCCACAGAATAGAAATCAAAGCCATATTCTTTAGTCTGCTTTTGTGTAATCCCAACTGAAGCTTCCAGTCTCAGTTTTTAAAATTGATTAAAGTGTAAATTACAAAAGATAATACTACTCCTAAGGAGAGAAAAATATTACAATAGGTTTACAAATATAAGAGAGAAAAATCAATCACTGGCAAGAAGTAGCTAGGATATGAATGAATTGCATGTCATTTAGAGAAACAAATAAACGCAAGAGAATTAATCAGCAGATGTAAACGAGTGTGATGCTGATACAAATTAGAAGAGATTACAAGGAGGCATGAAACAATGACCATGTGCATCAAATCATAGCTGCTTTCTGCACAGATAGGAAAAACAGTGAAGAAATGCTACAAGTTATTTTTTGAAGAGGGACATGAATTAAAGGCAAATTAACCCAGTCTGTGCCTCTCCCATGTACACACATGCACACACACAAACGCTCCTTTCACAAAATCAGCCCCCATTGTGGATTTCTGACCCTCACCCTTCCTCTGCCATGCTAAAGTCAAATTTTAAATTGAGTCTGGTAGGCGAGGATGGAATGGCACAACAGCAGCATAATAAATAGATGAGGTCTTTTTCTGCATTTGCATTCTTGACAGATTCCTTACAATGCTTATTATTAACTAGACTGAGGACTTGGGAGAGAAAGATGTAGAAACAGTCAAGCACAGCAAATAGAATTAGGAAATATTTTGAAAACAGTCTTGCAAGCCAGGACATGCAATAGCCAAATTCACTTTAAGTCTCAACAACCCAAGTTCAAAGGCTTGAATTACTCAAGAATATCCTATGTTTAGCCAACACTGCTAATCTGGCACATCTCTTCCTTGTCTGGCCAAACCCTCCCCTTCTCAAAATACTCAGAACAGATAAATGCAGTGCTACAGATACTCATTAACAGAGAGAATGTGACTGAAACATCAGCACAGCTTTGAAAGGCAGGCCTTATATCTACAGTCATGGCCACATATCTGCAGTTATGATGGGTTTAAATTTTGTTTTGTTGCTCTTCCAGCTGTTTGCCAGCAGTAAATGGCAATTGTACTTTCCAGCCATGTTCAGCTGGGCTCTACGCCATTTTTCACTGTTTTTGATGGCAGAGTTCTCAAAGCATGCATTAAACTATCTGGCCTATGCAATAACTCACTAGGGTTGCACTCATGCTTCCAAGGAGGCCCATAAGAAGAGGGGAAATAGGTTTTTTGAGAAAGGCTGCAGTATTCTGCATTAGTAATATTAAACTTTCCCAAGGAATTTCAATAGCATTAACAAATTATTTTGATAAAATGCAGGAGGCTTTGCAGATGGTTTTCTCAGGGTTTCAGCAGAGCAAGCTGTACACCCACTCCTCGATGTTGTGAGCTCCCTTACAGTCTGTCCTGTGACCATTCTCAAATATACTAATGTTACAGACTTAATCTCATAATGGTAATGCATCCACAAACAAATTACTGCAGTAATGTGGTTAGCTCAATTAACTTTTGAATCTATTCACTAGGCAGAACTAAAGGTCATTTTCTATTAAAATATCTCCCTCCCACTTCCTTATCACCCTTTGCAACTTATGGGAGTTAATATTAGAAATCCTGTCTACACTATGTCAGGAAGAAGACAGGGTGACAAAGCCAGAAAAAGACCTTATTCTTTACTAACATAACACAGACACAGCCCAAAGAGAACATCTGCCTTCTTTCATGAACACATCTAATTATGGTAAATTGTTAACACCTTGAAGAGGAGTTTCATAGGAGAGTAAACTTTAACATATGCCATCCTCACACATAAAACATCCTGTACTTCATACTTTTCCAAACACATGCCCTTTTTCCTACAACAGTTTATCAAAGGCCTTGTTTTGAAAAGGACTTCAACCTGTTTTCTATTCCTGTGGATGCATTTTTATAGCGCTTGCAATTATTTGCCAGTGCAAATAAATCTGCAGAAATGCCAAACTATGTAATCTGGGAATGCAGTCAGGAGATGAGACAGCAAGGCCTGCAAAACTGCAAATGCAATTATTTCCCCATGCCCAAATGCAAGACACTACAATTTAAGTCTTTTGGAAAATCCTGCCTTTACTTTATTTGGGCACTGAAAGCTGCCTGTCCACCCTACAGCTCCTGTTGCTCTTCCCCTTGAGATCCCACACTAAAGTCACAGTGAATAATTTGACACTGTTATTGCCATGGCAACACCTTGATGTCATGCATACACAGAATCATGATTGACATTCCTGCAGTAACCAACAAAATGAGAAATGAGGGGAAGAAGGAGAAAACCAGACTCAGCTCCAATACTAATGGGGGAAACAGAGGATTATTGGCACTGTAAATATTGCTTTATTCATAAATCTGCCTTCTACCATTTTCCACCATGCCAACATTCCTGTGAAGGGCTCCCATCAGACCCCAAAACACAGAAAAAAATGCAGAGGGGTTTCCGAACACATGCCTGGATTCGGCCAGATTGCAGTGGGTGTCCTTCTGACAGTGCTGTCCTTGGGCAAAGGACTCCATGCTACAGAAAAGGAGATTTTTGCCACTGAGGTTAGTCTTAAAAATGTGCCTCTTAAATGTCATTGGTGTGCCCTAAAATAACACAACACATTAAACAATGCAGGTTTTGCCTCTGAGGACAGCCTTCAGATGCTCAGATGGGCTGTAAACTTTTCTCTTTTTACTTTTCTCTTTTCTTTTCTTTTTTATTTTCTTTTCTTTTTTCTTTTCTTTTATTTTCTTTTTTTTTTTCTTTTCTTCTCTTTTCTTCTCTTCTCTTCTCTGGATCACACACACACACACACACAAACCATTAGGAATAGTATAAAACAACATCTGTTGGGAATTTTTTGAACTCAATATCTGCAGCAGTTTTCCTAGGGGTCTACAGGCAATACCAAGACAAGGATGGAAACAGCCTTTTATTCTAAATTTCATATGTACAAGGAAAGCCATTTTACACAGTTTTGTAAATTCTGTGTAAAAAAGCTACTGTCATCCAACGTCACTGTGCTTACAGTAAAAACTTTTAAACATGGAGTACATTATTAACAACAAAAACTGTTAACAAACAGGCATAAAAGACACAGATATGTGTGCTGATATTTCACATACATTCTAGAAATGAGTTGGCGCAAAAATAAAATGTGCCAGTAAAAAAAAATAGGCTTTTTTTTTTTTTTTAATCACGCAATACATGATTTTTTTCTTGCTTTCTCTCCTTTTTTTACACAATATGCTGAGATCCATTCTCAAGCCTTTTCACATCAGGATTTGCAGGCACTTCAGCAACCCAGCTATATTTTTTACAATACATGAAGTTCAGACCAACAAACAGAAAAACAGCTGCTGCAAAAGAAATTCTCATATCCCATATGCACATTCAAATATTACTCTCTGCTAGAGCAATCATTTTCTTAGTAATTTTTGGATACTGACATGTTTTCAGGATGACATGTAACAGCTTTTCTCCATTTATCTCTCATTCATGTACTTAAAGGTTTCTTTTTAATGTAGCATCACGATGTAACAATATGGTATATGGAAGCACAAAGGAAATTGTCCACAAAGATTCACAATGCCTAAAAAGAGGGAATTGTTCTCTTTACAGGTATTTGATCCAAAGAAAAACTTTGATTTCCTCTGCTCTTACTTGGAGCTATCTCCAAAATTTGTCCAAAGACTACTGTGTACTAGATGAGCTGACATGACACCCTCCCTAGTTCTTTTCCCAGATACAAATGTCATATGACCAAATTAATTTAGAAGCAAAGCAAAGCAGAACTCAATTGCATGTGTGTTCATAATTTCCCATCTTTAATAAAATAGTGAAATATACTTATCAAAGGCTTCCCCGTGTCTGTATAAATAATCTCTCTCCAGTTATTTCATTTGTAATGGACTGTGCATTAAGATTATAAGGCAATTGGAACAGGATTCTCAGGATAACTGAAAGCTTAATATTGTTTTCCTCATGAGTCAGGATAAAGGCTTTTTTAATAAGCTCAGAGTGGGGAGAGAGAGAAAAAAAAGAGTGCATATGTGCATAATAGAAGAAGGAGAGTTTTTCAGCATATAGACACTTAAATATTGATCAACAAAGACTGGTAATGACTCCACCATAAAACATATCAGAACTCCAACTGCAATTCAGAGTAGAGCTCAGCCTTATCCACTCAAGAGCGATATGTACACCTCCTTCTGACCCGAGAGAAATAATACAGGACATGTCAATGCTTCCTTCAACCTCAAATTCATTAATTTTATGCCACATTTTATGGTGCAATAGGTCACTGCAAAGTAAAACACATTACAACAAATCCTAGCAAAAAGCCATTGACAGCTACAGGACTGGGCTACAGAACTGGGAAGGCAGGGACAGCGCTGCTCACTTCCACTATGATTGTCAAATGGTGGAATGCCCTTCCATGGATTCAACACTTGGGACAGAACGGCAAAGACGTAAGGCCCACCAATGCTTTGCCCAGATTTCCAAAGGCACTGAAATAGAAAACGGATATATTCCTTAGTACCATCAGCGTAAAAAGCTTTCAAAATAGAAGTCTTTATATGAAAATGTTCCTTATTGCATGGTAAGTTGATCCTCCTTTTCTTCACCTCAGGAGTAGAACGGTCTTCCCTTTTCTGGTGTTTGCAACCTGTTCAGCCTCGCTACCTGAGATGGTGAAGGCGGTACATCTTGTCTGAAAGGACCTTTAGCAGGGGCATAATTAGGGTCCTGAATTTTCTTATACGAGTCATAGTTGCTAGGCCCTTCAGAAGAAGTTTTTTTTTTCAGTTGTTGTTCTTTCCGCCTCTGCTCTTGACGGAGCAGTTCTTGTGTTTCTAGCATCACCCTGGCATTAAAGCCATGTCCCCCCATGTAGCCATTCCTTGATCCCTGGTAGCTGGAATATCTGGGATTTTCCTTCGCAGTCTGGAACCCTTCTCCAGGGGAATAATTCTGCTCCCAGGAGTCTTGAGATACAGAACTGGCATTTTTCCTGCTTTGCCTGAAAAGAAAAATGAAAAAGGTTTTTAAGACAAATGTTCTGGTTCACCTTTGACTGTTATTGACAACAATCACTGGAAAGAAAATGGCTTCTGCCATGCCATCAGCTTTTGCCCAGAGATGGCATTCTCTAGAAGTCACTTTCTAGAGTTGCAGTTCTCTTCTGCCCCAAAATAATTTCTTGTCTCTTTTGTTGGGAGAACAATTCCTAGAGAGCTGAACTATATTTCTAGGCCTCTGCAGGAGGAATATGCCATGAAAACCCATCCAGCTACAATTACCCTCATGTTCTCAAGAAAAGTGTTACAATTTGGTTGCAGACTAGGAAAGACCACAGGTGTTTCTGTGCTTCCTAGGAATGCAGGTAACAGCCAGCCATTTTAAAGTCACTCATGAAAGATTGATACTTGATTATTTAAACAAGTGCAACAGGCAGATCCTTAAAACACCTGCCCTAACACTGCACAAGTCAGAAGGTAAAGCCCATTACTGAGAGGTAGTTCCAGTTTCTTCCTCCCATGTCCAGAACTAAGGAATTTTGTGCTATCAGGAGTGTTTCCCAGTCTGCTATAGCTTTCATAAAAGAAGAGGCAGAGATAACATTTTTTACTCATTTTTTGGCTCCAGGGAGTAGATAAATAGGCCAAATACACACAGGAATTACAAATTCTTATCTCTTTTCACAATAAATCACCACATTATTTTGAAGACAGATTATGGTTTTGAAATAACTTTAATTTACTATCAAACTGCTAGATGCTTGTATGAATTTAAAATAAGATTGGTGGTGATAAAGTAAAACAATTTTGTGCTGCAGCAAAAGAGATACCCACTTTGAGATTAAAATTAGAGTATGAGAATCAAGCAATAAAATAAAATATATTGCGACATAAATCAATAAGAAAATAATTTAGTTGTTTATATATGGCTTGGTTTTTCATGTCATCACATATGACAGTGTGGCCTCATCCAATGAATATGCAGTGGAGAGACAGGAGAACTGGAAAATTTTCCTACCATTACTAAAAGTAAAAAGTCACCTAATGTTTTTGCAATCTTCCTTCTACATGTATAATTTGAAAATTACCATATCTACCTTATTTCATAAGTGATTCTGAGGCCTCTGGATGAAAAATATTATGCAAGATGAATGTGAATTATTGCAGAAAAAGTTACAACATAATGTAAAGTCTTACAAAATTTTTATAGCTGTTATTGGTAATCTCATATCCAACTTTGCCAAAGCAACAATGCTTCTGAGTCATGTTTTATCACTCCCTGGAACAAGAGCAAATTGAATGAACCTCTGTAGGCTACGAAACTGTCAGGTTCCTGATCTAGAGCAAGATAAATTTTAAGTAATACAAAATTAACATGGAGTCAAACCTTGCTCTTACAGTTTCACATGGGACAAGAGGATGACTAGTTGAACTAATTTAATTTACTGACTGTTTTCTGGTACTTGTTCAAAATTAGTTGGCACACTTTCCCTGTCTTTCTGGGAAGTTCCTTTAAAATTGACTCAAGAGTTTATTTGCCTTCAGTACTAAAGATCTGAACGTGCAAAGGGGAAAAAATAGGAGGCTCTTAGAGAATTCACAGGATGAAAGACAACAACGCTCAAGAATGAAGCCAGTGTACAAATTTCAATCCTTACAAAATCATGCTTGCAACACTGAGTTTTCAGAGTAACAGTAGGATTTCTTTAAAGATCAGTCACAGTGTAGGAACAGTTTGTAAAGCTGGAGAACTCAATGCCCCAGGTTGTTATAGGAGTACTGTGGTATTTACAGTGCTGAACCTTAGCCCTGCAGTTCTGTCTGCTCTCAGCACAGCAGAAACACCCAGAGCGCTCAAACTAATCCATTAAATTATCATTAATTACACAGTAACATGCATTGCTAGATTGCTAGCCATTTCTCATGTTGAAAACCACCTTGAGTAAAGTTCTCAGTAACTCTTTTCAAGACAAGTATTTCTATGAGCTGTTCTATGATCTATTTTTCATATTTCTTGTTGATTAATTTTCTTGTAGATTAATTTTCACCTTAGAGTTTTTAATTTCTGCCACTGAACAGCACTGCAACTGATTCCAACTTTTAAATGCTACCAGCCATTGTGAAGAGGGGAAGCAAGTTTTAAGCATAATAGTTTTAAAACTATAAATTAACATGGTTGAGTGAGGCTAGCATAACTGAAAGAGAATTTCTTAGGAGAAACAATATGACATTAATAGGTGTGGTCAGTTCCAAAGGAAGGCAGAGATAAAAAGAAGAGAGGATGTAAAGATTTTCAAGATGAGAAACTAACCATCTCAGAAAACACAGGAACTTTACATTTCCCTTTCCCACCTTCCAAACTTAACAGTAAAAAATTTACACTGAAAAGTGTTAAAGCATTTGAAAATCTGAAACTGTTTTATTTTCAAAGATACTGCTAAGATAAGAGTTCATGGCTAGATAACTTTGCTATAAGGCTTATATTTGTTTCCAAAAAAAGAGTTAGACCTGGTTAAACATATCTTGTCAAAACGTTTTTTTTTTCCACACCATTTCCACACAAGTCATGAAAAATAATACAGCCTTATTTGAAAGCAATTTGACACCAAGCTCTGGTGTAAATTATTCTCCATTCAACCATTGCTGATATTTCAAAATGCAAAGAATATTTGCATAATGCTTAACTATGAGAGTTAATTTGTAATACAAGCTGGCTAAACTTCTATTAATTCTTAAAATAAATATCAAGTAAAGGCCATTTTGCCCAAACAACTAGTCCTTTAAAACACCTACTATTTTAAAAAAACATAGCTTTGTTTACACAAAAAAATCAATTAATTTTCAGCATTCTATATCTATTAAAAAATGTATATATGCAGACTTGAAGACCTTTGGTTTCCTGGGTGATTTTCGCAGTTCCATGTTTTTCTGTTGGAGGTCTTGAAATTTTTTTCCCCTTTTAATTTTTTTGCATAGTAATATCTCAAAGATAGAATTTCTACCCAGTAAGGAATTAGGCAAGAGAAAAAAAAATCATCTGACATATCAAAATGGGACACCTCATGTCATGCTCAGGAGACTTTTGTAATTGCAGAAGATTAAACTGGATGGTGTCCCACAAAGAATAGGTTTGTTTAAATATTTCAATTCTATTGGGTGCTGAATGTCATCAAATTCCCCTGAAATCAGCTCTGAAGAAATTCTCTGAAGTAATTCTCAGCTACCACATGCTCTCACTTAAGAAATTCTATGCCTCTTCCACAGTGAATACATTCCACCCGACATCGATGCTGAACAAAAGTGTCTGCACAAAGTCTGACATTTTCCACCACAAATGAAATTAGCTGCAGGCTCCTAGGCACAGAGAGCTTTGGGGGTTCCCATACCTGGGCAAGGAGCTGTACTGGCGCTGGGCTTGCTGGAAACTCTCCCGTTCCTCCTGCCGCTGCCGCTGCATTTGGACCTCCACTGACACGGAATGCCGGCCACTCTGTGAGTATGTCTTGGTGTTTGGCTGCAAAACAAAATGAAAGTGTCTTAGACAAAGCAGGAAAACACCCACAAAAGAGCTATCATTTAAGTTGCTATTGTACAAAGACAGGGATACTTGTTTTAACATGCAGTTCAAGCAGCTCTTGCACAATAATTAGGGTAAATTCTGACCTGTAACAGTGGCCTGTGCTACAAATTCTGTTTCTGAGATGTATGAGCAAAGAATCATCCAGAATGGGTTAGGCTTGTACGACAACACTGTAATTTAAATTAAGTCAGTGGAACAGATTTTCAGACTGTAAGTTAGCCTAGCCATGTTAATGCCAAGTTCTACACCCCCCTAAGGATTGGAGGGGGGAAGGAGCACAGCAGCTCCTTTGAACCTCCCAAACCACTCAAGTGATGCTCTGCCTTAGTGGAACCATCCTACTTTTCAGTTGGCCCAAAGACTGGGAAAACATTTTCTGGTTCAATATGATCAAGTAGATAAATTCAGCAAGTCTCTTGTGGTCAATGAGGACTCCTGTATCACTGAGTAGGATCTTGATGAGGTGACAATTTGAAACGTTGAAGCCAATACTAAAAGCAAGTGAAAATGGATGGTCTTTGGCTGGATTCAAACTTTGGACCATGGAAAAGTTTACTTTTGTAGAGATACCTATCACTTTCTTCAGATTTTGTGATTTCATTTTGCAAAATAAAGTGTCACAAAAATCAAAGAATGCTATGGGCTTTTCTTGTTATTTTACTAATAAGGTTTTGCCTACAAAGAAACAGAGCATTGTTTTTTTTCCCCTTAAAATTACCAGTGCTATTCAAAATATGTAAGTTTAAATATGGGGAAGTCAGGGAGCATAACCCCTTGTCTGGGTTAAAGCCTGGGACTGAAAGAGCTTGTCTCAGACTTACTTTTGAAAAAAGCATGTTTTGCCTTTTTATCTCTGCTTTTCCTCAAAACAAACATCTCATGGGGTTTTTTTCCATTATAATTCTGCAGCAGAAAGAGATGGCTCACAAATATATGCAAGAGAAAAAAGCTTTCCAAAAGCTTTGCATAGAAGACAAGTTTTAGAAACTAGAGTTGTCATTTGTGTCTGACTATAGTCCTGCACCTGCAAGTAGCCAGAAACAACAAGTTTTAAACAGGTGTACAACTTTTAGAAATTTGTTGTCAATGAGAAGGCACTTCAGTCAGAGCATCAGTCTCAGCTCAGTTTTTAACGGATACAATTTGCCCATTATAAGAAGATTACTGGCTGATAGAATCAGAATGTGAAAGCACAGAGTAGAAAAAACAGTGAACCCATTTAAGAGAATCCTCAATGTAACAGTAATGTCTATTTCAGAATAGGTTACTTTTTACTCTGTAAAAACCTCAGTAAAACAGCATTTCTAATGAAAAAATGCTTTAGGAATGGTGAGATGAAGCAACAAATTGAGAAAACAGAATCATGTGTCAGCCTTGTGGGAAATTTTCTTAGAGATGAATAAGCTGTACATATGTATGTCCAAACCAACAACCCCCACAGAGATTTCCCACTATATTAAATAAGGGCTACACATACAGAGCAGCATTTCAGTTATTGCATATGTCAACATTTCTAACTTTCTTGACTTTATTGAGAGTCTTCTGACATTTGGTATTTTATTGAAGGGCTCAGTTATGGAAGGGAGTGATTACCTGAAAATCATAGGGTTTATTTGTGAATTCTCTCCTGTGTGGTTATAAGCAGCTTACAGCAAACCAGAGGGAAACTCAGAAGTTCCCATATCAACCTCCCCATAAAGAATAAAAACATTTAAACTAAGATTTTACAGCCAATCTCCTAATTTCATGGGTTTCACTTCAACAACATTGGAAAGCTTGCAGCTACATTATGTCATATGTGAGAAAGTAGTTATCACAGATAAGACATGAAATCAAAATTGCTTCTCTTTATTTGAAAACAGTTTCACTTTTTTCAGTTGGCTGTAAATATAATGGATTAAAGAATTTGACAGCACAGAGAATGGTTAAATCACCAAAAAGGTGGAGATAGGATTGAGCTGCTGCTCCGTTTAGGTTTATACAGGACAATAAAATGCATCACCTAGAAAGCACACACACACGTGTGGAGAGATGAAGTTACCACAAGAGCCTGCAGTAAAGTGACAGAGGCTCTGAAAGTCCTGATGCAGTATGAATGGACTAAGATCAAAATGTAACTTCAGAGATATTTCTTTTTAATGCACCGAGGAACCAATGGTTCAATAGAGGCAGGAGCTGTCACTCCTGTCTGCCTGCTATAGTGCATGGCCAGAGTGACAGGATCTGAGGAGTCAGGTCTGGATTCTCTGCAGTTCAGAAAGAATTTCATCTAATGGATGACATTTATAATTGGATGGGTCTAAAGGCAAACATCTCAAATCCATTATCTGATTTACTGAAGGTATGCCCTGTTAAACTAAGGGGATTTGCAATACTTAGCTAATCTGGAAAGGACATAAATTTAGTCTGAATGAGTCTGAATGTTGTTCACATCTAAAATAAGCTGTTCATATAATTGAATCTATTATCTCATTTCCAAAAATATGTCAATGACACAAAAATCCTCCCTTTGTATGCAATCATAAATTCCATATCATAACATATATACACATAGACAGGTACATTCAACCATCTTATTAATGAAAAAGCAGTTCTTTCAAAACTTTTCATTCAAAACCTCAGTGATACCATTGTGAATGCCCTTGATATATGGTTATGATGCTATAAAGACTTCCATTTGGAAGACTTTTATATTCCATTTTGGACCCTTCACTTGCTCAGTAAAACACAAATCTCCATACAGTGATATAACTTTTCAATGTGCTGTTGATTAAAGTAACTGAACAAAAAATATTTATACAATAAGTAACTTTACTCTTCAAAAACAAATTGGTAATTTTGTCTCAGGTCTCATAGTATGCTTTTATACAGATATATTTTCATAAAATCCATTCCTAAACATACATCTATATAAATACCCAGTTCATTTATGTTAGCATAAAATGGAGAAAATTAAGAAAAAGAATGTTGCACTATTTTCAGATCTTTCAACAGAGCAAAAAAATGTGTCCAAGGAACACACGTAACACAGTAATTATAACACTGATATCAACACAAGGCTAAGTACAATTATAACAACCTGAAGCCATCCAACAAAGCTGGCAACAGCTCGGTCCTCACAGAACAGATTGATAAGAACTCTGGCCTTGCTTGCAATGAGATGTATGACAAGCACTGACCTTTTAAATTAGGATGTGGTCAAGGCCACAATAACAATCAAGTCTGAGTTATACAAATAAATGTATGTTCATGTCTTCCACAATACATTTAAGTGGCAATGATAGTGCATTCAGCATTGTTAAACAACATTCAGCACATAATACTGTGCTTTAAGATAGATGAAATTACACAGCTCTCTTCCCAAAGATGCATTAATTTAAAACCAGGACTGCAAAGTTTAAAGTTTCTACCTTCTTATTTTATGCAAACAACGTTTTTTGTTATATGTTCTGTTACAGAGAGTAGATCTGTAACAGAACAGGAAACCCTCATGCCTCAAGTTGCAGTGACCATTATCAGCAGTGTAGGGCAAGATATTTTAGGGACAAAGGTCCCTCCTCTCTTTTCCTACCTATCCCTTTCCCTATCCCTATCTCAAGCTGCTCACACAGCTTCTGTCCCTGCACTGTGGCATTGGTACCCACACAGGGTAGTGCTGTGTGGCGGCAGCAGGGATCCCTCAGGAATGGCACAGACCAAAGCTGCCACTGAATTACAGAGAGGAGATCATGGGGCCATCCAGGGCTTTCCAGGGAGACCCAGCCAGTTCAGGTGACAGGAGATCTGCCAATGGCAGTGACAGACCTATCTGACAGCCTAGAGCCACAGGGACAAGCTGGCAGAAGTGCTTACTCACTCACAGAACTCTTTGGGTTGATACAGAAATAGTTAACAAGGAGATTACTAAAGGAGCAGGTCCCTTAGTATGTTCCCAGCTATTAAAAAAACCCCACTATTTTATTAAAATAAATGCGCTAATTTTTTTCCCCCTAGATTAAGCTCTGTGTTTAACCAAGAAGTTCCAAGTTCACCTGGGAACTTGGCAGGCACACGGCCCCCCAAAAGTCTGTGGTTCTCATAGTGCAGCACTAATTAGAAATAGATAAGATTAAATGACCTTGCCTGCTTTATGTGTAAATGTACTTGGCACAGAAGACAGACAATCCAGTAACTGGGTATATCAAAATTCAGAATGATAAAAAACATTCAGTGTCTCAGGGACATGTCCTTGAAAACTATTTTTACTTCCATCTTTGTGTTTATGTTGCTATGGTGAACAGAACATATAACAGCATGTCTTTTAAAAATTGCCAACAGGTGCATGTATTAACTCAAGCAACGTGTAATAAGAAAATCCCATCCCTTTCTGTACCTTTCTGTGGTGTATATGTAGGAAGCTGAGCAGAATGGAACAATAATTTCTGTTCTCTATTAGGAACAGCAGAAGGAAAATCTTCAGTACGGCAAAAACAAACCACTAAGCCCTGAAATTCTACTTGAGGTATTTGTGCTCACTGTGAGCTATAAATATGGTTTTTTACTAACTAAAATGGCTTAATTTCATTTTAAAATCTTATATCTTCATTTTTTAATTTCAAATATATCAGTAGATAAAAGCTAGTGGGTAAAAAAGTTAAAAATAAAAAAAATGTTAAAGTTAGAGCCTAAACCTTAGCAAAAATTGCTGGTATTTTATTAAATCCTTTGAAGATTTGATATATAAAATGAATATTAACTGTACAGGTAAAGAGAAATTACCTGTGGATACACTTTCCTAAAAGTTATTATAATAATAATTTTGGTTTCCTCTCTGAAACAGATTGTGAGATAGGAGAAACTGCAATTTAGCTTCTAAAGTCTTTGTCTACTGCAATACTCCATTAGATATTGCCTAATATCTTGCATAAAATATCCTAAAATAGATGCTTGAAATGGATTAATGATAGAAAGAATTATTACAATATTTCTCTTTCTCACTAATATATTGAGTAATTCCACATAATTTACAGACTGATATAAACTTTATAATGTTTGTTTTGAATAAAGTCTGTTTTTCGTTTTTTCAGTTAATATTAATATGCTATGGTCAAAGTTATAGCAATAAAAATGTTTTCTAAAGAATCTTAGACTATTTAAAATTTAGTATGCTTTTGAGAAGGTCAAGGACTTGACTACAAGGATAAGAAATCAGTATATTAAACAGAATAAAAAGATTTTTTTTCTATAGAGACAAGACCTACACACCAACAAACAGTAGAAAATAGCCAAGCAGAAAAAAACTCCAGCCCTTCTGAGCCTTTAGTTATCAAGCCCTGTATAAATATATTATTAGGACTCCTGGAGTCTTTCCTCTATGAAAATCATATAATTATTTACTTTTCACAAATTTGTCCATGTAATTAAAGCTATACTCAGCCAAGTCAGGTAGTGTATATATTATGACCTAGTTAGCTGTTATCTTCAGAAAATCAAGCACATTTTTATTTGACTCCTAAATATTTAAAGTACATTTGGCTTAGCTGCTCTCTCAACACCAGATTTTTCCTGTCATTTAAATAGATCCAGGATGACTGGAGATGAATGTATTTGTGAATGGAATTTGCCACCTCCCATTTTCAGCACCAATTATTGTATTGAATATGATGAAATAAAGCACCAACTTTTGTCCCTCAAGCATCTTTGTGGACTTTTTTGGATCACTGGTGTGCTTCCACAAGCAGGACTGGCAAGCAGCTGTAGTGTTTTCCATGGATTTAAAATGCTCTTTTTTAAAATTGGATTGTTCACTCCCATGGCATTTAGGGCTACAGAGCTGTGGTTTTGTTATTGAAGGGGTGGGTGTGTCTGTTAATCAAGATGTGACTAGGCAGAGATACAAGATGAGGAACAAATTACAACCAAGTCCCCCAAAGTCTGGAACTGGTACAAGGTAAGCCTCAGCAGACCTAACACAATCCAGAAAAGCACAGAAAACACAGGCTCAGCTTTGGTACAAAACAGAAAAATCAGCCCCAAAAGAATCCTCATTGGTATAAAAGTGTCATAGCAACATCAAGGGCCTTAAATATTAGCAGACACACTGTAATTCCATGCAATTCTGCATGTCCAGATACACATTTCTGCACTTTGACTGGAATTAACACCAGCAGGATTAAAATGGATTAATTAAATTTTATGTTATTTTTATATTTTTTTTCCATGCAACATCAGGCCTATAGTATTGCCCTTGAAAGCCTCTTGTACCTCACTTTTTGAAGCACAAACACATAAAAAGCACCACATAAAAGAAAAAAAAGAAAAGCTATGATGCCTGAGAAAGTCATCCTAAAATAAACAAATGCAAAAATCTTTTCCATAAAGCTTTGGCTCAGCTTACAGAACCAGTGAATTTTAGACATGGCTGGATGTTGCAATATTTAGGCAGTTATTTAAACCCTAACAGTGTGTCATTCAAATGGCCTTGAGCAGAAATGTTATGCTGCTTAATAGACAGTGTCATCTCATTCCAGCACTATCACTTTTTGTGTCTGTTCAGCTGCCTGATGCTGTTGAACACTCACAGGCAGTCAAGTACTTTGTTTACTGGCAGGACAAACACAGTAGGGCAAAAAGTCCAATGCTGCTGCATTGCTCAAGAACAGAGAAATGACCTTCACCTGGTCAGCAGGGAGGGATGGGCAGGCACCCACAGGTACCACTCAGAGCCACTTGTGCTCCGTGGAATGAGATCTGCCTCCCACCCAGGGAGGAGGCTGAAGGTATCTGCCACAGGTAACTGGACTCCTGTGTCACAGGCCATTAATAATCTGGGAGGAATTGGAGTTGGTGAGGTTTACAGGACCATTTTTATAATATATTAGTAGGTTTCTGAGGCATTGAGCTCTTCTGAATGTCCTCAGAGCTGCCAGATTTCCATCAGCATCCATTACTTCCACTGCAAACTCCATGTTCATTTATACTTCCTTAAAGTAACCAACAATCCCCCATCACATCAGCACTTCACTCCCTGTCCTCAACCATCCCATCAGCTTAGTAATGAGAAATGCAAACTACTTATCACCTCATAGCACACACTTCTCCAAGGATGGGCTTTTCCTCTCTTTCTATCCAAACCAGGTCAGACTTGGCTGCTGCCTTGGGGCTCAGAGGCTTCTCTGTATGCAAAGCCTTTTGTTTATGTAGGCTGCACAACCCATCTCCCTCAGGTGAAAACTCTCTTTTCAACAATGGCCCGTGTACAGTTGCACTTTGCACTGCTGTGGTTTGGAACCAACAGCTCACAGATGGAGAAGACTGAAAACACACTGATGAATGTATCTAAGTATTTTCCTACACATGTATTATAAACCAATTCTGCATTTTTTTGGTGTCATCGGTATTTAATAACACATCTGGATCTGTTTTGAGAGGTTGTCTCAAGAAAGTCCATCATTTTAGACTAACATGTTAAAGTAGTACAACACACTGCTTAAAAAAGAGGGTATGGCTCTTTAAAACTGAAATAACTGTGAAGTGCTGAAATGGATGAGATCATTGCTTTATCCTTTCCAAGCATTGTGATCTTGAAAGGCTGGAGTACACGATGGAAAAATAAAATTATAACTCAAATAGAACTCTGGGCAACTTTTTTTTAAAGTACTTATCTAAAATAAAACATTTGGTCACCTTTGTATTTAACAACAGAGCAGCTCCTACAAAAGCAACAATAAGCTTCAGAACTAATATTAATACATTAAGCTGAATTAGTCACTTTGAGCTCATTTGCATGATCTGTAGAAGGGGAGTAAACAGAGAGATAACATTTGTTTGAATAACAGAAAATAGAAAGGTCAATGTTCTGACCCAGAATTTAGGAAATTATTCCATTCCTAAGGTAATCAGTCTGTCATCCAAATAATTCCCGTCTCATTCATTACAAGAAAGTATAATAAAAGCCAAGCTGACTGTCTAGAGTTGCTATGGCATTTAGATATACAACAATTTGGCCCATGACCTCCAGTAGTTAAGTTCTCAAGTCTTTAAGAGTGCAAGCTTTTCTCATACACAGTTTTCCCAAGAATGTTGCTGAAATCTCTCATTTGGAAACCAAACAGTAGATGATTTGGGTAACAGAAGGTATCAACTACACCCACCCCCAACCTACCCCAAATGGCCTAACTCCCTGTGATAAGCTAGTGCATTGTCTCCCCCACCTCAAACTGAAAGCATCTGCTCATAAAAAGAAATTTATATTATTTATTCCATTTCAGAGGAAATTAGATGTTTTCTAATACAAGAAAAGAGAAGCCTATATCCTGATACTGTTGTTCCCAGTGACTTCATACATGGACATGGTGGCTCTTTGGCTATTCTCACCTCAGTGTGCATGGCAATGCTGAGCAACAAAAACTCCAACTCACCACCCTCACCTGCTTCAGAGGAAGCTGTGAGAGATTCTACTGCTGTCATCACACAGTTCCCACTTTTTTGGGAACACAAATAAGTTGTTCGCTGTCTTTATCATGAAATTTTCAACAAAATTACAGGTTTTGCCTCATATTTAAAGGATCCTAATTTAGGATATGAAATTGATTAAAAAGCAGCACTAATTCATTCAATTATGTTAATCAAGATAAGCACAAGTATTTAAATAATTGTATCACATTACTGGATCAGTTTGAACAGGATTTAAAAGATCAATTAGGACATATATCTCAATACAGAACTGTCTCAGCTAATGTAAGTGTCAGAGTGGTACTACTGTAAAGGAGGCTCATCTCTCTTTTACTGTGAAAAGACATAGTTTTGCCTTTATGAAAATAACTAAACACAGTGATATTGCTTCAGAGAAAATAGCATTTACAAGGTTACATCTTCCATTATTTATTGTTAGTATATATTTTATTCTGGTTTTCCTTGGAACTTTCAGATCAATAGGTACTGCCTTTGATAGTAATCCAAGCAGTAACTCCCAGAGTCAAGGGTCTAACCACGGAGCAAATAATGCTGTCTGCACCCATGACAGATGGCTGAAGAAGTTTAGAACTGAACTAAACATCAATGAACCAGAAATGGGGATCACAGCAAGGGCAGAAGCGTGGAGGCAGAGCACCCTGCCTCCCTTCCGGCCTGCTCCCAACCCACCCAGGAGGAGCAGGAGCGAGCCGGGCGTGCCAGCTCCGGCAGGCCCTGCACACTCACCCAGGGCTGCTCGAAGCTGTACGTGCGTCTCCTGTCCTCCACGTCCTCGTCTTGCTTGGCCTGCTGGAACTCCTGGCGCAGGCGCTGTATCCGGTCGTGGTTGTTGGGGGTCGATCTGTTGCTGAAACAGGAAGGGTGGAAATGATCAATATACTTGGGAACTGCCACCTGGGACTGCTGCTGCAGTGCAGGATTGCAGACAGGAAAATGTGGGGGCCTGGATATAGGTATTGTTATGGAGAGAGTCCCTGTTAAGATCTATGTATTGTAAGATCTATGTATTAAATAAGTGGGTCCTTATGGAGAGAGTCCCTGTAAGATCTGTGTGGGTCTGAGTTACTCCGAACGAGCTACAGCTGCAAAGTCCTTAGTTGGGCAGCAGCTGTAGCTCGTGAAGGTAACTGGAATAAATAGGGGTGGGTCGAGAGCTCAGGAGGAGCCCCTGAGAAAATGCATGAAGAACTGTGCTGCAGAGAAGAACAGCTTGGTACAGTATGGGACTTGAGAAATATAAATACAACAAGAATACAACAGAAAATAATTTACAAGCATTTAGTCCGAAGATCTTTAGGTTTTTAAAGATTATTCATGTTGTTTGTCTAATAAAGAAGTTTCAGATGTTGCAAGGACAAGACAAAGAATATTCCTAAAAATTATCATAAGCTGTTGGCACCTTTTCAGTATTCGTCACTCCTAGAGAATGAAGAAAAATAGATATAGTAGTGTCAGACTTAACATAAAGGGAAATTAAAAGTCCTAATCATCTCTACTACTGAATAAACAAGAAAGATACTTTCCCCCCCGATCAATAAACTGTATTACTATCCGATCTTTATTCACATCAAATTAATTACAGTGTCTGGAGGCTCTACCTATATAAAATTTGGTTATTTTCCCCAGTCAATAAGAGCCTGTCATCCCTTAGTTCTGTTTTTAACAAGTCTTTTAAATTGATCAGTCTGAAAGCATTAAAAGGCTTGGGGGCCACTAAAAAGCCATCCATTTGACAGGGCCGCAGGCAGGAATGGATCTGGGCAGTAGATGAGAGCTGGCTTCACTTGGCCCCACAGACACTGGTGGCTGGGGAGGGCCCAGTCCCAGAGGTACTGATACAAACCAGCACACCCAGGACCTTCAATCCTTCAAAAACATCAATTTTTCCACAACACCCAGAAATCCACGCTCCATGGTGCAGGTGTACATGAAACCATGTGCATGTAATGAAATATGCACAGGAATGGCTTATTTCATGGAGAAGGGGGAAAGTGGGTATTTATTAATCTTGTTGACATTTTTCCAGCTGTGCAGCTCCCACCTGACCCTACAACCCCGCTCTTTCAAACACGTTAATGTGGGAGCCACAGAAAGCCTGACAAACAAATATGCTATATCACGACTAACCAGAAGCATTTTCACCTATTCTTGTGGGCTTCTTGTGCCCTGCATTTCATTGTTTATTTCAAAAGAGCTGATGAGGAATGGACATCTATTACTTTGTTTCAAAAGAGAAATCTGCAGGGAGACAATGGAAAGCAATTCCATAGATTTCCTTTCTTAGACACAGGGTACAATAAAACACAGTGAATTTATATCCTGTATCTCATTTTGTATGAAAAGAGACAATTCTAGAGCCCATTTGTGACTGTTTTCCATGTCTTTTGGGACTGGTAGGTGCAGGGGATTGGAGGTTGTAGATGTTTGAGACATTACCTCCCACTCTTTTCAGAGCCAATAAATAGAGTTTATCAGTGCTTGGTTGGCCAGACAGAAAAATTAGTATGGTTCTGGCAAAGGCTAATTTTTGAAGTGGTTTGGGTTGATTTATTTTTAAAATTTATTTGAAACCAAAGGCAAAGAAAAGGAAGGAATATAGAGAAGTGTTTTCTTTCATGCTTTTTTAAAACCCAAATGGGAGCTTTAGGAAATGCTTTATTTGTAGGGTAAGTCAATTTCTATGTTCAAATTACCATTTTGAAAAGTACAGTTAAAAGAAAGCTTAATTTAGAACAGGTGGAAATGAAATACTGGTATTTTCAAGATTTCCACTTCATTGTAGGTGTGTTGCTAATTTTATTTCCTTAATTCAACTTCATTTTGTGAAACAGCTTATCTCCATTTACAGTTTTATTTTATGTAAATTTATTCCTTATTGTCAAATTCTGCCTAGCTTTACTATACAACCACTTGTTTTTTTCCCATGCATTGCTATACACTTCACATTTTAAAGGGATTAATCACAATCCAATATAAGACAAGACACTTTTAAATGGTCTGTTAAATGGTCTGTTGATTTTTAAAACTGTTATTGTTAATCCAACAAACAAGTAGTCCACTGCTTTCCCCAGACAGGTGTTTCCTATATGATAAATTGCACTTAAAAAGCAAAAATATAGTAAATACTGAAATCTCAGGCATAAGAATATGTTTGAATGAGAAAAGCCATTGAATTTCTGTGCAAAAATTACTAGAAAAAATGCCATCCATAGACACCTTGTAGTACTCAAGATGATGGGTAAACCATTAGGGTTCCATAACCAAGGTTGTTTCAGATTTTAGGGATCACAGTGCAGAAGTGACACTGAAGCAGTTTACCCAATGGCAGAGAGAAGGTGAACTCCAAAGTACTGCACTAAACCTTGTGCACTATCAGGGTACACTGCACCAGCCCCAGAATGGGCTGCTGGAAGGGTTGTTACGGACCTGAGGGCTTCTGCACATTTTGTGATATTTATTCATTAAAACAACTACCTTATCAGAAGAACAGCAAGAAAATAAATGCATGGTGTCCATGCCATGAAGCCAAAATGTGTCTTTTCCCAAACAGCAAATGCATGAACTTGACACCCTGCAGACACTGCAGAGAGGAGTAACAAAGGACAAGGAGGATCCTGGGATTTATGATCAACTTCTCTCCAGACCTAAGGACTTATTTTAATGCCAAAGAAACCCTTACAAAAGGTGAAAAGAAAAAAGAAGTCATGCTGATTTAAGAAAAGTTATTCAAACTTATTAAAGGTTTGATAATGGCAGAGAACATAAATCTTTTAACATAATATTTCTATTTTATCTGAAAAGCAAGAGACATGACTCAGATTTAGAAAATTGCAAAAGAAGTGAATTATAGAAAGAACTATTTCACAGAAGAAAAAAGAACAAAATTAGAAAAAAAGGCATTTCTGTATCTCGTCAAATTTCTTTGAGCTCAAAAAGTCTCTAAGAAATATAAAGTGAGATAAGTCAGTGGGTTAATAATACTAAAAAATTAAATATTTTTATTTAGAAGAGGAAAAGGCAGACAGCTAAGGAGGCGCTAAGATACATTTCTTTAAAGATTATTTGAGGGCTTAGACTATATCTTCGATTCACCTCCTTTGGTTTCCATTTTAATTTCAAACTTGTTCTGATTCTCTAGGCAAAATTACAGCTGCCTTAATCTTCTCACCACTGAGGGCTTGCACATCTTTGTCCTGGCCTGTCATGCTGTCACCTCTGTTTTTTTCTGATTTTCTTCATCCAGTTACTCTTATCATCAGTGCTTTCTTTGCTGGTTTTTATGTCTCCCACTGCACTCCCTCTGCACTCAGGGAACACTTGGTACACCCACTTGGTATCTCATTCAACTCACAATTAGTACTTCTAGAAGGAGGAAAATGTAAAAATCATAATCCCTAGGGAAAACTGTCACCAATAAAATTTTGGAGTCAACAGTGCAAATCTAACTTTATTCCTTTTCAGATCCCAAGATGTTCTGCTTTATCTAAAAATCTTTATGCAAGTCACATAATTATCCCTTGGGGCAGAGCTAAACAAATTATATCCCATGTGAAGTGTCCTTAGCCAGTCTAAAGCAAAATAAATTTTGATTTATTGGATTAATTGACCCAAGAAAGATAGGGTCATATCAATTGACTACTAGGATGCAGGCTGCAGGTGTTCTTGCTACTTAAATTCCCATTGTGGGTGTATGGGGAAAGTCCTCAAAAGTTCAATTAAATGTACCGTGTTTTGTTTGTGTCCTTCATTCAAATGCACTGAAGATCTGAAGGCAGATCCACCTCAAAGAATTGAGGACTACTAGCAGGAAGGAAGGAGCTTACCTTGAAATATATCCAACGTTTATTGAAGATTTAACCTATGCTAGCTTTAAAATTTTTAGCAAAACTGGAATTACAACTCTATAGTAACCACAGCTTGCCCAGACAGCCTATCCTTATGCCTACTTAATAACAGGATGGCTGTGCATTTACAGAAGACAATTAGCACCTCCTAGCATCAGATACCAGTGATGTTCTTCTATCAAAGTGCTCTCAACGTTAAATGTTCTTAAAATAAATAAAATTCAAGGAAAGGCTTTTAGGGCCAAAGTTTACTCGGGTTGCAAAGCATCTGTGCTTTCTTGTATCACAGCTCTACTTGGCACCCCATTGCCTTCCATCTGCAGATGGCACATTTCACAATCAGTTGTTTTTTTGAGTGCTGCTTCAAAACACACCACCAGCAGCACAGACTAAAAATGCAATGGTAAGCAAGACTCAGATAGGCCAGGGCTGTCATATATTTCCAGGAACAAGCAGTTGCAGCAATGGCCATCAGGGTCTCAGATCATTAAGCAATGTCTCAGTGTGATGTCATGCACTGATGTGCAGAGCTGTATTCCTTTCAAAACAGTCAGATTTTCAGTGTGATAAAGTAGATACAAACATACCACTGAACAGGGATGACTGAAGCTTTGGAAAAAAATTTATTGGCCTGAAAAAGCATGGAAAAGGGTCTTAACAACACCACCAGGCAGTTGCAACTTGGCTAGAATAACCAAAAGGTTAGTAAACAAACAGTGTTCTTTACACCTTGAAATCTTCTCTCACACAGTTGAGCTGCCGGGGCCTCGCCGGCCTGAGCAGCTGCTTAGATCTCTGGATAGCAGCAATAAAACACAGATGGGTTCTTATCTGCTTCAAGCTGGCAAATAAATATCACCCATTTGTATGATATAAATTTCATTTGAACAGATTATCTCTGTCATATTAAAAATTAAGGTCTGAATTTGTATCTACCTCTGTTTACACACAGAGAAGAGCAGGAAACAAATTTATTTCCATCACATTGAGGATTGGCAATGTGGCCACACCATGGCTGGTGGCACACATCCTCACCAAAGTACACGACTAACTGAATGCCTACAAAACTGGCCCTTTTCTTCATCACTTAAGCAAGATGAAACAGCCCAACGAAAGCAGAGTGGTGATAATCTAATATAAAAACTTCTGCTACATTTACTGGAACTCGAGCACCCTCTCTCCACAGTGCTTAACCCCAAGCAGATGGATTTGTCTGTTTCAGATGGCCCTTGAGGGTGAATAAGCAGAAACTGTCAGGTTATTTCAAAAAGTCATGGACATAAAATAAAATGAAAGTGTGCCCTTTACCAGCCTTGAAGTTACCAGCACGTCCCAATGCACAGCCTGCTGGTTTGCTCACTTGAAGCAGATTTGTTAATCATCAGTGACACAGATGACTGTGCCCACAGAGCGCAGGCGATGAGGGCTGAGCAGCAGCACAGTTTGTACTCTCTCCTTCCTGCCACCAGCTTGCCTGAGCAGGTTGGTCTTTTCCTATTTTGTTCTGTGGTTTATTTTTTGACATCTAAATGCCACTTCTCAGGCTTTAGTTAGAGTAACCGATTTGGCTGGTCCTCTCCTTCCATTGTGCCCTACATATGGTCCTTTCCTGAGACATCAGATTTTTCATGAACACATGGATATTAACCCATCCAGACACGGTACACAAACAGGAGCAACCATGGACAGTGCCCTATAAAAGAGCTGTTACATGATTACAGAATTGCTATAGTCATCCGAGAAAAAAAATTAGCTGGGCAAGAGATCAAATTTGTTAGACTACAAATGTACCGTGGTTGTAACCTGTAAAGAGGCATAAAAAGCCCTATTCCATACTAATTTTGTTTTTCTTAACTGTCAAAGAATTTATTGGGAATAAGGCATAAAAAGGTAGAGGAGAGGTGTTAAAAACAAAAAAATGTATGAATTACAAAACTGCAAATAAAAATAGTTTCTCTGCACAAGCTTCATTAAGTTTTATCAGCTAGTATCTTGGGTTTTTACACTCAAACCACAGGTCATAAATTCACAGTAAATCCCCCATATGTTCACCAAACACCTGAATTAAATTCCTCTTCTAGTTGTAAGAAACAAAATGTGCAGCTCAAATTAATTATGCATGCAAAGTTAGTTTCTAACAAGGGCAGCTTCTTGCATGCTGAAGGGTATACATTCTACCAGAATCTTTTCCCCCAGATCTCTTTCAGTTTTGGCTTATTCCTACTGTTCACCCAGTTATAAAACTCATCCTCTTTTGCCATTTTGTATTTGCTAAAAGAACACTGAGCATTATATACCCTTTAAAGTCAGGAGATTTTAAAGGCAACTAAATTCAGGGATTGGCTTAATGTGACAGGCAAGATATAGCATGTTACCTTTACACATACCTACACACTTCAGCATAGTAATTCCATCAAAACAGGATTTAAACTTCAGGATTTATGTCAATACGTATGCATGTGAAATCAGCTCATTGGGAATTTTAGTGTCATTCCAGTTTACCTTCACAGTGGAAGTTCATCAACTGCAATACCATGAAGTACATAAGTCTCCAATGCACTCACTTTCTTCTTCAGTGAATAAAATTAATTTCCAAATTTTGACATTGTGTTTTGATGAGCATTTTACACAGTTTCAACAGAGGAAATAATTAAAAATTAAAAAGATACACCTCTCTTCTCCAGGTTGAGAAGGTAAGTAACCTCAAATGCTCGAAATCCAGCACTTGCTTTGGATGTGATGGCCATAAACAACGTGGAGAGGTGGGGCTGATGGGGAGGTCACTTCACCATGACAGTCTCTCCAAACTTTCCAGACTAGATTTCACTTTGAGTCCCTCTGTGGCCCTTCTGTAGCAGGGCCATCATTTTACAACCAGTGAAATACGAAGAATGCACCCAAGACCCTTTTTATTGCCACCATCACTCTTCCTTATTAGCCTGTCAGAGCCTGCACACCGGAGACTGAAATCCAGTCCTACTTTTCAGTGGAATTCTTCTACTAAAAGGAAAAGCAGAGATTTTAGGAGCTTGCTATAAACATCTGAAAACAGACACTCAGCTACTGGGTTATCACACAGTCTAAGCCTTTCTTTAGAGCTGTTAGATTTTGCACATTGAAGCCAAGCCAATTTTCAGCCACATACAACTTGTTACAGCTGTTCTCATAGGGTATTGCACTTTCTGAGTTAGGAAAAAAAAAAACAAAACAAAAAGGAAAAGAAAAAAGAGAATGCCACAAAACCTAAAAGTAAATACAAGTCATCTCATTGTGAATTTCTTATGAGTATGTTAAAGAAATAGCAGAAATGCACAGGGAAATATTTAATAAATCATGAAAAAAAGAAAACTAAAAAAATACTAGCGATCAAGCAAGGGAGAAATTTGCAGGTTTGATTCCAAATGAAATACAAAATTACTTCAAAGTCAGATGGTGAGAAATGGGCTCTGACCTAAGAATCTTCCTGTCCTAATTGGAACAGACAGAGATGGCTCCAGTGCTGCTAGGTCTGATGAACACCCACAATTAGACAGCACAGGCTATCCTGTGCCAATGTGAGAGCTGCCTGGCACAGCAAGACAAAGACATTTAACAAAGACCACAGAGAAGAAATCCCCTCCTGGACCCAGCTGGCCATTCCTGTGCCAGCAGAAGGGATCATCCAGAAGATCCCTTGCAGGCTCCAGGCCATGGCAGCCTTTGTTTCCATTTAAGCTAATCCAGCTGCTTTGCTAGAAGCTCTTTAGGGAGAGCTCCCTCTGATCTCTCAGGATGAGACAGGGGGCAGAACCCTTCAGCAGAGGGGCAGCAGAAGCAGCCAGGGAGCAGTCACTTGTTAAAGCACAGCAGGATTTGCAAAAAGGAACATCTGTCCGTGGCCAGCACCACCTGTGAGGTGTGAATGCAGTGATGTGGGGACAGCCCAGCCCCCTCCACTCATCTCACCCCACTCAGCTCCTGCTCTGTGCTGACACCGAGCTCTAAAATCTGCCTCCCAACAATGCTGGGTCTAGCAACACTAAAAAATAGAAAAAAAAAATCCTGATTGCACCATTTGAAGGACAAACCAAGAGTGATATTCAAATTATCCAAATTATTCAAATTTTTCCAATTTGAAAACAGATTTGGAAAAAAAGGTTTATTTAAATAATGCATAATTTAAAAATATAGTGTAAGTGGTGAAATTTAGCTCTGCTTCAATGCAAAAGTTCACTTTAAAAGTATTTAGATCTTGCTTAATGCATTGACATAAGTTATACTGGAAACTCAAAAAATATATTATGTTGTTTATTTCTCTTTAATTAGAGAAAACACTTAGTACCAGGGTGTTGCAACTAACAAAACAAAATAGAATGTTTTTGACTCTTGTGAACACTTGCCCTTAATAAAAATGACATCTTGTTTTAAAGTATTCCTTAAACTACAGTATTAAGCAATACATTGCTAGACAAACACTGACCTATGGACTAAGACATCTCTTTAAAAAGCCTGAACATTTAAAAAGATAATGCATTACACCAAGTTCACACGTCTTGCCCTGTCCTTACCAGCCTCTTACATAATTATAGTACAATTTTTTCTGTACTTTGACAGAGGGGCAATTGCATTATAAATCTTCAAATAATATTTTGATTGATTTTACATTATATCTTACTTTAACTATAGGCTAATTTCAAACTGCAGAATGAGAAACTGTCCATTATAAACAAACAAACAAAAATGACTTGGCCTAAGGATACCAAATCTATGTGAAAGTTGAGGAGACTTGCTTTGCTAGGAGTAGATCAGAAATGATATAAAACACAGAAAATTGTGGGATCATCGTTTTATTTTCCAAACTAGATAAATTGCAATCTGTAAATAAACTTTAAATCAGAAGTTACTGTTAAGCATTTCATCATTCAGTGCCTGTGCACACAATATGAATCAACCAACAAAAAATAAAATCAAAGCTAAGACTGATTACTTGAATTGATGCCTAAATTCACCCGACTGTTGCCTTCTTCTGAAGTTTATCACTAAGATTTACACTGATTAGCATAAAAACTAATTAGGATTTTTAAATTAATTATATACATATGGAGAATAGAAACAAATCTCAGACTTATACCTTCCAAAACAAATGATTTCTGGATAAATCCTTTCAGCATTTTACTTTAAAAATGAAGATTTTAGTAAATAGATGTTTTAATCATGGTTTATCACCACACTATCTTGATTGACTTTAAAAACTATAAATTGCTGTGAAATTACGGTTGCATTAAAAAAAAATAATCAACTCCAGATAAGGACAGAAAAAAACAGCAATTACCTTTTATTCAAAAACTCCCTTGGTTATTTAGTGAGTTAGGCGGAACTCAACTTTTACTACTTGAGATATTTTCAAGTTATTTCACTTAATTTTCCTCTTGGAAATGCTAAATATGCCTTTTCCTCAGGAATTCTTTTTCTTATGCATTTTGCAGGATGCCCAGTAATTGCTGAGGGTCTTGCTATGCTTTGAAACACTGGATTAGAAATCCTGAATTCTAATATTTCCTGCCATTGGCTGTTTAGTCTTAACCCAAGTGCAGATTTCAGAAGCATCTATCTCTCATACTAAAGACAAAATACAACATTTACTTGTAACTTCCATATTTTGCCAAGACAATTAGCCTGATAAAGGTTATAGTAAAGCTAATTTATTTACCAGAAGGCAAGATGCAATTTTTTGCAACCAACTGCAATCATTTAAAAGGCAAGAATGTAATTCAAACTAGTCAGCTGGACCCTTTCTCTGGGAAATACAGAGAAATAAGTTATTCCAGAGGGCAATCACAGTACTTGTCTTTGGAAGCAACTATTACTCTCAAGAGCTCATTACTTTTTTCACTGACAAAGAAGAGTAGAGGGACAAGCTCAAGATAGTTTTAGACAATTATATTAGGGCAGATGAATCCACTCTAGATGGTTAAATTGTGCCTAAGGTAGGTGGAAAATGAATCATCCTAAGAAATCTGGTACTAGGAATGCCTGGTAGGAGGTGATGGTCAACTGGCATAGCAGTAAAACACTTTAATATTTTGGCAGAAAAACTCATTAGAACAAAATCAAGTTGCTCAGCCTCTCTGTGTTCGCATTCACATAAACACACATGGGCAAAACTTTTTATAAAGCCTTGTATAAAGTTCATACAATAAACAGATCTCATTTACTTCAGTATAATTTTAAGGGCTCTTTACAGAGAACACGATGCTATAGTTTGTAATACTCTTTTATGGAGAAAAAAAAAGCGCCTTAAATTTCTTAGTTTCTGAAGCATATAGAAGTGTATAGGCATGCCTGAGATAAGCCAAGGACTGCAACACAACAGTTTTTGTGGTCAAGGTCTCATCAGTGTGACTAATTTGTATCTTAACTTTTACATTACTTCAGTAAATGCTATGCAAATGTTATAACATTTTCTTGGGTAACATAATTGCCACATGCTTTTTAGTAAACAGGAAGAAATGAAACATACATACTAAGTAATTCCACTTAGAACATCAAATTTATTTTGCATGATATTGGCAGTACATTACAAAGTTAAAATAGTATTATTTCTCGTTGTTATTCTTGTAGTCTTAGGTTGATAACGTTTCATTTTGACACCATAATGGTGTCTCTGGGGATTTTGATGACAATGTGTTTTGACATCCTGTTAAAAATATATCCAAACTGATATCACTTTATTTTGTCATCATTACCTAGCTGGATTTCTAAGATACTGCTTTTTCCTGACACCTTTAATCAGAAAGATTTCAGTCCAAGTGGCAAGTGCCAAAAAAAAAAAGTTTTGCAGATATCAAACATGACTGTGTAGCACACACTACTGCTGCTCAAACTTGCACCGGCCAGAGGTCCCAAAATGTAACAGACTAGTCACACAGCACAGGCCCTCAGATCATAAAACATGAAAATGCCTTTTCTTCTACAGCAGGATAATAAATGTAATAAATTGTGCTGTAATTCTATTTCAGACACTGGAGGCAGGAGGCCCAGCAGCACAAACCAGAACCTTCTGCTGCCGCTGAGCGTCTGACGCGCACTCGCTTCTTGGGCCCGCTATGGAAACCAGAAATATTTCCTGAACGCTATTAAAAAAGTGAGACTTCTAATTCGTGAGCTTTGCTGAAATGGAAATTGCTACATATGTGATTCTAACTAAAGAACAGCAAAGCCAGTTCCTGTACAGAGCTCTAAAATGCATCTCTGGGCTACAGCTTTAGCTAGTGCAAACCCATCTAGACCCACTGAATCCAACAGAGCTTTCAGAATTTATGGACATGTGAAGATCTAACCAAGGCTTTGGGGGGAGAAATAAGGAATAATTTTTAGCTCTAAGCTTCTTGTTACCAGCATGAAATTCAGGGATTAATTCTGAAACAATTTGCTATAGAAATTACCTGGTATGCTATCCCTGGCTGCCAGAAAGATGCACATCATACCAATTGGAACATGTCCACTTACAGCTATATCACTCAGTTTCTTCTTTTTATTATTTACTATTTCTTCATTCTTTCTCTACAATGAATTACAGAGCAACTCCAGGGAAATCAACACATTACATGTACTGAGAAGTATATTTATTCAGCACAGCAGCTCAAGTCCTACTTACTAAAATGATTGCTGATAAAATCTCGAATTTTAAGCATTAATGCATAAGATTTTACTGCCATTCAAATCTGATCAAAGAGATTAAAGAACTTTTTCTTTTCCCTGCACTCTCCTAAACCATAATACTTAACAGAAATTGCTTGTATTATCTTATTTCAGAGAGCAGGCTAGAGCTGAGACAATCCCTTGATCCCAGTTCATGAATAAAGCATTTAATGGACTGCACTTGTCAAAGGACACACTAAGCATTTGATCTATACAGTAAACAAATATCTATGAAAAGCAACCCCCCAAAACAAAAAAAAATTGCCATTGCAACTCATTATTTAAGATATTTTCCTTTCTTGCTCTCTTATTTCAGGATTGAGACTCTGAAGGCATTGATGGGATGACACACTTGCAGTGAAATAAAAACAGAATTTTTCAAACAACTGTTGGCAACAATTTATATTCCATGGAAAGAGCTAATCAGGCCACCTATAGTTCATATGCAACCACTCTCCAATAGAAGGAATTAATTGTTACAACACCAGAAAATGTATAATTAAAGAAGTTACAGAAGGCTAAGTTGTATCCTGACATTCCAACACTCTCCACATCTTTTTTAGAGTTTCCTTTGGGTATTTCCAGCAAAGGAGAACTTCTGCCAGCAGAAGAAAATTAGACTACAGAACTGTGAGGCTACATGACTATGAACTCAACTGACCTGAGGAATTTGACACATACCTACAAAATGCTCTTTTGTGCCCTCAAAAGACAAGATAAAATATTATAAGCAAGTAACTGTAGCTATTACCATAAGCAATACTGCACAGCCAGTTCCATTTAATACAAATTATAGACTTGTTTCCACTGGCTTTGACCATTCTTCACTAGGCAAAATCCTAGTAGGCTGAAATGTCTGAGAGGCACATATACAAGACTATATCAATTTTAAGAAATACATTTATTTTAAAAAGGTATTAAAACCATTTTTTCTACTACATTTTTTCTACCTCAATTTTAAAACTCAGTGCAGCTTCTTCAATTATCTTAAAAAATAAGAATTGCAATTAATATCTTAAAATTATTTTTTCAATAAAATGAGGGTTATTAATGCAATGAGCTGTTAAATGACAGACTAATGAAACATCATCACAAAAATGCACTGGTATTTAAGATTAATCTTGGAAATAAGCTCATAATGTAGTACTGACTTTGTAATTCAAGGGTTATATTGTAACAGGTCACACTATTTTTTTAACATATGTGACTGCCATGATCCTGTAAAGAGAGAAGCAGTACCAGACATTGTACATCACTTGTGTAAGCTCCAGCCTTCTTTACAACTTACTTCTCCCATAAAAATGGTAAGAGAAGCTCCATGAGTATCTATTGGAATTTTCAAAAAGAATTAATGCAAGACATAGCTTCCAGAGAGCAGTTTTTGTTGCTATGCTGCTAGCTCAGATTAATTTCAGTTCCCACGAATTTTTCTATTTGAGCCACACAGTAATTTGCTTTCCAGGGAAACCAAAACCAGGAATTAGTCTATGTAAGGAAAGAATGACAAATATCCTTAGTAAGCAGCACCCACAAAGATCTGACTTTGCTGCACTTTTGCAATTTACTTTTTTTTTTTTTTTGCCAGATTTCTGCATCATTAAGCGTTACTCAAATAGCAGAACCCCTATCTGCAGCAGACACTGCGCAGACTGCCTACAACCAGACCTTAGCCAAAGATTTCACAGTTTAAGAACAGATTTGCTCTTGCACAATGGAGGCACACTCTCATTTGTGAAATGTTCCTTTTCCCCAGAACAAATGCATGCAGTGAGGGCTCAGCTCAGTGACTGACTGACTGCAAAAGGAGCCAAGCTACACAGGACTACCCTGGAGACACCTAAAACCAGATGAATTAGATATTAGAGCAGGCTGCTGAAGTCAGAGTATCTGAATGAGAACTTAGTAATGAGACTTGAAGAAATTCTGTGGGATTTAGGTGTCATCCAAACTAATGGAGAGAGTCACGTCAAAGTTGCTCACTAGGTCAGGAGCTGACTAGCACACAAGATGGTGATGGCATCTACCCTGACTATGAAAAGAGCTGGCAGAAAAAACTGTGAGTGAGCTAGCTACAAAATCATTTTTCCTATGTTGAGGTTGTATAGATACTTTTTACAATCCATCATGACTGATAAAAAGGAGAATCCCTCATGAGACAGTTCAACCCCTCCCTGTCTTCACAGTAGGCAATACTTACTTCAATAGTAAGGCAATACTTACACCCCCCCACACAAGGGAAGGGAGGCCAAGAAGTCACAGCACCTGGGGAATTGACTTCATTTGCACCATTTTTAATGCCACTCTGATTAAGAGACAATGTAGAAGTATAAGCAACTCCAGAAACATTTTTTTAATCAAATGATACTTCCCTTTGTTGTGTACAGCTAAATGCTTCTTTTCCAGCTGTAAAAGCTGGTACTGAGAGAACAATACAACTCTTTAGTTCATGGTACTTAAAACAAACCAAATGGCATGTCATATTGTAGCTGTGGCTCTATTACTAGTGACCAATTCCTGTTGCACTTTTCCAGTTACATCACTCCTAGTAAATTACTTGTACTTGATATAGACCAGGCATAAAATGAGCAGAAAACAAAACTTTGGCCATTTTAATTTAAATTCTCATAATGGCAGGTCAAATTTATGTGAACTCCTTGGTGAATTGGTTCCTTTATTAGTACCCAGTTTAATTCAAATCAGAGTCTTCTACAGAAGATTAATTAAATATTAATCAAAAGTCCAGGGCAGTCTAAGCTTCTGTTCCATTAACCTAAATGTGACTCGACACAGAGCCACAATGCCTTTTCTTCCCCATGCTCTATTTTAAAGAAGGCTTTTAGTTTTTTCCCTGTTATGGTGCAATTCCTTGTAAATGCAGACATAATATTTGCAATGCATGTTTAAAGGTCGTGATTCTTTTTCCCTTTTCCAATTAAAGCTGCTCTTAATCACAATTATGCTTTCAAGAAACAATTAACAGAAGTCAAAACTTTTTTCCATCAATATGTTTAAGAGATGTACAGTGTATACCCTCTATTACCACTGGTGTCACTGAGCTAATTATGTGAGGTTAAGGTTCATCTTCTTGGGTGTAAATTTTGGGTTGAGTTGACACTAAAAAGAAACATCAATTTATTAGGAGATAAAACTTGTTCCACAGTAATGGAACAGCTGTGTATATAAATTTATTGCAGCTTAATGTTCTCACACATAAAGCAATTAGAGCTTTCTGACAGACAGACTTGCTAAGTATAGTGTGGAGCATACAGTAATATGCAGTTACAGGCACAACATACTTAAGAGTGATCATGTATATTCTGCAGAGTAATATCAATTTCTCAAGCCTTCAAACCCTAGATGTGTCCTTAATTAACATGAACGTATGCTTATAACCATGTGAAATTTCCCTTTTCTGGGGAGGAACCTTTTCATGCCGTGTCATTTTACTCAAAGACACCTCTTGTGCTTAATTTGGCTTCTCCTTCTGCAGGAATAGATACAGCCTAGGCCTGGTTCCTTTAGGTGGGCTTAATTGTTTCGAGGCAATAATGCTGTCATGAGATTGCTTAAAAAAAGATCCAAAAGTAAAACCATATACATGGTGTTTGGGATAAGTACTTTTATTTCTGGAACCATAAAATATGAACTCATGGAACAAGCTGTGTTCATCTAGCATCATTTCCTCTCATCATCTGCTCCCAGATAGCTGTAGTTGCCTTCAAATAGATTCCAGGATATTTTTCCTTCCTATCTTTCCTATAGGACAATTATATTTAACTTAAGCTAAGGATTGTGGTTTTAAGCATATTGATCAGCAAGGGTGGCAATGGAAACTGAGCAATATGGAGCAGTTGTGTTCCCAACGAATGGTATTTGATACATTTTTGTAGCATATTGGAAGCTTGAGAAATATTAGATCTTGGACAAGGATACCTGGGTAATTGAGATGATAATCTTCCAGCTGATGGACTAAGTGGTTAGACTAAATGGAGCTTTTCAACAGACAGTCCTGAAAAAAAATCAGAATTTCACTATGTGTAGGGGTACAGACATGTTGGTTTCTACAGGATCAAATTAAGTGACAGGAAGATTATTACTATAAAATAATCATATGGTTTTTTTAAGCTAAGGTTCTCAAAACTGGCTAAGACAACTGCAGTGTGTTTCACTCTTTCTTTGAACTGATATTGAAGTTCTGTTCTCTGAGCTGAATGTTCGTGTCCCAACCTTTGAGCCACAAAGCATTCATGAATTTAGAGTTATCCAAATCAAAGAGCTGAATGTTATTTCCTCTTTCTTTTGTATTCTTTTCTTCAAATGGGCTTGCTTTCAGGAAGATCAGTGCCCTGATCCCTCAGTGAGCTCTACCACAGTCAGGGACACACAAGGTGGGGCAGAGGAAAAGGCAGGAGTATGGCTTTTTCAATGGAAATTTGTCCCTAGGGTGTCCTGCACTCACTGTGTAGAAACACAAGATGTATTTAAATCCTCAGACAGCCTTAAGGAAACCAGGGTAAGGTAGAAGAGAAAGGGTAGAAGAGGAACCTAAGAAAGTATCTCTGCAATGGGAATCTAGAAATCCATTTGGTCACATGAGGAAGACAAATCAGTGGTGAGATGCTCAGAGTGTATTCCTCAAATTGAAACACTAAGAGCTAAAGCAAAAATTTATGAACAAAGAAGATAGGCAGGCATGTACTTTGTACCCATTTTATAGCTCAAAGTGGTTATCCTCTGCCAAAACAGCAGCATGAAACCCCTTCTAAAAAGAGGGAAACTGCACAACAATACAGGTGACAACTTGAGCTTTGATGGTGCTGCTATCCTTAGGCCATCAGAAATGCGTAAGTGGTGCCAAGACACCCAGCATTTTCATTTCGCTGTCCTTTCTGCTTTTGTCTTTGAGATATGACATGGGTCAGTGAATCTGAGCACAGTGCATAAGCCAGGAATTCTTAACTCTCACCACTTTGGAAAAGCTATTCTTAACCTGTCTCTGCTGCAGGTGCAGGAAACACTATCTGAAAAATTCAACAATATTTAACTTCAGTGGAGGACTGATCTAAAGACTAGTGCTATTGGAAGAATCCTGAAGATAAAAAATGTCAACAACCTAACAAACTATTCTCCATTTTGGTATCTTTGCAGCATACTAATTGAAGGTAACCGGCAAGTAAAAAAATGCTATTTTTAGTATTGTTGTTAAAAACAAAATTTGAGCTACTACTGAAATTTAAATCCCTTATAAAAAGACTCTTCCCAGTAATTAAACATTTCTGCAGTTCCAGACTATTTTGTTCAGGAAATAATTTATTCTTAACAAACTTTAAAAGAACACCCTATCTCCTATTTCTTTCATGATACACTTAAAAACTGAAATTATGGAGCAGTGGTGGGGTTTTTTGCCGTCGCTGTTTTTTTTTTGGAAAACCATCACCTATCCACCACACTAAATAGATTCCTTTCCACTGTGCTGACAGCTGTTTCCCAGGTAACCAACCTAGCTAGAAGTTGACTTCAAGCAGTGCAGAGGAACCAGTACTCACATCCCTTCATTTACATGTTTCGAGGAGCCCTTTTTAACAGCTGCACTGTCCCAGTGCCCCAGCAGTCAACAGGAGCTGGGAGTATCCAGGAAGTAATTGAATAAAGCTCATCAGCAGTCAAAAAATACCAGCTAAGGCAATTTTATATACAGAACAGTAAATGCCATTGGCAGTTGGAAATTAAAACTATCCTCAGTGGTAAGCCAGCAGGATTAGACTTCACACGAGCTGTCACTTTTCACGGGTTCTGCCCGATTCTTGCCTTCCCCAAAAGGGAACGGGAGGAAAGCGGCAGGCGTTCTGCTGCTTCTTTCTATAATCAGGAGTCATTGTCCCCCCAACTTCTGAAAGCAACTGTTTAATACACCTTATTTCAGAAATCAGATTTCATCTGCCGTCAGCCTGCATTCTTCTGGATTTCATGGTGATTGAAGTGCATGCAGTTGCAGTCATTTTTTGTCCAACTGTACTTTGCTGCTGTGTATTAATTAAAAACTTAATTACTCTGTAAGGCACTGGCTGCATTTGAAAGTATCTGTTACATTTCTCTGTTGTTCTGGTTACTTTTTAGGTCCATAGCATCCAATTCTGCAGTGTAGAGAGCTGACAGAAAATATTATATATTGAACAATTGAACAGTGCACTAAAAAGGAGCAGGATTTACCCTGTAAGCATACAGGTTTGTTGTTGTTTTTCCCTAAGATAATGAAAAAGCTGTATCTTTGGGAAATTCAGTGCCAGATGTAGGTGGGTAGTATTGCTGATCAGCCAGTTCCTAATAATGCTTATTAAGGAAACCCTACTGAGCTTAGGTAGGTTTATTTTTATGAAGAGAGGAATACACTTCTTTCAGTTTCCCCCACCCCCCCCAGAGACTCTCCTTTTATTATGCTGGAGTTACAGATCCTACAAATGGCATGATCTCGACAATTATGTAGGAAATGCACAATGCCATACATGAATGAGCATATGCACACCTGGCCTGTCACATGAAGACAGCTGAAAGTCTTGAACAATTACTGTGCTCTGTTTTAAAATAAAATCAGGCTTTGGTGTGTGGAACACAAAGTTATTTGCTCACATTGTGCTCAACTGTTCAGATATTCAGTCATCCAAGAATTTCCTATTCACAATTTCATTTCAGACACTGCTTTTTTTTCCAATATTAACACAATGGTCCCTTACAGTTAGCTGCAATTTTATTTTCTTGTTCTCCTAGTAGTTTGGATTTGACTGCTGTCCAAACAGACCTGCTTTGAAAATTGACATTGTCTTCTCCCTTTAATATTCCATGAAAGACAGACCACTTTGCACAGTAAAACAAATGTCATCACAGCTATTCTAGTTTCATCTAGAAAGACTCAATGGTGCCTCTTATCTAAATAAGCATATCTAGCAAATAATCTGCCACACTCTCAAATTCCTGCTTTGCCACAAGCTCTGAGGTCTGGCCTCCTCAGCCTGGGTCCAAGAAGCAAACAGTGATGAATGGAGGCAGCTTTGTGGTTTTTCAGTGCCTGTGGTGGAAGACACACCAGGACACCCGGAATCTGGCCCGTTTCCCTGTGGAGCACAGGGAGGCTCTGTGAGACAGCCACTGCCACCCTGGAGCACTACAAACAGGAGCAGCAAGTGGCAAAGTCAGAGAAATTCCTTCTTCTTTATGTCCTCACATGGGCATGGAAGAGGGAATAATACTGTGTACTTCAGTACTGTCCACAGTTTCTACATCCAACATCTATTATGTTGGTTTAATAATTTCAGGGAACTTCTTTTGCATAATCTAATCAAGTTTCTTAAAATGACATTGTGTTAACAACAGATCATATTGGAGGCTACACATACCATTTTCCTAAAGGCACTGCTTTTCATATATTTCCTGCCTTGGAAATATGCACTGGAGCTTACTGATTTCTAAGACCAGTTAAGAATTGGAATTTCTGTGAAGTACAAAATTCAGACTCGGTGAAAAGTCAAATACTAAATTCTTTCATGAAAGAAGCAGCTTTGGAAAAAGCTAGGATGCAGAAATGGGGGAAAGCATGCTAAAATCATCTACCAAAATGAAATACTTCATTATTCCTTAAATCATGACATTCTTTTAAATTCACCTGAACTGTACATGTGCCATTTGGGATCACTTCAAGAAACTCCTGTGCTGCTCCTAAATTGCTACAGGCTCTCATGGACTGCAATTGAAGCAGTTTATCCGGTTATTCTCAAATACTGGATTTTTCAGCAAAATTAGGTATTTCATGATGTACCATGAAAACTCAAGCAGAAATAAGAATATACTGCCTTATGAGAGATAACATTCAGTAATAAGTTGCCACAGAAGACCATATCCATGTTACATGGTGGTATCGACACAAAAAAAAATTGTTAAACACATTTTAATATTTTATCATGGATTGAATTGCCTGATCTGTAATTATAATATGTTACAATTACACCTTCATAATATTTTTAATACAGAAAAACTAAAACCTATATTTTGGGAGGTTCAAAGTGTTTATTAAACTTTTTTCATCAACAAATTTTATTGTAAAATAATTAAGTTTTAAATTAAAGAAAAAAAATTGTGAGGAATAAAAAGGAATAATGTATTTCTTATTTGTATAACTCTGTGGAAGCCATATAAAAATCCACTGGAAAAGCATCCACTTTCAGTACCACTGGTGAAAAAGCCCCAGTTCTCTTCAGAAATAATGGGCAATTTATGCTTTCTGAAATTAGCTACAACAGCATAATTGCTGGGTGAGGCATACAGCATTTTACAGGCTGAGTTTTTCCTCAGAACGAGATCCTGAGGCTGGTTATAAAGGTGTCATCTTCTGTAATCACTCCTGGTGCTCAAAGCAATTACTTTTCAATGGAAAAGCAAGTAAGGGAACAATGGAATACAAGAACAGAGTTCAGTGGTTTGTAAACCTTGACACCTCATATCATTCATTTATTGACCAAATTGATAAGAGAAGTGTGTTATGATTAAAGGACTACAGCCCTCATCTCAGATGGCATATGGAGCACCATGAAGCTGGTGGCTGGTAAAAGGAATTTAGAGAAGAAGCTTGTTTATAATCTGACCCCTTCACAAGGCTCTTTACCTCCTCTGTTCAAACAACGAGAGTTTTGTACAAGTATAATGCATGTAAGGGAGATGAGAAACAAGAAAGAAACACTTCACCTCCTGCTTCATTCTCCACTAGCAAGCAAAGGCTGTCTCAGATGGAGGGGGAATCAGGCAGAGATGATTAGGAGTACTCATGGCAAGTCTGGGACAGGCAGGTGCTGCTGCTGCAACCACGGCGTTTAAAGTCAGGAAAAGAAGCTGCTGAGTAAAAACATATGGCAGTAGACCAAATTTGCTGAATGGAATGTATATTTTCCCCCTACCTACTCTGTCCCAAAGACTTTGGTTTTATGTGTCAGAGACTTTAAACAATAATAGGCCACTGCAGGAAGCAAATGTTAATGACCATAGTGTGAAAGAGCTGTTTCTGAGTAAAGGGAAAGGATTTCTAGAGGTTTTAGGCTATTACTGCAGGTCAGTACACACATCTGCTCTTCAAGAGTTTAGCTCCATGGTTTTTCCTTTCAGGGCATCCAACCACCTGCCTTCTGCAGGAAGAAAGTCAACGGAACTGGGTTGTGAGGATGTGAGGGAGGGGGAAAAGCAAGGAAAGCACAGCAGTAAAAACTGGCTGAGTTCTCCCTATTCCCATTTTAGCTGGCACAAAAGCCAGAAAGAGGACATTATCCCAGACACCTCTGCCTCTCAGCTCTCATTTTCTTCTGCAGATCACCTATTACAATAATGAAGTGAAAAAGATTGTGGAGAACTCATCTGGGAGAAACCAATTTTTTGAGAAGCAAATTTAAAATAGAGGAGACTTAAGGGAACTTCAGAGAGGGAAGAAAGGGAACAAACATATGTTTATGGAGATACCAGGAGATTTAAAGGTTGATGAAGTACTTATGCATAAATCTGAAGGGGAGATAGAGAATAGCATAAAAAAGTGTGACAATATTACTGGAGAAGGTACTGAGAAAATATGGAAAAAAGAACGGGGTTCAGAGATTCTATAAAGAAGCTATAAATAATAATGTGAGAATCACCTCACCTAAAGTTCAGACATCTAAATATAAATTTCTGAGTGAAAGATTGTCAGTTCTTACTCTAGGGAGAAAAATCAGTACACAAAGACTATGAATGATGGGTGCAAAATTTACCTTAGATACCTAAGGGTTCCAGAGGACATGACCCCTAGAGAAGATTCTTTCTACTTGATATAAGAGGACTTTGGTAGAAGCCAAACTTCAGAAACGATTCACAAGTCTATGAGAATGAGAGTAAGAAGGTGAAGACAAATGTTTTAACTGAGTGAGAACCAGACTAAGGTAAGTGAAGGCAGAAGTAGAGAGGGGACAAACCATTGGACAAATCACACAAGTGTGCAGAGCTGGAAAGTTAATGGAGGAAAGAAACACTTGAGGAGAAGAGATCTAATAGAAAGTTGGTTTCATTCAATTTTTGAATGTGCAGTGAAATAAAGTAAGTTTGACCTCCAAGATCATAGCCTTTATACTTGGAAATACAGTGTTCCTTTGGTTTTAGTCTGAAAACAGTATGTGCATAAAAGCAGGTTTTCCTTTTCAGAAGATGAACATCTAACAGCATAGGACTGGAAGCTCAGGAAAATCCACCAACCCCTGCACCCTGTAGCCTCAGGCTTAGCAAGACTGTACTCCACAAAAATCCTCCTTTTCCGCCTCCTAGCCAGGAACAGTGTAAAGCTACAAAATTCTCTGAGAAAAAAAAAATTAAAACTCTCCATACAAAAGACAGTAAAAGTACATTAAACTCCTTGTGCCACAGACAGAGACTACAGGCATCAGCAAGACAGGCTACATAAAATGTCTACGTGGGTGCTTTGAGGACTACACTTCACATTACAATGAAAACAAACCTTTCCCTTTCACACAGAGCTCTCCAACAATAAGACATTAGGAAAATGTGTCTTGACTTCAAAAGGGGTGTCCAGGCCATCCTTGATTTTAGTGGGAAGTGGAGGCAGTGTTTGTCAGTGCAACCACGAGTATCAGCATTTCCCAAGATGTGATTAAGCTCTGAAACTTCAGACAAAAGCCCTGTCCCCAAACCACCTGCCTTGAAAAGTCAAAGTAATTCTGGCCTTTTCAGGTGACTAATGGAGGACATGAAGCATGGGACTAATTAAATACACCATAAATTCAGAACAACAGATACAAACAACAAACTGTGATCTTGTCTGCTTTCAACTTCCTCTTGGCAATACCAACAAATCAAATACCCAAAGGTTAATATCACATACTTTATTTTCAAGACAACAGCATGGAAAATGGGCAGTCACAGGAAAAGTAAACTAGATATGATTAAAGAAATGTTACGACCTTTGTGAGACTTTGAGGACTGCTGAGCAGCCTGCGAGTTAATGTGACAGATGAGAGAGATTGGTGTTTGTTTACAGCATGTCTAAATGCAATAAAAGAACCTACAGAGGAAGAAAGTAACAAAGAACAATTCTCCCCAGCTGAGTGCCCCTTCCCTGACTCTGCTTCCCTGTTTTCAAGACAGAGAAAACGCAATGCATCCATGCTCTCAGCCCCTGAGTCATGTATTTATAATTTATTAAGAGGTCAAAAATGGCATTTGCTGGGTCTCAGTGTTCAAAACTCCTTGAATTGCTCTAAGAACCGAGACTCTGTTTAAATTCAATAACTAGAGCTTATTGAACACATCCATTATGACAGGAAGTTCACCTGCAGCAAAACTACAAATTCCTACCCAGTCTGTGCTGCACATTGTTCAAGACCCAGGATAAGATTCTCCACAAGAAGCTTCAGCATTAGGTATTTCAGTTCAGTCATACCAGGAGACATGAGCTCAAAGAATGCACTTAAATGCTCTTTGATCCAGTTTTCTCTTTTTCTCTCTTTCCTTTTATCCATGTACAGTATTCTAAACAGGCTTTGCCAAAATATGAAGTACTTTGCATATCTTTTGTGTTTGACTGGTCGTCTTAGATTAAAATAAAAGCTTAATGAAAGCCGACAAAGAACAGCCTGTAACATTTTAAAAGATATGTTCAAACATTAAGTGATTCATCCTCACTGGCTCATTAAGAAGAGGAAATTGCAGCAGAATTCAGTGTTAAAACCACTCAAGGAGTAGATGACAGATCCAGGATCAGTTCTTATAAATCACTGTCTCTCACCCTCACTGCCAGCCCCAGCCCTGCAATAAACCTCGGTGGGAAAGTTCCCTGGGCCGGCTCGGAGCCACCGCGAGCTCAGAATCGGCTCTCACAAGTGAGGAATGTGCTCGTCCTTCCTTCTCAGCATTTCACCACAGTCTCAGCCCTTCCAAACACCAGGCTGATGATTTCAATAATCCACCACGGTAAAAGTCATTTGTGGAATTAGATATATTGCTAGCTATTGAAGTATTTTCTATTACCTATTAGTGCACTGTGGAGCACATCAATACAGAGCCCAGATATTACAGCAAGGGACACCCTGGAAATGCCTAAGCAGACTGATCAATTTAATCTCTGTTGCAATACAGTGCATTAGTGGGATGGATAATTCAGTTTTTTTCTTTTTCTTGGCACCGCTTAGGGAGCTCAGAATTAGGACAAATATTCTCTTTCCTCCTCAACAAATGCTTAAAAAATGACAAAAGTGACAGCTTTGAAAGATTGATTTTTTAAAAATGAGGTTCTGTACGGTAGCTTATGAAAGCACTTCAATTTAGAATGATTATTAATCAACCATCCGTTCAGATAATTTTCTAATTTAGGGAAAAAAATCTATATTCTGTCTCTTACATCCCCATCAGGTACTAAAGTATGAATGTCTGCACTTATTAACAAATACAAATAAGAGAGCATTATCTGATGCAGAGAGACAGAGTTAATGCTGAGATGTAATACTTCTACCTGGCAGAAGATGTTCTGAATTTTAGTACAGAAGAGTCATAATCTGGACTTTAAATATTTTATTATATTGCAGTCATAAATACCATACATGTATGAAATGGCAAACCTATTCTGACAAACTGGAAAATAACTGCATGCTCTGGATGCTCTCTCTAGTTAATTCTACATAGAACAGAGACTTAATTTCCTATTAAAAAAACATGAGATAATAAAGTAGCAAGTGCAACTAAGGACAAAAAGATAAGAGTACAATACAAACAGCAGAACCGGAAAATAAAATTTTAAACCTGAAGAATTAAAAGATATTTTGACTGACACATTTATAAGCCTGCCCTTACACTGATTTATTGTTGTGTGGTCTATCTACTTTGTTTGCCCAGCATGAATACTGTGAAAATTGGAAATATAATGTGAATATTTATCACCACAACATTATTCTGAAACAACCCAAAGCACTCAAGTAGTATGCAAATACCATAAATTAGTTTTCTAAACAAAGTGAATTTAAAACTCAATCCATAGGAGTTTTGTGGCTAAATCGGATGAGGACAGAAAAGTATCTACAAAGTAGGTCCTCAGATTCCTGGCCAACTTTTCCAACTGACTGACTGCCAAGGCAAAGATGAATGCTACCCTTGCTGCAGCCATGCTTAACAGAATAAAACCTGACTTTAAAACAATAATTGTTTTTCTGGGGGACTGTTCTCCCTTGAATTGCATAAGAAGTTCCAGAAGGAAAACCAAAATAAATGTAAATCTCCAACAAAATAATCTTGGAGGCAGACACTTTTAACTTGGAGGCTACATAATTTTTAGGAGTGACTCCTAATCCTTTCTAAATGGACCTTGGAATCATGTCTGGTTCAAAAATCCAAGTTTATTGTGACATACATATACATGGGCATAATTTATGAAGGAAGACATGGAAACACAATTGTAACACAAAATACGTGGCAAGGGAGTCATTTACTAGTCTTTCATACAAAATACAAATTTATTACTAAATGTCTATGCCTAAAACTCAGTATGTAGTACATCATATTTTAAATTATTAACATCTCTGCTGGAGAAGCTTCCTTCATAAAATATTTACACAGCACGTCTCAGGACTCTGTATTTTGCCAACAGTAACTCAAAGTGTAAGATAAATATAGTTAGCAGGTCATTCTTTCCCTTGATAAGCTTTTCTTTTCAATAAAAAACCCACCCAAATATTTAAGCTATGCCACTGCTATGGCCTTTGTTATGAAATACTGCACTCCAATATAATGATATATTTTGACCTCTGAGAGCCATCAGGGTCAGAGGGCATCACTTTTGCTAATGACAGGGCATGGCTGTAAAACACAAGAGGCAGACATGTTCCAATTACTTTCCCAATTAGCAGCAACAATCAATGCAGCTGCAAAAGGCCTTTAGGAAGCTGGCAAAATGTTGCAAAGTATGGATATGATCCTCCTTTCAGGAACAAGCTCAAGAACAATAAAAGTATTAGTAGGCCCTTGATTACTTTTTCAATACCACAAGAGCATTATTACCCTTTATTTCAAACCAGGCAATCTGGAAGTGTTGCCTTTTCAAACTCCAGACTGCTCTCCAAAGCAAACAAGAATGACATAACTTACTCTGTTCTAACCTAGGGAAAAGAAAGCTTTGTGGTCATTTTGCTGGAGAAAGGAAAGAGAATTTATAATGCAAAATTCAAATATGTTGGATTTTTATTTAAAACTAAAAAACAATTATGCTCCAATATTTCAGAGTGTGAAAATTTCCTGTTCAATGGAAAAAAAGTTTCCAGCATTTCAAACTCTTGGCAAACAGTTGCCTGGACTACTAAAAATCTTCTGAACACAGTGTGAGAATTCTCTTGGCATTTGTACATTCAGTTTGTCAATGTCAAAACAAAATTTTTAAGAAGATGTAAGAAACCAGAAAAGCAGAACTTTAGACTCAAATGGATTTTAAAACAAAATAGACCCAACTGTACCCAAGACACATGCATTTTGAAATACATAAGATGCTACTGTTACCAAATGTTAGGCAACATAATTTCAAAATGCATTTCAACCACTTCTTTCATGTTCATAGTTTTCTTTAGGATATGAATTTAGAACTGTTTGGACTAGTTTTGTATTAAGGTTAATTGAAATACAGGAAAATCATGATGAAGTAGCATTAATTATAAACTTCACAATTTACAAACATCACTTTCTACTGTGGACTAAGTATTCCACAGCAATATCCTTCACATCCCAAACTCGTGGAAGCACAGAAAAGAGAATTCTGTCATCATTCCATTTCATTTTTGTATTTAATTATGTAAAAGGGATATGTTTTAATGAAAGAAACTTACAGACCATAGAAGAAATGAGAATTATCTTCATGTCCCTTACTACACAGAAATTATTAGCAATAATGCAAAGGAAATATTTTTTTATATTCAGGGAGAAAGAATGCTGTCAATTGAATAGCAAATAAGGAGATTATTGAAGAGCAAACATCTACATGATTTTTTTTCAAATTTGCAAGAGATTACTTGTGGTTTACAATTTCTAAGGGATGGTCTGAGGGTTTTCTCTGGATAAGTACTTTGAAGTGTAATATCTACTGTAATACAGCAGAAATTCTAAAATCTATAAAAAACACAATGTGTCAACATTTCAAGGAAATAAATGGGATCATCTCAACATGACTTCATTGTAAGGAAAAATTGTGAAAATAATGTTAAAAGAGGCAATCAGTTGGATTGAGTGGTAGCATGATTAATACCAATCAACACTGTTTAATAGAAAACAGGTCTTCTTGGGAAATTTCATACCATTTTGTGATGATATTACAAATTCAGTAGATAAAGATAACTTTTGAAAATACTTGCTCTAATTTCTGTATAAATATCTCTCCCTATTATCTCTCTGATGAAAAAGTAGCACAAAATCAACATGGCTCATCTATTAAACATGTTAAAGAACACTGAGAATCTGAAAAACAATTTGTAGGTAGGGAACCAACAGCTAATGGGAACATCTTTGGTGACATTGTAAAGACATGCATAATGAAGAACCAACAGGACTGAACAGCAAACTCAAGATATGTATGGAAACCTTCAGAACAAAATTCTGAGCAAAAGTGTAACTAAAAATATCTTAGCAGTCCTAATAAACAACCAATAGAAAATGGATTCTTACATGGCAACTCTGAGCATGTGTATTCAGTGGCTTCTTGCACCTGGATGTGCAATGTAGGAGCAGAAAAGTCACATATATCTGCATGTGACATTGATAACATTAAAAGAAAGTAATGTGCAATTTCTGTCACCACACTTTGAACTGAGTGTCTATTAGAACAGAATATACCATAAGACTGACAAACCTTTGAAATCATTTACAGTATTTGCAGTTGTTTTTTCTCTCATCTGAAACCCTAAATTAGATGATTAGAAGTACCACACTGAACAAGAAAAAGAGGAACTGATTAAGAAAATTCAGACAAGCAAACCTTTTTTGTCACAGGGAATATATTTTTGCACAGAGAAAAATATCCTTTCAGTGTTGATAATGCTTTTGTAGTTCACAGGATATGTGAGGCTGAAATAAATTTTAATTTCTTTGTAAAATGATTTCAATGCAAAAAATAAGAGAATAAACACATGTTCTTCTATGTTTACTGATTCTATCTCCTGCACTTTCAATATTATTCATTAGCTCTATTGTGCTCTAAATGAGACTATTTCAAACTATGGTTCAAACCAGCACTGACATTACCAGAGACCAAAGCAAGCCTGCAGGCTTAATGAGAGACTGAAACCCAAATTGTAAACAAGATTGTAACAATAGGTACAAGCCTGGATCAGCTCTGTGTAACAGTGAGCAAAGCAATATGTAACTTAAACTCTCACCTTCAAAAATCACCTGGTGCAGACCAGTCCCAGAGTTCCCAGCTACAACAGATAAATCCTAATATAGAATTTCTGGAGCCAAAGAGACACTTGACTATGCAAGTACCCACTTTATTTACTTCACAACCACGAGCAGTAGTAAGGTAAGAGTTATTTCTTCTTGCTGAAAGATTTGCTAATAGTTATGGAATTTGCATGATAATATCCCCTCATTGCAAAAAGTAATAGATGTATTATTTTAGATGAACAAATGAACTCCAGAAAGGAAAAGTTAAAAAAAAAAAAAAAGAAATTTTTTTGCTTGCTATGCCTTGTAGTTGCTTTCCTCAGCGTGTTTGGCTGTGTATTTGTACGCACACAATTAGATCTGTGCAACTGCAGCAGCACTGCAGAGCTCCCTTTAGAATCAGAACTCTCTAGCTGACATGAGGCAGATCTCTAGCTCTATTCCATTTTCTACTGGACAGCAGTAAACTGAAATTATGTCCAGTGTGGCAGATTGCTCAGCAAGCCAAACTGCTTAGGCTGTCACTCCCCTTGAACTTCCCTCTTCAGGTGAGGATGCTGGGGAGAGGAGAGAGGAAAGCATCCCTAGGTCTTGGCTGTCTCAGGAACACAGGATTACAGGATTACACCTGGTCCCAAGCAAGTCTTATCTCTTTTCTACCAACTGCTATCTTAGAAAAATAAAAAGATGACCCACAGATAGATAGGAACAACTACTTGAACTTGATCACAGAACCTTCTCAATGTCTTTGCTGAAAACTGTGTCTTGCACATAAAGGTGGCATCGTAACTGAGGAACACAAAGAATTAGAGAAGTTAAAGAATTAGAGGAAGGCCCCTCAGATGCTAAGCAAAATCTACTTCAGCAAATAAAGCAGAGAGCACAGTATCCTTTCTTAAAATGATGCACTGTACATTTCCATCTTTTGTGATATCAGTGATATGCTAAGTATATTATCTCCCCCCTTCCACCCACCTCTTTCTGCTCTCATTTCTCATACACAGACCATGCCAGCACAAGCAGAAAGGATGAAAGGCAGACTGAAATATGCTTCCATATGGCAATGCACTGACCTCTGAGACACTGCTCCGGATTCACACTTGCAAATAGGTCTAAAGAATTTCCCCTTTGAAGAGCAGACTGAGCAGCCCCTCTCTGCAAACTGCTGAGCTGGGGAAGTCAAGCATTCAAGCACTGCAGTATTTCATGCTACATGATAGAGGAATTGCTCAAATTTTAAGACCTTACTAACAACTATCAATTTCAAAATAGCAGAAAATTAAAGTTGAAATATTGCAAAAAACCCCCAAAATCCTAAACATTTTTTAAAAAAATCCCTTTTATGTGATGACTGAGAATCTTAAAGAGAAATTATGTTTGTCACACATGCCCTAGGTCTGCATTGTGCTTGTGCTTTCCAAACCTCTTAAATTACCAAACAGAAAACAGGTGTTTAAGTTCTTATGGTACATCTGTCAAATTCATGCCACATTGTTTTTTTCCCATTGAATTTAAGCACTAATGTAAATATGATCTCTGTTAGTTCAGTGATAAAAAACACCATAAGATAGTGGCACAGGTGCTTGCAATGGGCTAAGTAATCATTGTTTCTGGCTAACACTCCGTATATTATAAATAATTTTTTACTGTAACAGTTCACTCTTTTTGTACCTTCTTTTAATAACTTCTTACCAAAAATTAAACCTTCCATGATGTAAACTAAACATTATAATAAATAAGGAGACCTACCCTGTCATTTCACCTACTGCAGGAACAGCCAATAATGAATGATTCTGTGTCATGGCTCTTGGATTGAGTGAGAAAAGCTGCAGTAGAGGCTGCTTTTAAAGTTTTTCATGGTTTTATACACTGATCTAGCTTTATTTTATTTTTAAGGTCAAGGGGTGCTATTAAATCACTTGACAAATGGCATAACATATGTTCAGAGGAAAGAAGCAGAAAACCTAGGAAGACATTACAAAGTTACACATTACTGTAAAAAATACATGAAACAGAAGAAATACCACAAAGTTACCACACAATAGACTTCAGTAAACCTATTAATTAGAGCACAGTGGACATAATGATGAAGGGATAAAAAGATAAATTATGTTCTTGTTAGAAAAGCCCCCGTGTTTATCCACTACCATGTACAATTAGCATTTAAAATTGCTGATGCAGAAAGTGGTACGATTTTTCATTGCTGCCACTTCTGGGAAAGGTGCAGTTACGTATTTTCAGGCAAAATAACAGGCACAGAGGTGATGTGCTTTCTCTCAGGGGCAAAGCTTGCCACCTGCACAGCTGTTTAGCACCCTAGGCTTGCCAATCAGCACCAACAGTGAGCTCAGAGGAGACTTTCACTTTGAACTCATCAAGAGGATAAAGGTGCTGGCATGGCCAAGTGGGAAGGAACTAACTTTTCTTTTAACCACCTGTAAAGGCTAACTTGGAGCAAAGATTTATTTCCTGACTGACTGGTGCCCCTGAGCATGAATTTTAGACGTTGGTAAAAAAAATAAAAACTAACTTCCAGCAATTAAATCCACAGAGCTTTCTGTGGTTATAAAATCACCAATATGAAGTGAATAGCAATGCTGGGGGAGAGCAGAGGCTGTTACTCTCCTAATGAAAGTCCCCTGTCTGGGGTTTCCACCTCAGCTTCCATTTAGATGCTGCAGCTTTATCATGCCTATGTAATAGGCAGTTTTGCTTCTTCCTGCCAATAGTCTGCCATGGTAAATAGAAAAAATGTTCTCAAAACTGCACAGCCCGATCACACATTTTATATCTGAGAAATTAGATCAGTTTATGAGCAGAACAGTTCTGTTATCCAAGTCTCACAATTTAATCCTTACTCTTATGACATTTATGTATCTTCCCAAAGTGCCAAGTGATGGAAGTTACACATCTCTTGCATTTTTAATCTAGTTGCCTAAGAAAAGGAAGTTTTTATGATCATGCTGGTCTGTATTTCAAACTATGAATATCTTTCCAACTACAGCCTGATTTAAGATACAATTAGGGATAAAAGTATCAAAAATAATTAAGTTCCTTAAAGTTTTATACAAATCACTGCCTGGGCCAAGGACAGAAACTGAAATTGCTGGCCCCTCTGTTGGGACTGTGGTCATAACTCAGCCCTCAGACAGTGCTGTGGAGCTGCCAGCTGGTTGACCGACATTCTTATCCAGGCTACTCAGCACATGTGTAGCTTTAGACTTGCTGAATTTTGTACAGCTGGTGCCTATTTTTCAGGTGGGAGTGTAATAGGAAGGGAGCTGGTACCTTTAGAGAAACAAAGAGTTTAGAAAATCTGTAGACATAAGACTTTCAGTTCTGCTACTCAAAAAAAATTTTTTTTTTCTCCTTTAAAGTAAGACCTACTCACATGACTGGTACAGAAAAGCCTGCAAACACAAGCCACTGAATCTCTAAAGGCTCAAAAATCAATAACATGCAGCTAAAGAACAGAAAAATTTTAATCTCAAGACTTCTTTAAGCACCCTCATGATCTTGGAATTGGAAGCATCGATAACATGATGTAAGAAGTAACCTCAAAAACATGACAGTGCCAAATCCTTGTTTAAAAGTGGAACACATCTGAGATGCAATGCTCACAGAAATACAGAAGGGGAATTTCCCCATAGAGAATATAAACAAGGAATTGAGAATGGGGTCTGAATTGCCCCCATTTACTATGCCTTGATTCACTGTGAAACACATTGGGAATCAGAAAGATACTGCTCAGAACAGATGGGACATGGCAAACATTGCTTAAACACAACATTTTGATAGAATTATTTTGTAATTTTCATGAATCTGGCTGAGAACCTTACAGGGCATCTACAGAAAGAATGAACCTCCATAAACTGTTCTTTAGAAAAATCTAAATTCACATCTGCACAAAAGAGCTGAAGCTATTGAGAGGTTAACAGAAAGGGGTTAACAGAAAGAAGCGATAAAACATTACTTCAAAATATTTAATTCCACCTCATTTTAAAGTTTGCATGCTGATATAATACTGCCATTACCATATTAAATCTGAGCCCTCCACAGCTACTGCTACATCATTATAAATAATTGAATACTGGTTGCTGAAGCAGAAAAATAAATCCATGATAGAAACCGACTCTTTTTTTGTCTTATGTATTCTAAAAAAATTAAAAATACCAGATGGTTTTTAATTAAGGCAAAATTATTAAAAGCTCCCAAAGTCACTTCTTCTTCTCCACTAATTCTGATCTTTCCTCTTCTGTTCATCTATTTTCTGCATGCTTTAATCCAATGGAAAAATAACCTGCCCCCTGCATTAACCTGCAATTTAGCTATTACCTACTTAGTAGCATGCCATGAACAACAAGATCCCTTTAAAATGGCAAGAAGTCAGTCTGCTCAGTGTGCTGAAGTACCAGAGTTACTTTGGTAGCCTCTCTCTGCCCTCACAGTGGCACATTCAGATAATTTACACTCCTGTCCTGAGCTACACAAACCCTTTTTTTACTGCCTCGGGATGAGGAGGGCATGATGCAGAAGCACGAACACATTCCTGTTCCTTAGCAGGCTGGTCTCAATGGAGGAGGAAACAGGCTTTTAGGGAAGCAAAACTCTTTCTCTACTGAGTAAACAGCTGAGGAAGACTAACCTCTGTGTAGCATTCAACACTGCAAGTTAAGGATGAAGAATTGCCCCATGTGCTACAGTGAAGCTCTGGTTACCTTTCTAATCAGCATGGGGAGCACACACTTCTATGCACAGCTCACATTTCTGCTGCATAAAAGCTCTCCTTTCAAGAACAAAAAAATGTCCTGTTTTGTAGCCTGGTTTGACTCTGTCAGAAATACAAGGTGTAAAAATATAAATATGAGGGGCTGCAACCTTTGCAGTTTCTTATATCTTTAACAGGAGCACCATTTTAGGCTTGAATAAAGTAACATGCAAAGCTCTAGTGAAGTGATTCAGGTTTGGTTACTTCCTCTTAAAACTGAGATATAACTGAGGGACATCTCTGAACTAAAATTAGCAGCTCTGCTCTTTTCAAAGTATTATCACTTAAACAGTCACAGGAAAACACTACTCAGTAATTTCAAATACGGACCAGGAAGATCTTCATACAGACAAATCAAGTGAACAAAAAACAGGTATGGGAGGAGAACAAAAATAAATAACTCAAAATGCAAATATCTGGAGCTCTAAGGTAGCTGATGAATAAACTTCAAAACAATAACATGCACTGGGTTTTCCTGGAAATCCATTATTAATCCATTATTAACTATTAAGAATGAGGCTGGGAAATGATGATGCTCTTTTCTGATACTGATGGTTATGATAAAACATCCTAAGACATCCTTTGCTCAACAGAGACACTTCCTAAACAGAACTTTGTTTTTAGCATAGCTTGGTCTTGGACAAACTCCAGAGTATATAAAGTTTCTGTTTTATTTGAAAAGAGTAAATATAATTAATTTCCCAAATCAGGTGTCAATTGTCAAGTGTCAACAAAACACTTGTCTAGCTCATCATTTTCGGAACAGGAGCCATTGAATGTAAAGAAACGGTCAGTTAAAGATGCTATAAATCTTCTACTATTCCTACAGCTATCACATGATTTTGGCACAGTTTTCTATTCAGTTACTCTGGTTTTACAACAGTGTAAAACTGTCAACAGTACACAGAGTACATCAGTCTTTCTCTGGGCAGAAAGATCAGACCTATAAAGTCAACTGGCATCTGCAAAAGCAGAGTTGTGCCCACATTCATCAACAACAAAATTGTTAATAACTCTGCTTAATTACAACCTGTACTATCCAACACAGAATTCCCATGAGTTTTCAAGGAGATTTAATTATTTAGAAAGTTGAAAGATGTGATAAGCTATTTTTGAGACCAAAAAAAAAAAAAAAAAGAGACAAAAGTCAACATTTCAAACTGGTAATTTTTTAATGATCTGTACTCAAAAGCTGTCAGAAAATATTCTCTCTAATACAATGATGCAAATCTCTTCTTCAAGTCAAGGTAATAGAGAGAAAAATAGGCTTGGTAACAAAAGGAATTGTTTTACTGACTGCAGAAGAGCCACTAGTCCATGGAACCATGGCCTGAGCAATAAGAACAAATACATAATACTCCAGACACTGACCAGTACAGAGGAAGAAGGTCTTAAATCAGAAAAAAAAGTTAACTTTGAAAACAAGCCCCACAAAAAATAGATGGTTTGCACATGACTACAAACATGGAGCAGAGTTATAAAATTTCTCAAATTATTAGTGCAAAGAAGATTATGGTTTTCTTGCAAAAGGGACTTAATATCCTGGCAGAATATTATATTTAGAAATGCATTCATAATTTCTCCTGTGATTTTCACACACATATCAGTATTTATATGGGAGCATACACATACATCATATAGAGTTGCAGATACGCCACAGTGCACATTTCTACCCCTCCATTTTTGTGCCCAGCCAAATGTCTTGAGGGACCACCAAAACCTTCAGCTAAAGTTTCATTTATTTTATCAGTTAGGAAGAGATTTTCTCAGCTTTTCCAAGGCTCACTGGATTCCTTTCCTTTCAAACAGTGTTTCATGTTCTCAGTCCCAGAATACAGCAGAAATATGCCAGCTGGCTTAAATGCCAGATTTACAGGGGTTATGCTCAGCAAAGCTGACTAATGTCTGCATGCTGCACAACTCTGGGAGAGATAAGCAAACTTTGGTTAACCAAGAATTTTGGTTAAGTGATGTTCTGTAAAACAGGGGTAGAATGTGCATTTCATGTTTTGCTCAAACAGATGTTGTCTAAGCTGCTTGGACGCTGACATTTCAGCTGAATATTGCACATTATTATTAACCTATGCTAATTGCACATTATTTATGAACAGCATACCAGGCTCATCAGTTATGACAGTGGTTCATCCTACATCCGGTTAATGAAGGACTTCTGAAATAAGCCATGAGCCTCTGGTCCTGCCCTCCCAAAAAGCAACCTGAAGGAGTCATCTCTGGCTGTCCTTATACTACATGATCACCACACAAAGTGAGCTCCTTCCTGCTTTTAAAACACCAGCAGACATCAGAGATGTAAACAAAGATCTCAGCATGATCTACTTGAGGATTTCACTGCTCACTGCAAGGGGAGCGGGCTAGATAACCTTTAAAATGTCCCTCCCAACAAAAACAATTCCATGATTTTATGGCTACAAAAATGGCTGTAAACAACAGAACCCTCCAAACTGTAGCACAACAACACACTGTGAGTAAGCAGAAAACAAAATTAAAAAAAAATACTCAAATGCTAAGGTGCAAAAGGAAAAAAATGTTCCTGAGAATATATGCAACAACAGAGGATAATAACCATGCCTACAACTAAAGCTGTCAAATAAAACTGCTGTTTCTCACAAAAAACCTATACTTTCTATATAAATTATATTCAACATCACCAACTCAGACAGATTTGTATTAAGTACAGATTTATCCTCTTGCTAGTTATCCAACACTAACATGACATAGCTCTTAATTTAAGACAGTTTTATATGAGCTCAAACCTGAAAGCTTAAGCCTGTGGTGAGTACCTATAAAGACATTATAATTATATTTGCATCACATAACCTGAAAACATAATCATTTTTCTCAAGACCTAGTTTTAATGCCCACTTCTGCATATGATGTTAAATGTATTTGCATTTTTAGTTCTGACTTATTTGTAACCAATGAGCCAAATTAATCAAATTCATCGCAATATGACAATTCCGGGGTTTTATATGAGTGCATTATCCATGATTTAAATTAATAAAAAGTACCTATTTTCAAATATGTTTTAAAACACCACTATGGACTCTTGGCTTACAACAATACCTAGCCTGCCATTGTTTTCATGCATCTCTAAACCAGAATTCAGACACATAAGAAAACCCTCACCTGGGCAATACAAAATAATTTATGTTTTTAATCTGGACTTAATTAAATAGATCTGAATTCTCTAATAATTCCTAAAAATTAATAATTCCTAAAAAATAATAATAGGGTCATGATATAAAAAACACTATAGAATATAGCTGCCTAGCCTCTAGCCTCAAGGATAAAAATTCCTAAAAGCAAAGGCACCCTCACATGCAGTTAAATTTTTTAGGATTAAATTGAGAGCTATCCTTCTGTAGCACACTGGAGATGGAAAGAGAGATGTTTTAAATCTGCAGAGCCTCAATATCACTGTACTCTGAAGACAGCAGGCAACAGAATGGAAGGAAGAAAGCATCTTGATAGAAAAAAATCCCAGGAGTTAACCTGCTTGATCTTTCACACACAGCAACTTGATTTTACAGTGCTTCAACAGTTCCTCTGCAGTCAGAGGGGCTCACTATTGTACTCCTGCGTGTGGCAGCCCTAGCAGCACACCACCATGATCTCCTGTCCTTTGTTCTAGCCTCAGAACTCTTGAAAAATAGACTTTTTCTAAATACACTTCCTGAATAGTTCACTTCTGTTGGAAATTGAACTAAATAACCTAAAAGAGATCACCTTTACTATACCCAGTAGGCAGACTATCTGGTGTTGGAGATAATCACCTTCAAGTAAAATGTAGTTAAAACAGCCAGGTTAAAAAACTATTGATTTGGCTACATGAACACATCTTCTTCATCTGTTTTCTCATAAGGCAGATGATATAGCACTGCTTCCAATCCCAGGTTTTTAAAAGCTGTTCTTCAAACAGGCTATTGAGCAAAAAGTAGAAAGGCCATTAACTGAACAGAAAGGAAAAAACATTGGTTGATTTGAACCAGGTCAGAATTCTCATTAATAACTTTAGCTACATATACCAATGCAAAAGTTCAGATTACAGGCATGGTTACAGAGGAAAACAAAGAGCTGCTATTTCTGCAGATGGGGAGATAGCACACAGACTCTCATACACCAAACAAGAGCAGCAAATATGTATAAAGTCTGACCCTTCTCTAACTCCTATAGAAATCTTGATCTCAGATCAAGCCACTGACAACATTAATTATCCACTTGAAATTAACAAAGGTTTATTCTAATATTCACATTGTTATTGCTTCTGTCTGTCTCATCTGAAACATAATTTAAAGTACGATCATCTGTCACAGGCTCTTAGCAGGAAAATACACACTACCACAGCATTCCTTCTAGGACTTCCTCTGGGAGGTCATTCAGAGCCAGTCATGCTGTCAGATGTAGGAATTTACATCAAGTAAAATATATTTTTACACCCTAAAGCAAACTCACTCCTTCCTTTCTGATTGCCTGGATAACAAAGTTACCTGCTACAAGCTATCGAGCAGGCAGATCTCCCAGTAGATCAGACAGTAAATAAGGTACTCAGCGTCTAACAGGATAAAATTCAAAAACCTTGCTTCTACAACACTTACATTTGAAGATCAAGGCTCAGAAATGAAGGACATGATGTTTTCCATATGCACAGTACTTAATGACTTAAAAGTAAACATATGTACAAGTGTTTCAGTAATTGGGTCCTCAGACTGTAGTGCAGTCTCTTTATTATTGGCTTCTTTAAAAATCTTACAAGTACATTACTAACACCCTCCAAGGAATCTTCTTAAGGAATGTTTCCAGCAAAATACAACCCTAAGATCTAAACTTTCCTTCTTTGAAGATATATAGCTTTTCTGGTATCCCAAGCAAAAAAAAAAAAAAAAACCCAAAAAATTCCTGTACTGTTCCAAAGGGGCAAATGACAAACAATTCATCTCTTGCAGTTTTATAGAAAGCCATGAGAACTGAGAAACAATTACTATAATCTCACTGAATAACAAACTGGATGTTTATGATTATATGTTCATGGTCCAGTTTGGGAGAAATGCAAGACATGCAATAAAGAACGGATATATAATCAAACATTAACTTCAGGCCATTTCAAGAACATCAGCTCCTGTTATTATTGTTAGAGGCAGAAACTCTTCCATGGAACTTGCAGGGCAACCCTCCCAATCCCAAAGAGCCACACAAGACTGTCTGCAGGCTGAAATCAGCTCTGTGTGAATCCACTGGCATTTGATCCATTTGTTCTCAAGACTCTTTTCAAGTTTCCCTGTTAGGCCCATGAAGGACATTTGAGAGAAGTGTTTGTACTGGTGGTGTTGAAATGCAACATATCATGAACATGAGTGGAATTGTACCTCACTCTTTATTCTAATGATTTTTCATGGCGACAGATGGCTCCATAACCTTATGCCTCAGCCCAAGTGCAAATTACTTTGAAAGGCTGTATTGACATGCTCATGGCCACGGCACAAATGCTCCTTCAGATTCACAATAATATTTACAGGCATATTAAAGCACATAAATATAAATATAATGAGAGAGTAATGCATATTTCAGGAATTTAATATTCGCTGCAAATGAATTAATGATTTCACCTTTTGTCCTGTAATGTTTCAAACCTCTGCCTAAGTTCTGGCATCACGTTATCATTTCAAATTAACTGTAATTTTCCACTGCTATGCTTGCTATGAATGAGAAAACATCTAAAGAAATTACAAATGTGCTGACACATTCACAAAAAAGCCCAACCAAGCCAACAAACCCAACCAACTGTTTTCTCATCTGGAAAAAGCTGCATTTTTATTTCATTTTGCATATTATTTAATTTCCAATGTTAGAGTTTAATCGTAGTGTTTTCACTATTGAACTGAAAATTTATAAGACTAAATAACCTGAAATAGAGAATTAGTGTATTTCTGAGCATAGCAAAATACAGCCCAGCAGAAGGATTATATCACAATGGGACAATGTATTAAAAAAAAAACCCAACTAAGAAAACCCCCCTAAAACGGAATACAGCTCTTCAGATAATTAAAGTGCTTTAGACCACTAGCCAATTGATTTTCTCCTTGTAAAGGTAGTTCAATTGAAATGTTCAGAATAAATCATGTGTTAAAATTATCTTCTAAAGTAAGAGCTGAGTGCATATTGATTAATAATTATTTGCACTAACGGACTGAACTAAAAAAAATCCCATCAATTACTTCAAAAAACTCTAAGATCAATCATGATGGAATCAATCATTCAAAGATTCCCTACACTTTGCCCAATATTTCGGAAGTGTTCATCGAATTCCTTTCTAGAGATATCTTGGTTTCCTGTTTCTAGAGTGACGGAAATTTCTTTTAAATGCCAATTATCACCAGGTGTTTCAACTGCATAATACAGCTCTCACCCTTCAGTTGCAGGGGAGTTCTGCAAGAAGAGCAAACATTTTCCACATCAAGTATGAGGCATGAGGGGGCACTTTCACCAGGGAAGTTTAGTTAATATTTCATACTTATGCTCCCACAGCAAAAGGAAATGCAAACAGCCTAAATTAATGACCAGAAAAGATGATTTACATAGAGCTCCCATCCGAAGATGGGGGATATTCAGTATAAATTAACTCTGTTTTACACACTAATGAGTCCTACTCACTGAATTTGGTCGGGCAGCACAATAAAACTCCAATAATTCTCTAAAAATTGCATTTTAGTTTGCCTCGTTATAAATAGCACAGAGATCGTTAATCCCATACAGCACCACAGGCATTACTCAAGCCTGGTATCTTATTGAAAATCAAGCAGAATTTTCCTTTCACAGCCCCATTAGAGTTGGGTGGGGAGTCTGCTGGCTGTAGCACCAGATTTAATTTAAGCAGGTTTGAATAAAAAAGAAAATTTTCTGTGGTTCTGATTTTCAAGGTTTCTTTTCTACTAGGTTTCAGGTTTATCCACTGCAGAAGCGTTAATTAGAAAGGCAGACAAAAACAGGTCAGGAAAGCTAGTGGAACTTAGTCCACACTAGGGTGGAAAACATTCAAAATTGCAGTGCTGACCTCTTAGTTATCTCCTAGTTTCTTGTTTGTTTGTTTGTTTTGTTAGGTTGGCTGACTAACTCCCATATACACTAATAGGTCTTCAGAAGATAACAAAATTTCTGTGCACTTCCTCTTTAATGCACAAAAAAGCATTTTATTACCTGAAACAATAACACTTTAAGCTGAAATATTTAAGTTTAAATATTCTTTACATAAATGAGATGCACAGCTCTGTCTGAACAACTTAATTTTATGCATTTTTATACTTCTAAGCAACTTAGTAGTGAGGACTGCTTATTTGCATTCATTTACATACAATTTGCACAAAAAGCTGAAAAAGGGTAGTAAGGAAATCCATCATTTTGACTTTAAATGAAAATATTATTTCTGTAAAAAACATGTCAAATGCTTATTTTATTTTACTTACAACATCGCTTTTAATATCTTCATAAATATCAAATGGCACCTCTCAGAAATGGTGACTTTTTTTCACCAAGTAGGTTTAAGAAAATAATCCAGAACATTTTTGATGTAAAGAGATAAAAAATGCAACCTTTTCTCCCTCCTAAGAGAATTTAATTTCTTAGCAAGGTGAATCACCATTCTGATATATTCTGGGTATTCTCTGAATTTTTATTCTCCTAATTTTCTAAGCCTCAATCTTTGCCAGGTTCAGGAGGGGAAAAGTACAGATTCCCTAATGAAAAAATGGTGTAACATGCATGTACAAATTTAAGTGATTTTAAGTCCTGTGCTGTCTGTGGATTATGTCTTAGATGATGTTAAAATGTGTTCAAATAAATTCTCGGTAATTTCACACTTACATTCAGCATATTTTCTTAGCCTTGTAAAGATAGCATTTTGATATGCAGCCACAGCCCTTCTGGCTGCCAGCTGTACTCCTAATCAGCTGGTACTAAACCATATCTGTTCTCAGCATTAAGATGGCCAATGGCTTCTCATTCCTTAGAGATTGCACACAGTTTTACTCTTTTAGTTTATTTCTCATCACATTCAGCCTGTGTCCTATTACACCACCATGCCTCTGCAACATGCAAGTAAAGTCAGGAACTGCAGAAAAGGCAAAGACAGATAAAACCATGGAACAGATGCTGTCCTACAGCTGAGCTTTCCAAGGCAGCACATTAGGAAATTCTGCAGTGCGAAAGTGGTCTCTGGAAATAATCATGGGTCAGATTTGCTAAACATCCCACTGTCAGCCACAGTGACACTTTTATCAGCTTTCACCATGTCCCTGGTGTCAGTAACTCACAGTGCAGTATCAGGGATAACTCACCCCTCAAGGGCTTCAGCTCAGCTCAAGTGAAGGCAGCAGAAGCGTGTGCTGGGCACACCCTGCAGTGACTCCATTCCTGGGTGGCCAGGTGAGGCTGACAGCCCTGAGGCAAAGCTCAAACCTCTGCAGGGGCCCTTGGGGCACTCCAGCTCTGCAGGGCACGGCCACTGGAGGCAAAACCCAGGGTCACTGTGGACACAATACCCTAGAGAAGCAGGGCTGCCTCAAGCTAACAGTAAAAGGGAATACACTTTATACATTCTGCTTCAACTAAACCCAAACACACAAGTGCTAGGAAACAAAATGTGTGTTTTCAGGCTCTCATGATCATTGCTCAGGATTCCTCCCACTATTTCTTCTTATATATGTGTTTTTCCATATTTCATCCAAGTTCCTGGGTGATTCAAGATATGCATTTCTTAAGTTCAACTTACATGATTTCAACTCCTAAATATTTTTTAAAATAATTTTGTACTGATTTCCATCAGGTCAGAAATATATTGCTTTTTATTATATTGCCTATTTAACACATTGCACTGGAAGATTTTAAGACTTTGAAACTCACAAGTCTCTACTATATACTTCTAATCTGGTTGAAATGTAAAAAAAAGGAGATTTTACTTGTGCAAATTAAAAGATGGTACAAGTATATTAATTTTCATAATCAGATTAAAGTGTTGTAATAAAACTTGCAGTGACTCAAGGGAAAGATTGCTTGAGACAGCAAAGTGTAATTAAGCAAAACTAGGGTATCTGTATCATTAAAGAAAATGTTAAAGGTAATTTGAGTCTAGGGATCAGCACTTCAAACCTTCCTTAGCCCTATCTTTAACCCACAACCTAACTTGGTGGTGTAAGCACTTTTTGTCAACAGCAGCCCAGAGGCCTCATGAAATTAATTAAGTATCCTATCTCTTTACAATGGAAACAAACCTGTCCACATGCTGTTTGCACTTCTGGCATGATCGGCATTCACTCCTGAAATCATGGCATCAGCAGCTGGGAAGCACAAGACTAAGCTCTCTTTCACTTCTTTTGTCTTCTCTTACCACTTTTAGATTCACACATTAATTATGGCAGTCCACAGGTGTTGGTCTTACAAAGCAGGAATGTCCCCTACTACAAAATTTGTTATTCTGATGGCTCTTAGCACAAGAAAAAAAAAGCCCCCCAAAATGCTGAAAGAAATCCTTTGTCCTTAAAGTCTTTAAAAAAACCCCATGTGAGTCACAAGTGGGAGGACTGCAAGGAGGCAAGGATGCATTTGCTTTGCCATCATGTAGCAGCTGTCAACACTTCCATGCCAATGACAGACGTGAAACTGCATGAGAATTTGGAAATCCGATATGGCATCAAAAAAAAGAGATGCCAGGAAAAGGTTAGTCTGTGCTTCCATGCTGATGCAGCCTCCACAAGCAACTGAGGGGACCCATGTGCTCTGTCACTCCATGGAAACAATGGCAAGATGGCAAATAGGTCTGTGGCATTGCCAGAGCCCATTCTCAGCTTCAGGGCAGATGCTCCAGGCAACCTCCCAGAGATCTGTGGCAGCTATGCCAATTATCCCATGGATCCTCCAGCTCTACACATTTATCAAACTGCATCAGCAGCCCAACACAAAGACATGGCACCAAAAACCCCACAGAAGCCTTATTATTCACCCAGCAGTCATATAAGCACTGGCCCTTTGATGGCCATCTATATAATCATTATTCTCGCTCTGGAGAATGGGGTCCTGAAGCCATAACTTGGTTTGTTTCGTATACAGAAGATTAATTTCCCCTGCTTGACCATGAGATGCAGGTTTTAAAAGCAGCAGAAGACTCTCAAAGCCCCAGAAGAAAGTTATTGAGCACAGCTCAACCATTCACTGTCACATTGTTTTATTCTCCTGTAAATAAACTACATGCATTTTTACATTCCCTAAGTTAATATTAAATATATTACCAAAAGGTTGCAATGGTTTCTGATTTTACAAGGTTCACTTTTGCCTTAAGAAAAGTTGGTTGGCGGTTTTAAAGTGAGACTTTAAAATGGAATAACCAATGGCATTAATGGATGGATAAATGATTTTTGACAACTTGTTTACACTCCTGCAGAATCATAACAGAATCCCAGATCTCTGTAATCATCAATATGTTATTTATGTAGGACAATCACGTGATTGACAGTGCACAAATCAGTGAGAATAGCTGCAGTGCCAAAACTCACACATGTAAGATTATTTGCTCTTAACAGATATCACATTGGTAAAGAAAAGCTGGCCAGAAGCCATTAACCTACACCTCTGAAATGCTGCTCTTGGATCTGCTCTTCAATTTGAATATACTCTAGCCAAAACAGGAGGAGATTCAGTTTAATATTTTACATCCACTGATGAAGCAAATACTTCAAATGTCATGCCAGCAATTAAAATGTGTCTAGATTTTTTGGCTACTGTGGTAGTTGAACTTAGGACCTTCACAGTGAGTCACCACAGTCACACCATTACTGAGATATTATATTCTGCAAGTACAAAGATGGGAAATTTTCCAGATTGTCTGCCAAGATTCACTGCACCTAGGATACAGCAAGTGTCATAAATAGAATTTGCCACAGCAAGCCTTGCAATAACTGCCAGAGAAACGCAACAGACCTCCTGTGGTCTGATTTAACATAAACAAGCCAAGACATGGAAAAAGTAAAAACACTGCCCTGCAGTCACTGCTTAATAGCTTTTCCAATCGAGCACAGAGAAGTCTGACGTGTTGAGAATGTCTGTCTATCCAGCGTACGACTGTGCCTTATGCATGCAGCTTCTGCCACCTCACAGGGAACCTTCCATTCCTCCTTGGAAGACAGCAAATTTATGTTCAGAAAGAGCTGAATTTAGAGTCTGCTGTGTGTGTAGATGTGAATATTTGCTTTTACTGCTTCTCCGCCCTGAAACAGCACAACAAGCCCCATGCATGTTAAAACATATGGCTTGGGAGCAGAACCAGTAAATGCAAAGTGCCTTTATTTCCTCATTGAGTCTCACTTTATAGCTGCTTGTGCAATCCACATCATACATCCTCCTGAGAACATTTTACAAAAATAAGTTTTCCTCATCAAAACACAAGAACCCCGAAGTTTTCTTATAGCCTATTACATTTTTATTCAAAGAATATTATTTAACTTTTATTCCTAAAATGAATTACCTACAAATAAAAAATTTTTACATTCTTTCATAATACATAGCTCGAAAAACTACTTCTCCTCCCATAGGACGTCCTTTAAAGATCAGAATGTTAAAACACAATTAAGAGAACAAATTAGTAAACAATTACTTCAATTGTTATCACCATATTGTAACAAACATTACCAAGGGTATTACTTGCAAGCATTGTGACTGAATAATAGACTCAATAGAACTCTACTTGTAATTTCTACATAATAAGCTTTAGACTGCAGTTATGGTATGTTCCAGAGTATTGGAGGAGTCAATAGAACAAAGGAATAAAGAAATTATATCTTTAACAACTGCATTAAAAAGGTAACACTACCTTTAAAGCAAAACATTGGTCAATTAGTTGGAAAGGGCAAACTCTTATTTTCCTTCCTCTTCATCTTGCCACAAAGAAACACCATCCTGGGAAAGGTCACGGTGCATTATGGAGAAATTAGGGAAATAGACTGCTGTGAACTTAGTCCTACTCTTCTGTGGCAAAGTGCAAAACCCTGCAGTTATAAAAACAGTCTAGAGATAATGGCTTATCAATGAAGAAGTAAAATTGTAAATGACTCCATCATGACAGCTTCAGGCAAAAAGCTAGCACGAACAGCACTGTCATATGTGCAATTCTTCCATATCTTTAGAACAGCACAAACTTTCCTCTAAAGAAACAATCCAGCTTCAAATGAAAGAAAAATCACTAAAAATTATTTTGATAGAACTTAAAAGTTGTAGGATTTGCTAAATGGAGGTTAAAAATCAAACTGATTGAATAAAATAACTTTTTTATACTGTGAAAATGGCACTGAATTTCAAGTCTTACACATAATGAAACAGAGATCTAAGGAGAAATAAAAAGATTTTATTTCAGTTTAAAGCTCTGATCACAGGAAGCCAATGAGAATAAAATGTAAATAATTTCTGGAGTGTTTATTGCAATTATTTAGTGAATTATAAATTCATCTTCAAATTAATTTCATAAAATCCAGTGCTTTACTAAAACACTCCTTAACACTTTACAATACATTCCTTTGTGATGCTGAGAGCCCTGATACCATTTGGCAGTTTGTCATCTGGAAAACCTCAAAAAGATTTAATTCCTTTCATACCTGTCTAGGAAAACAATGTTAAATATTGGAAAATAATAATTTTATGTGTTTTCTTTCCTTACTATTATATTGGAATGATACCAATGTATCAGTTGTAACATGAAAAGAGAAAGTGCATCCACCCTGTGGCACATGTGAGCTATTTATCACACTACAACAGGTACCTCCCATACAGCTGAAGACACTGTGGCTTCTGGATCTTACCCCAACACAGGAGAACTTAGAAACTATGAAAAATCTGTGACATAAAAATGTGGTCTGTAAGGCTGAACTGGAAATATTCTGCTACTGGATGATAGTTCCTCTGGCAGCACCTGCAGAACCATTTCTATCCTTTTCTAATTTGCCTGGGTTTTACACTGCTTTCTGCTGGCTTTAGTGGCTTGATATGTCTTTACTGTGTAAGAGTTCATTTTGTAATATCAATACCATCAAAGAGGCACAACTGCAGAGCTAGAGCAAGGTCTGTTTTCATCTAGGTATTGCAAGTCAACAATCAAAAGGTTATTTTGTCCAAATCTCCTTATTCTTAGCTTGCTTTTCAATCAAAGCAAGAAACAAATGCAATTGTTCTTCATGTAACATGAACTCCCTTTCAGTGGGAATCCAACACTTGTTTTTCTAATTTTTTTCGGTGTAAAATGAGCTAAACTACAATCAGTGGCAGTCTGTGATAAAGCTGTGTCGGACCTTAAAAAAACATGGTTTTTTGATGTCTCCAGACACTGATTTGTGTCACTGCACATCATTTTCCCATAGTTCCTTGTTACTTTATGACTATGCTAGACAATGTACAGATGTGTTAGAGAGTGCTCATAGTTAAATATATATGTGCTACAACCAATTCACTTCCAATACAGTTTTAGCAGCCAAAGAGAGTAGCTGCAATGGGTATTATTCATTTGTTCTTTGTTTTAACTCCCAGGGTATGAGCTTATCTACTTTTAAGCTACTTACTTTCATTTTTTTCTAGGCTAAAAATGTTAGAATTCTTTCTTTACAACTAGAAGCAACTCTGGGGCAAGTCATCACGTTGTACACAGTACTGCAAGCTGAGCCTCTCAAGCAATCAGCAGCGCTGGCCCCCTGCACCAGGTGCTGATTTCCCCTATAACAATAGGCACAATTAAGCCAAAGCCAACCCGATTAACTGTGCTCCAGGCTAACCCCTGCATGCTCACTGGTTCCCTTGATTAACTGCACAGGACTGACGGACAGGAAGGTGTCAGGAAAACCCCCGAAGAATTAGAGAGCCTGCAAGGAAACTCTGCAGGAGGGAGAAGGTGCAAGAAAGAAAGAGCAGAAAGGTGGCAGTTTAAAACACTTATTAAAGGAGTTAACAAAATAAAAGGATGTAATTTAAATCACTAAATGACAGAAACCTATTGTGATGAGGCAGTGCAGTGTCTGAAAGTGGATACTCCCCATAAAGATCACACATGTACCTGCACAATAGCATTAGATGAGGACGGAATTATAAACCTCAGTGACATTGGACTTTGTGGGTTCAGCCTCCTTGCAACAATTGGAGTAGGTTTTGTATTGATAGTTACAGTCTTCAGCAATATAAAGTATTTAGTAGTGCCCACCTGCTGGTAGTACTTTAGTGCCCCTTATGCATTGCCAACAAGAACATCAATCAGCAACTCATTAAAATAAAACTCAAAAATATGCCAGTGAAATGCTAAAACATACTTGAAATATGTTCTGTTAGCTTTCCCATATTCCTATATTCATTTATAGCATCAAGGTATGAGCCAATATACAGAAGCTCAGATATTGTTGTAATTTTAGCATAGGGCAATGTTAATTATAGTGTGTCAAGATATTTAAAAATTAATAAAAGGAGACAATTCCATTTTTTTTTTGTCACATACCAGTTAGAACTACTTCAGTTCATCACAGCTGACTGCTGTATCTTTTTGGACTTTTATAGCATTGTGCTCTGTGTGGAAGGAGTGCCCTCCCCCACTTTAATGGCAGTAGACTGCTGGGAGATTGTTCAAAGATAAAAATATGTACCACCAAGTCCCTAAAATGTCATGATAAATGAACTCAAATGTCACTATTAAAATATTTCCTTTCATCAGTTTCACAGCACAGATCTCCCATCACAATGCCAGAACTGACACAACTTTGCTCATACTTCTATGGGAATACTGAATTTCTTTTTGAAGGTTGATTTTAAGACAATGGAAATGTGTGTGGCATAAAACTGAAATAGCCACCTGTAAAGTGACTTAAAAGGTGTCCCCTGGAGAAAACCTCTTCTGCATGACCCTATTCCAGAAGAAAAAAAATCCAGGTTGAGTTAATCACAAGCAGACCCCTGAAACAATTCTCTACAGGCTTCTTTAAATGTGAAAAGCATCATTTTGCTTCTAACTGATTCTGTTAACAGTCTCTGAGAAAGAAAAAAAGTCACAGAGCATAAGAGAGAACTGCTTATGAAGAAAACAGAACACTAAATGAGAAATTCAAGGGTACCAGCTTTTTTTTCCTTTTTGCCGCTGTTATTCAATGCTGTGTTCCTAAATAGCAAGGAAAAAAAAATAAAAAGAAAGAATACCTTTAATGCAATACCAGAACCAATATGACCATGAAAATTTTGTTAGTTTATTATGGGCATTTTCTATAACATTTCATGCCTTTCTCCCTCATGTCTAAGTATTTTCTATTCAAATATCCAGGTGATGCTTTGGAACTTTTAAAAAGGGCTGATAGGAAGTGAAGGCTAAGGAACAATGCGTGTTTATAATGAGAAGCCAACTGCTACCTGCAGAGAACAATGAAGGATGATCTCTCTTTGGAGAGGGGGAAAAAAACCAGCAACATAAACGGAACGCTGTCAAATTTATAAGCAGCAATTTAGACAGCAAATATGTTGCTTGGGTTTCAGCAGTCTTAAACACTGTGAGCGGCTTAACCTTATCTCCCAGTGCCACTGCCTTCCTGGAGTAATTGATGCTCGGAGTCCCCCAATTTCACATAAACCAGGCCACTGTGTTATTGTACACAGCAATCTAACTGCTAGCAGAGACAGGAAACGGCGCTGAACCCAGATCAATAGACATGTCAACAGTAAGCTGCTTAATCTAATTCTGCCTATCTCATCTTGGAGCACAGAGTTTGCAATTTTACTGCTAGGTCCCTCTGGCAGGAAATGGTTTGGAAAGTTTAGTCTTAAGAAGTTTAAGCGATATGCTTATCCTTCAGGCTCTCGAATGTTTATTCAGCAGAATAGCTGCTTTAAATGTTTTATAAATGGTAGCAATGTAAACAAGGCACTCCTGAATTCCCTCCCATATGAAAGCCATAACGGTGATTTCCTCACAGTGGACAGGGAGCTCAACACGACAGCCAAACACTTAAAGATAAATTGCATTTGTACAGATGTACCAAACTCAAATAAACTTTGGTGATCAGAATAATTTTCCCAACAACTCCTCCTTCACTCTGATGATGCTCCCACATGGAAACACTTCTCTTTTAGCAATTATGTTGCTCCCTCCTCCTTCACAGCATTTTCAATGACTTCCCTGCTAAAATACAGACATACATATAGATAGAATTCACAGTTCACTGGTGCCTGTTCCATGTCCCAAAACACTCAGAGTTTTCAATTTCATCTGAACTATGACAAAGTCATGGTGCATCCCTGGGGGTTTTGTGGTGCCCACAATTGAAGAGGCCATGGCCACTGCCAGCAGAGGGGAAATTAAGGCTCCTAGTTAACTTTGGAATCACAGCTGATCTTTTCCAACCATGACAGACCTTTAAACCACTCTGTTTATTTGTCATTGGGAAACAAGTGCAAACTTGTTTAGAGAGGAAAGATGGTGTTTTGCTCAAGGTGCTGGAGAAGGAATTGGACAATACAGGTTCTTTCCTCAACTCTGCTGCAAAGTGCCAGTGTGATTGTGCCAGCCAGCTTTTAAGTGCTTCAACTCCCCATCCATAAAAGTTCCCCAACTGAACTGGAGTGCTGAGATACTCAAACCATTAGTGTCCATGAGGTGTTCAGACACCACAGTGCTGAGCATTACAGAAAAGTCAATAAATGAACTCCATAAATAAAATGTTACAAAAGCCTGCTCGAGTCTTTCAGCTTGAAATCATGGGACTGCTCCCATGAGTTAGTGCCTTGGAAATAAATTTAGCAAAGATTCCAGGAACAATACAGCTGAGGCTAAGATTAGGAAATAGCAAAGAAACAATTATTATTTAGATATTTGTACATTACTTAACAAACAAGTTGTTTACAGCTAGAAGTCTTACAACACACTGCATACCTCAGATGAGGAAATAAAGTATTTTTTAGTAAAATTTTAAAAAATCAACTCAATATCTGTAGGCTTATTTGTGAACAAAACTCTCTTGAACAAAGACTTAAATGGAAAGAGTTTGCATATGTGGCCTAAAATCTCTTCAAACCTGCCTTCTTTCAGTTTATAGTTTAGGCTTTTAGAGCTCTTGTGCTCTAAAAGCCTAAACTATAGAATATTATTCCAAAGATCAACAGCATACCATGAAAAATCAAAGGCAAAGTTTAAGAAATTCTTTTGTCAACAATTCATGGACTCAAAAACAGCCTTTTCTAATAAGGAGCAATTTAGTAAAAATAATAAAATGAGGAGACAGACTATACATTAATGTAAAACCCAGTAATTTAGTTCAATTAGTTCACTTCAAATAGAAACTTATGGTGTGCTAGTCTATTTTGGTTTCAGACTTATCCCACCCCCAGTCCACATTTTCAAAGCTATAGTATATTCCAAATGCTAATTAACTACCATTCCTTTTAAACTCATGAATATCCCTACAAATCTGACAGTGTGGAGGTTTTACATGGAGGTAAGACTAAGAAATTACATTCTCATTAAAATGCAAACAATCCAGAAAACCTTACTTTAATCCCTAATACACCATTACCTGTCTCAGCAGAGACCATCATACCCAAGAGCAGCTAAGAACAGGAACATGTTTCTTACCCAATGACCCACTCATGGAGAAATCCATTTGTGGATTTCTCAATGTTTGCAATTTCAGCTTTGTCCTTATGACATCTTCTCCTTCTCTAGGTTAAACTGTGGATTTTCATCCCTCACTGTTCGCTCAACTTCTCATAAAAAGAATGCCACTGTAGTAGTAAAGAGTAATTAGCCAATTAACAATGCCACGAGATGGAAATAAACCATTTTACCAGCTCATATATTTTAAAAAATGTAACCTGATTCTTTTCAATCATCAGTTCCAGCAACAGTGAAAATTCATCTCTGTGGAGAGGGGACTCTGTTTTCACAAGCATTTCTTTCATACCTACAAGTGAAGGCACTGATCATTTCTGCAATGCAAATAAATTACTATTCCCTCTGATCCGTAAGAAAAAAGTGTACAGGGAGTGTACAAAATCTTTCCAGCTCTAAGATAAAATTGCAAAACAAAGGAATGCACAGAATCTTGCTGTCAAATGGCAACAAGTCTACTTGCCAAAAAAGAAGATTACATCTCGCAGTTTTGAGTGGAATAATTAATGTTAAAGGGTTTTAAAGGCTTGGCTTTATGAGAGAAAAGCACACAGAAAATAGATAATAAATGGGTATTTAAGGCTTTCTGTATAAAAATTATGGAGAAACTTATAAATGATAATTAAAATATTATTATTGTGGTGCCATATTTGTAAGTGCATACAAAAATTACTCTATAATTCATGATACAGCCCAGCTATCTGGACATTTAAGTGTTGGACCATTTTTATTAAAATTATACTAGGTCATACTAGGTCCCAAAGTTTGGGTTCACCACCCTGAATCTCAGGAATTCAGTTTTTTACTTAGAAACATTTTCAAGAGTGTGGTGCAAACTGCCTACTACCATGAAGACAGAGAGTTACAAAAAATGGTTTTAAAGTATTGTGCCAAAATTTGAAATACATGAGGCACATTTGCGGCAAAATTTGAAATGTACATGTTCAGGAGATGGAGGCACAACTGTTCAGCTGAGAAGTTATGTATACAAACACCACATTAATTTTTATGATGTCCTGATCCTTTGTAACAAAAACCAAAACTACACTCAGTTTTAAAAACTCCCACATAAGCAACATGAAGATGTCACTTTTTATGTTACCCTGGCTTACATGAGAGCAGATGTAGATTCAGACCCTGAAGGTCAGTAGGCAAGAAACCCAAACATGGGTGCTTACCTGTTTTTTGAAAGTATGTGAAGCTTTGAATTGGTATCTAATTCCTCCTGAGATCAATAACTTTTAGGGAGGGCTGGTTTCACAGTCCTGTTAGGAGGGTGGCTAGTCACAGGGGGAAAGCTAGGGCTAAGTTCATAGATAGTTGGGTGGTTGGGGTAAATGTGTCCTTTTTTGTCTAGGGGTATTATTAGTTGTTTTGTGACTAGGTTGATAAACCAGAGATGGAGGGTTGAGACATGGCAACCTGCTTAAGCACTTAGGGCTTTTAGAAAAAGCCCTCCTGCCTGCTTAGAATCTTGCTTTGGCTAGTCTGAGATACTGATAAGACTGCTCCATTTCCACAGCCACAATCACCATCAGTTCATGACTTTACTGGCTCTGGTGAAATGACAAGCAGTCCTTCCAAAAGGACTCAGTCAAATTGATGTGTAGGTGTCTTCCTGGCCCTTGGGCTTAACAAATGTATTGGTTGTTTTCTATCCAGACTTAGATAAATGAGTAACAAATTAAAAGAAACGTTGTTATGATTCACTGCAGTAGCTTGCTTTCTGTGCTCCTCTCTTTTCTGATACAAGGTTAAAAGTGACTGGTAAACCTTTTAAGGTTATTGAAACTAAATTATTAACACTGTGTTTCACCTTCCTTTTGTCCTCTTCATGGCATTTTCCCTGATTGCTTACTGCTACTCCACTCCTACAAGTTGTAAATCAAATGAAAAGCCTTTAAAGTACAAAACCATCTGATTAAAATTTTCATCCACAAGGGAACCACAGATATGACAAGACGCCACATTATGCAGTTTTTACATTTAAAACATCTGACAGTCTTTTTTTTTTTATGCGTGTGAAAATTGAGCGCTTTCATCTTTTTAAGCAACAAAAAGGACGATTCTCACTCATAAAACCCATTTGCAGCCTTCAAAACATCTTTGATATTCTCCTCCATTGCATAACTGCATTTGGTGCAGTACATGCAGGCATAAAGTGCTGTGACACATGGCCAGTCTGGTCACATCTGAACTTCTCCCAGCTCTAACCTGTGCAGTCCACAGGACTCCTGAGATTGCCCATCAAACTCAGCACCAGATCCTTCACAGAGAGCCCACACTCTGTGGGCATCTGGAGATATAAAGGGAGACGTGGTAAACTATGATCAAGGGTCTAATAAAAACCTACAGTGAATACTTCTGAGGGAAAAGACATACCTTCAAGGAATGAACTCTGTCTAGAAGGAAGTAAAATCTAATTTACATTTTAGTGAGGTTTCTAATGCAATTCCTATCTTAGATAAGATACGGGTTTATTTGACAGCACACTTCTGAAGAGTTGGCAAACAACAACTTTCTTAATGCTGCCTTTCAGCAGCAGAGTATAGGATGATGCATCACCAAGTTTTCAAGATCTGAGCTCCTGATACTCCAAAAGAGAATAAACCAAGCAAATTACTTCATTTCAGTTTTCATTGGATTTCATAGCTGCAACACATTTATGGTCTGCTAGGCTGGCACACAGTTACTGCACATATGCCACAGCAGTAAGAGGTTTGTTTGTCCAGCAGTGGAATCCCTGCACTGGAGTTAAAACATCAGCCTGAGCCATGAACAGGCTTTGAAGAAAGCCTGTGGTGCTAACAATACACTATTTAACATCTGATATGAATGATATCTGATATCAATATCTGCTAACACATTCATTAAGGAGATATGAAGTTTCAGAGCAGCACTGAGCTCTCAATAAACAGCAGCACTGTCTAGGCCAGCTCCTCATTTACTTAATGGACTCACTATTTAAATGCTACTGCATGAACAAGGTGTCCTGTAAGCCAACTGTTACACATCCAAAATGAGTATTTGGTCCACTATATTAAAAGTCAAAATCACAGAAATGCTCCTTCCTAATCCCAAGGCATGTGATGTGTGCATTGCTTTTCTAAGGAATAAGGTCAGTGATGGGACAGTGAGAGCTCTGTCAGGAAAGGATGCTGAGCAGGAAAACCTTCATGTGTGGCAAGCTCCAGGAAAGTATCCCAAGAGCTCCAGGAGAATCATTGAAATGTCTACCTGAGATAGCATATTTGGGTGAATAATACTAATCAACAGAGATTTCTTCATGAGGAGAGGATCTGAAAGATGTTTGTTGTCCTTTGTTTAGGATGCAAGGTACCAGTTCCATTTACTGTTTCATGCAGAAAAATACCATTGTTTCAGCAGGAGTGGAAAGCACTGATGGCAAACTTTGCATGGGAAAACACAGGGTGCTGAGATGGGCAGACAGGACTAACCTGGGAGCAGTGGCTGGAGACAGTGGCTGGGTCCCTGAGCCAGATGACAGCAACATGTGGGCATTTGTGCCATATTTGATCTGGCACTCTCGCTTCTCCCTACAGATTAAAATCTGTATTGCCATTTCCTACTGGCAAGATTTTCTCAGGGAAACCTGAGCAAGCTGCATACAGAATGAAGGAGCTCTTAGGACTTGTATTTATCGAACAACTTGTTTTCTCAGATGTCAGTTTTTCTTCCTTTCCCCCCACCTTTTTCTTCCTGCCTTTGTTTTGGTGTTCAGACACCTAGACTCTCACAATCAATCACAGCAAACTAGCTCCCATAAACCTGCTTAGAGGAAAACAATTTCTTCCTCAGGCCTCCAACCATTCCCTAGAAACCAGCTGTTTCTCTAAATATACAAGGCAACAGCACCTGAAAAACTGAGTATGACATTACGTGACAAGAGAAATCATTTCAGCTCTGCCATCCCCTGGCTTTGTAGAACTGGGATTCATGTAATAAAAGATATAGTTCAAACAATTTGGAGATCCATTTATACAATATACATTAAAAGAGTCACCAGCCAGAATAAAAAAAAGGAAAGGGCATAAACAGCTGGGAATCCTCAGCAAGACCTCATACACTTCAGGGAAAGCAGAGCCTTCTGTCCCAGGGAATTTTTTTGTTCCACAATGGCACAGTGGCACAGTTGCAACAAAGGAGGAAACGAGGCACAAAAAGGTGAAAAACAATTTCCCATCTCTCATTTGCTAAATGTTGCTGTACCCACTCTGGTGTCAGATGATGAGCTTGGCTCCCCTTTGTTTCACAGGCACCAGCACACATTGTGCAAGGCCTCCAGCTGAGTCAGTGCTCGCCCGCTGTGCTCCGCGCACACAGATGGGAGTGGGCAGGGAAATGTCAGCCTGCCCGGATTAGCTCGGCTCTGGTCACGCACAGAAACGGAGCTCAGGGCACCCAACAATCCCAAATTAAACACGAAGCCTCCTCCCTAGTCCAGGCACCTCGTTTTTCAGGCATTAGTCATAAGGAACTCCCAAGCTGGTAGGTCTTGCTGTGGTTTTAAGTGCTTACTTTCATAGCTCTACAGCCTGGCAGTAATGGGACCCTGCCCTGGCAATGTGATAAAGCCATCACATTAGAAATGTGCTATGACGTTTTAAGTTTTTAAATCACTTGGAATGCATGAGTGTAGTTAACTTTTACTGTTATTGTTGCCAATCCCCTTGAGGGAGAAGCAATCTTCCTATTCCCCTCATTCTATGTATGGCATCTTTTTTGTCTGACATATTTCAGTAATTGGGCATGTTTATTCCTCAGCTAGTTCTAACTCAACCAGTAGAGGCTGCATTTTGAATCTATGAGAGGAAGCTGGCAAGTGCCATGGAAAAAAATTAACATTTCCAAAGTATGCAACACATGGATGAATGTTACTCAGCCTGATGGGATGCGTAATTTTTAAATCTCATATGATATCTGTGATTATTCCACCACTTCTCTCTGTGAACACTCTAGTTTTGGTTAAAGGCTATTTCCAGTTCAGACTCTTTTACTTCAGCATTTTCTCCTGTCTTTCCTACCTGCTGTAACACCCATCACTGGCTCTCTCTCTCTACAGGGATTTGTTTCACTGCTTTCCTTTCCATTTTCTTTGTACTAATTGTGTCCCCTGGTCTTCTCTCTGACTTCAGGCAAAAAGCAGGTCCAGTTCTTCCTCTGTACACAATCTATAGGAATATGTAGTGATGGAGTGAGATTTAGCCAGTTTCACCTTTTGAACAGAGATTAAGTCTTTTGCACTATACTTCTGTTTGTCAGCGCTAACCCACAGACCAAATACAAAAGCAGAACTTCCTCAACCAGGTATTAAAAAAGAGTTCCACCACAAATTCTCCTTCTGCAAATTTCCAACTGATTATGAGGGTTGCATCATAGATTAAAGGTGCCACCATGTTTGGAGTGCTCAAACATGAAAAACAGCAGAAAGGGCAGTACGACCATGGCACCAGCATATTTTTTCTTCTTACCACTTTTAGCCCAAACCTTCAGGATCCTCCTTGCTCCTCACCCAACTGTCACAGGCAAAAGAGACACAGGAAACACTCAAACATGGAACAAAATAACTTTAGAGAGCTGCTACCATATTGCTGAACAGCAGTTCATTGTTCCCTTGCCTTGGATAGTTTTAGGCCTTTATTTTACTCAAAGATCTCTTACTTAGCAATGCCCTGACCTTGGCATCTGTGCTACTCTCTTAAAGCTAATGTGATCTGCTCACACAAAGCAGACTATTGCCAAGGAGCATAAGCAGCACCAGTGATGCCACGGAACTCATTAAAGATATAGTTGACTTCTTGCCCCTAGAAAACCTAATTATTAAATGTAACCTTAGCTGAAAACAGTAGTGGTTGTTGATAAGCAAAGTAAAACAAAAGGTGTTTTGTTCAAACATAAATATAGTACTTGACCAATAAATGAGAGTTCCTGCTTTATAACTGTGGCAAACTGTAGTTAACCATGAAATTCCTGAGATAATTGATATAAAAAAAGAACAGAGTATTCTGAAATACAATCACGTGCATAGTTTGAAAATCTAATTCCTAATGCAATTCATAACATTAACACCAGGTCTAGAAAACTTAGTGGTTCATTTTAATAAACAGCAAATGCTGCACATTCTCACTCTGAGGACCCATTAGGAAGCTAACCCTGATATAAAACTGCTATAATCTATCTTCTGAGAATTATTTTAAAATATACCTTTTATAGCAAATGTAAAACATAATAACTGTGTTGTAAATGTGAGTGCTATATTTATTTGTTGCTATAGCTATGGATTGCAAATTTAGAAAGGAAAAATACACTTCAAATACTATCACAGACAATAAGAGCCTTATGCTTCTACACAATATTAAACATGCCACCTCCCACTGGTGATACATAAATCACAGCACTGTTAAATCAGCTTCTTTCTTTGAGCAAACTTACTTCCTGAAATTTCTTACATTTTTCTAAGATAGAATGTTCTCATTTTATCTGTTTTTATCTATCAAAGGGCCAAAAACTACCGAAAATTTACATGTCACTGCAATCCATCCATAAAATTTACACAAACAGCTAAAACAGAGAAACCAAGATCCTTGAAATACAAGCAACTAAAGGAACAGTTAAAAAAATGAGATTTAAAGTGAATATTCTCAAGGGTCAAGACACTGTCTTAAGACTGGAATATGCCTAGAATATTTACAGACATCTTTCCCTCTCCTCTGTCTTTATAAAATGACTGCAAAACAATTCTCTCTAAACACTAACAGGCTGCCCTGAACAGAATGTACAGGTCTATCCACTGAAACCACAAATTATTTCAATGGGATTGGTGCAGCTTTGCAGGTATTGTGCTGTCTTCTAAAATAAGACAGAAACATTCATCCTCAAAAACTCAGGTGGTTCATGTGCATTTTATTATGCAAAAATTTTCTTAGGATGAGAATGGATATTCCAGTATTTGAGGCATTAAATTTTAAGTTGGTTAAAGTTACCCTGGTAATATTGGTATGGAGAACAATGCTGCAGAGACAACAGTCATCTGTCACAGAAACTAATACACCACCTTAATTTCCTTATGGGTATTGCAGTCTGGTTTTGTACAATTTTCTCTCCTCCTTGTTGCATGTTTCAGGATTTCATGACAAATTTTTGTGTGAGGTCTGTTCAACCTCCACATAAAAGCTACCAGTTAAAGCATCACTCTAGGTTTGAAGACTATCTGCTGAAGGCATTGAGGAATCAGTGTGAAAATATGACTTCTCAGACCAAAATTATTCAAAAAGAAAAGAATATTCATATACATCAGATGTAAAATTTTAGCACACAGGAATATAACACTAAAATATATGTGGATGGCTTTAAAAAACAGCATTTAAAATACAAAGCAACCAGGGGAAGTAGTTTTAAGGGAAGTAAAATCACATACACATATGTGAGCTCCAAAATGACCCTCTCCCCATTTTTGGGGGTTTTTTGTTGGTTTTATTTTGGTGAGGGTGTGTGTGAGAAAGGATATCTGACAGATGTCAAGGTCAAATCACAGAGCCTTTAGAACTAATACAAACTATTACAGCACTCCACATGCATGTGTCACAAAAAATGCATGTGATTTTAAACTCTTAACCACAGGCTGGCTTCCTGTGACTCTTTAAACATATGGTCAGAAGCGAGGATGGAAGAAAGCATTTTTGTGTGATCTGTCATTGATCTGAGAATGTAATCTTTGCTTTATTTGTCACAGCTTGTAACAGTAATAAGCTGAATAGAATATTTTAAAGGGTTAAGCTTTGGAAATGAGCAGATTCAGGAAGGGGCACAGTAACATCTTAACCCCCAACAAGTCAGTAAACACTGCACATACCTGAAGGCCTTACTGTTTAAGGTCTTTCTTAAAAAAAAAAGGTATAAATCTCGAAGCATTAATTTTAATGTCAGGTTTGGCATCATTGCTGTATAATTATCTAATGCCTAATATGTCCTTGAACGAACAAAATGTATCACATAATCACACACCATAATTACAAAATACATATAATCCCTATTTATATACTCAAATTCTTCAGTATAAAAATATGCTATTATAATCTTCCACTAACTGAACTTTCCTAAAAATTATAACTATCTGATATTTTTCCTTCTCTCTCATTCAGACTTTACTCTTGCTTTTGTCTCACCCTAACTATAAGCAGCAAGGGCTCAAAATTAGTTATTTGCTATACAGTTACACCCAACACAGTGGAGCTTGCAGTACATGGAGCTTCTCCAATATCCATGTTAAATTAAACAGTAGCAAGGTTTAGGCAAAGGCATTCCCAAAAAGGCTCATTCAGGTCTCCCTGAGGATCCCTTGAACACAGGGAAGTCTGTGCCAGGACGTGAAGACCCAATGTGGCAAATTTACTGCTCAATGTCTCAGCATCTTTTCCTCTCCAGAAGCTCTTCCTACCTGCAGTCAGGTACCCTGACACCTGATACACTGTCTGACCATCAAAATACACTGACATTGCATTCATTGCTGTGTTGCAGCACCCCACACAACACTCTATTTGCTGCCATACAAGAAATACATTTTATGTTTGCTTTTGCCAATGATACTGCAAGGCAGAGTGCAAATTAACTGAAACAGAAATACAATTTTATAAGAAATTATTATAATTTTTGAAAAAAATCTGTTTTTATAAAGTGGATTATAACCTACTAACTTCAAAATTTAAGGATGCCATGAAAGAGACTGAGTTACTTAAACACTTCTATAGGCAGTGGTTTTTATGCTAATGCAAGGAATGTGCTTATTTTTTTCAATGACTAAAGATGAAAAAGAAATCTGTCTAATCCTGTGAAATAAAGGGTTTTAAATGTCAAGACTCTGACCACTGAATTCTTGCCAGGTAACTTAATCCCACTGCTTTCAAATTAAAAATGGAATTTTAACTACTGCTGCTCTGCTCTAAACAATGTTGTTCCAAACAGAGGAGTAAAGGAAACAAAGCAATTGCAATAAAAGAATAAAAACATGTCAGCTACATTCACATTAGTTTTGTGCATTTACAATGGACACTGCCATTGCTGAGCAGAAGCCAGGTGTGAAACTAAAAACATCTGCTCTGCCTGAGCAACCCAGGCTCAGGTGTCCAAAATCCTCCTTTAGTATCTCCTGCCATTGGGGTCACTGACATTGCTCGGGCTGCCCTTCCTCATCTGGAGTATCAGTAACCTCTTCACCCTCCTCAGAGCTTTCTGCTAATCCTTCTGTCAAAGCTGATCCTCATATTTTCATTTCACTGCTATTGTGCTGTATCAGTAACTTCAAATTTCAGAAGATTTGTGATTAGTTACTACACTATTTCTTACCATGTAATTTCATTTTTTTTTATTTTCATATCTTCCACTTTCAGAAATGCTAAGAACACCTTTTGCTCCCCTTGGATAAACATATGTCTGTATGTATTAATCTTGGTCTAGCAATACTTGCACACTATGCAGTCAACATTTTCCACGGATGAGATCTCCTCTTAGGCACCAAATTTAAAATGCAGAAAACCTCAGGTACCTGTTTCAAAATCATAGATAATGATTGAAAATAAGACATAGTGGATTATAGAAGATGGATGTCAGTCCTAATTTAAGTAACTAAACTGAAAAATGTTCTAAACATGGAGTTCTTAAATTGAAATGGTGAAACAAGCCTTATAAGATGGCTATTTTGTCAATTACAGTAATGACAGAGAATGAATCACAGACTCACTGAATATTCTGAATTGCAAAGGACCCAGAAGGATCACTGAGTCCAACTCTTAAGTGAATGGCCTGCACAAGGATCAGACCCACAACCTTGGTGTTACTGGCATCCTGCTCTAACCAACTGAGCTCATCACCCCCACCAAAATCCTACCAAATACCTGCAAAACTCTACAGGATTTCAAACAGTATTACTTTGTATTTTACTTTAGGGTCAGCTATGAACATAACAAAATAAGTACAAATACCATGGAACCATGACAGAAAGAAGCCAGACTCCTGACGGTGAAACTCTTCATATCATTCAAGGTTTGAAGAGGGAAAGGCACAGCACAACACACATCCACCTTAAACTGCCAATTGACAGGAAGGTGATGCCATCCAAGTACACAGAATTACCTGTTCGTGCCCCTTCCATGAGCTTTTCTTCCCTCTCCCACACCTATGCTCATAAACTAACACCATTTTCACCGAAGTCCAGCTCTGGTGATCACCAGGCACTTTGTGACAAGACAAGTGATGCCTCAGGCTCAGCAGAAAATGATCCTGGGTAGAAAAGAGAGTTTTCAGTGCAGCCAGTGAGCAGATCTGGCTCAGCAAATGGTTCTGTGATTCCTGACCTGCCACTGGGAGGAGGTCAGACCATCCGAAATGGAGGAAACTGCAAAGGCAACAAAACATTCAAAATCTCTTTTTGGTGAGACACCACAGCAGCCCAGTTGTTTACAGTAGCAGAGCACCAGAGCTCTGGGAAAGGGAAGTGGCTCTGTATGGAAATATTAACATCAGTGGTGATGTTCTCAGGTTCATTTTGTCAACAACACAATATTTCTGTACACAAAATCCTTTAGCAACTTGGAAAAACTGCAAAATCAAGAAAACCTCCAAAACTGCAGCAGTCAAGAAGCTTCATAGGTTAACAAGCCTTGCCAGCAAAGTATCTAAGATTCTGAACTAAAAATTTATTGTTGAAATTTTGTGTTGAGAAGAGAAAATCACCAGATAAATGGAATGACATGAACAAAACCACTCAGCAATGTAGCATCTAACCATGTATCTCTAAACCAGTACACAATTCCCCCTTTCATCTGTTTGGAGGACTTTAAACTAGCAAACTTGTGATCACTCAGCTAAAGCCAAATGAATTCACGGGCACATTTTGCAAAATCGGATACACTACAAGTCTGCACATATGGATGCAACACAAATAATTAAAACTAAAGAAAAAAGCACCCTCGGGTCATAAAAGAGTCTTGAGAGAGAGAAACAGAGTGACACTAACAACAACAACAACAAGTACTGCAAGCTAGAATATCTACATCCATAGCCATCTACATATTAAAAGGAATGCATATTCATATTCCCCAAGCAATGTCCCTCTGCTCTTCCAAAGTCAAAGGAACTCTTCTCTAAGCGGATAAAAATCTTCCTCACTGTGGTTTTCAGCAGCTGTCTTTGCTGATTTCTAATCAAAGCTCATGATAACTGACTTTGGCAACAGACTGTAGTTTCCCAGATGAGTAAGCAAACAAAGAGTTTATTTTTACCCCTCTTCCACAGAACTTGAGATGCATTTGCTGTCTTAAGGAGGGAATTGATGACTTCCATAATCTGGTCAACACCTCAAATACATTTAATGAAGGAACATCAGGGGTCTGTGGTATTTGTATACTTCAAAATGTGGACAGCTACAAGACAAAGATAAATGCCAGCCTGAAAAACAAAAATCTGGACGGTAGCAATTTAAAAGAGTAGAAAATGAGGAACCTTTAGACAATAATTTATTTAGATTTGACTGAGAAACAGACATAAGAAGAGAAAGTAAATTGACATATCATAAAAAATCTTCACTTGGGTTATTCTTAAGTATTCTTTAAACTGGAGGGGGGGGAAGCTCATCACAACAACATTCACTGAAAGATATTGATTTAGAAGGCACAGCCTGAGGGATGTCAAACCAGAAAATCACTATAATCAACTACAAAGGAAATTCATCATGGCAAAAAAGGAAGTGGGTGGATAAGCAAAGCCCATGGAAGAAAAATAACATTGCCTGCTATTAGATATATGATTAAAAAAAAAAAAAAGTGAATGTTAAAATAATTCCTACTCATTTAATATGAGAAATCTAACGGATAGATACAATACATTAGGGTAGAGGATGCATTGTCTTGAAGAGACATTGCAGAGTTCCATACACAAATGTGTCTTGCCACTGTTGAAAGACAAATTGTAGGTTGAAGATTAAAAATCTGAATATTTAAAAACATTAAACTTATATTTATTAGAAAGACTGCATAAGAAGAGAGAAAATGCATGCTCAACCCAAAGTTCTAATTTACTTTTCTATAATGAAACAGAAGAGTATTGAATATAGTCCAGCAGAAGCCAACATGTTGATAATTGACAAAGCAGACAATTTCAAACATCCTAGGACAAGAAAGATTAAGTTTAATATGTCTCAAATGTGTGGGTTTAAAATAATTTCATTCAACATTTGTTCTCAGTCTTGAATAGGAGAGAAGGAAGAGGGGAGATTAAGTGGCAGGTGAATTGAATGTTTCTTTTGATGATAATAAAATCTAGAGCACTGATGGAATGCAATTTAATCTAAAGCAGCACAAACCACTTGTGTGTGTGACACAGCCCTGATCCCACAGTGCAATCTGGAAGCAGGAACAGCCACACACCCAGCTCAAAGCTGCACTCTGCACATGGGATGTGCTCAGCACTGGGATTCCAAGGCAGCCTTCACACAACAATCTGACAGCAAATTCAGGGAAAAAGATTCAGATGTGGTTGATGCTTTTGAATGCCCTGCTTTTCTCGTGTTTGATTTGAGAGCATTTGTCTTGACACAGACAAGTGGTGCAAGCAGTTGAAAATGAGGCTAGAGAAGTTTAATATGAAGCAGTCAGAAAACTGAAGTGAACAATATATGGCCACAAAAATTCAGTATACAAGCTGCATAATTCATATTTCCCTCCACAGCTCTAAACAGTGCTACACAAAGCAGTAAGTGAGGTAAAAAATAGTAGACATCTTGCAGTGGTGGTAATTTTTACCACAGCTGCTGAAATTGGTAGCCCCCATAGCCAACCTCAAAGTCCATGTTCATCTTCTACCACTCATCTTCGTTTGTGATTTAATATAAAGATCCCACCCAAAATCCCCAAGACTAAAACTTGTGTACTTGCATGGTAACTACGTGCAGTTCTAGGGCATGAAGTTACCATGAAGTACCATCTGTTTTCTCAGCACTGTCAGTCAAGAGCAAATTGTCTCAGATTGAAATGGTAACTTCATGAGTATCTGGAGTCAGACAGAGTGGGATTCACCTAATAAAATGGAGACATCTATATCTGTGTCACTCAGACAATTAAGATACATAAGACTTTTAGGTCAATAGCTAGACTTGATGATTCCTATCCGCTTCACAAAGTGTCTACATGTGAATTCAAGAAGTCAGTGAATCAGTGAACTACATATGCAAATGAGTTCACAAAACCATAGATTTCTTATTTATGCCCCTTTTTTTGATTTTTTTTTTTTGTTTGATTGTTTTTTGGTTTTTTTACTGAATTATTTTCCACCTTAAAGAAACATAAACAGTTGGACTAGATGACAGAAAAGGTCCATCTGCTCCATGTCTTGTAACAGCAGATATCCAGAGAGGAGCACCAATGTATAACACAACCTCTCTGATACCCACCTCCCATCAATGCAATGTGCATTACTGACTTTAATCCAGCTTTAGCTGGGCTGGTTTTGGTTTTTTTTGAGGCAGTGGTAACAACACACAGAGTTCCAATTGTCTGTGCAATGCTTCAGAGCAGCAAAGCACATTACAAGTGCTAAGTATGACTGTTCAATGTGTTCATTTTTATTAGAGATTTGCTGATGAAATGCTCAGATTTAATATACCTATTACTTGTATGAGCACAAAATAATTCATCCAAAGCCTGAAGCCTATTAGCTGCCAACTAGTATACCAATTTACATGATTTTCTGATTAAAAGCACCCTGAAGATCACTGCAGTAATAATGAGGTGTTTCTTAAAGAAGCCAAAGCAATATACTTATTTAAAAATATTTATAACAGCATTTTAAACATAGTAGTTATAGTTTTCTTTTCCAGACACATAAAAAGTAAACATTTGCCTCTGTGGCAAAGATACTTTGGTACAATTTTTCAAACCATTAGCTTTGAACTTCCAACTTCCTATAACATATTGAGCTTATGTTAAGGCAAGGTAATTTTCTATATTTTCAACTATTTAGCACAAAGGATCATGCTATCACCTCTAACAGTTCTCCTTTTCTTTCCTGCTCCTCTTAGTCCTAGCAAAGCATTCTCTCAAACTTCTATGTATATACTACTAGTAAATAACAATAATATTAATAACATTATTAATAATAAAACCTAAGAGCATGCCACAAAAAACTATTTTACCAGGACAAATATTCCTTAAAAAAAATCACAAAATCTTACATGACTACCAGAAAAATAATAATGTCCTTACCCCAAAAGAAGTCAAATCAGTAAGTGTACATTGGGGTCTCTATAAAATACCATATAATACACAACAAAAAAATGCTCAGTGAATACAAATGGTTTTCCCTGGCTGAAAGCAACCTGAAAGTCCTGCTCTCATAAAAATGAGTTTTACCTGGTTATGCCAATCTCACATGACCATAAAGACTTTTCATGTTGGAGAAATTCCAGTCTTGACAAGTAATCTACTTCCTGTGCTTCATCCTCTTTCTCACTAGACAAAAATATCTTCTTTACTTCCCCTGTAAATCCAGTATTTTTGTCCTGTCCACTGCAAACAGGGAGAATAAACTATTTCCTTTTTTTGAGAAACCTATTACATCATGTGAGGGGGGGGCTATCAGAGTTGGACAGCAGTAAAGATCACCTATAGAAAAGATGTGTATCCTTTTGAAAATCATTTATGAAACATCTTTCCATTAATAATTATTGTCCATGAAGTTAAACTACATCTATTTGCACACTCTCATGTTAAGTAAGTCCTTTGTTATGCTGGCACTGCCAACATAAAATTTTTAAAATGTTATACTTATTGAGCCAATTATAATAATCAAGTGAGAAAAATTCCATTACATATATTAAAATAATCTATTATTGCATTTTAAGGGATTGACTACATAATGCTATGACTTTTTAAGCAATATTGCAGCTGCCGAGATATCAAAATTCTTATATGCTTTTTCAAATTATTCTTTGGACAATGTCTCCCCCAATCTATCATATACTATATTATCTACATAAAGCAAAAAGTTTTATAGTCTGACAGATTCTCAAAATATGCTACAAAACTGGTTCTTTTCTTGCTTGAGTAAATGGTATTAATGGAACATGTAAAAGTAGATGACTTAGTATATGTATAGTATACAATTGCCTTTTTGTCCCTAAAAGGCAAATTCTTCTCTAGCAGCCAAATTAGAGCTATCACATGCAACTGAAATTGCTGAGGAAATGTCTGTAAACAACATTTAGTTTTTAAATTCAACTTCACGTATGTAGAGATTGCACAGGAGAGTTTACTCAAAAGCTACAAGTAGACATTATCCAACAATTCAGGCATTAATTTCACTGAAGCATATAAAATTTTATAGTACAAATGGAAACAGTATCTTTCTTGAAAACAAAACCCCAGTTATTTATCAATTTGGTTATCATATCTATGGCTCTGTGATATTTAAATACCCATGAAAAAGAGACAGCTAGTTAGAGATAACAAACATCCATGCATTTAAGTCACATTACAAGAAAAAATAAGCTTTGAAATAGGAAACAGGCAGTGTTTAAGTAACAATATTTGAGTCTCCAGGAGAATACAAGCCCAGAAACATTCTAAAACTGGCCAGATTCAGCAAGCTAAATCTTCACTGCTTTTTGTTTTGCATATAGTCTTGCCCCAGAAAATACTTGATGATGAAAGGAAAGGGATGCTGTTGGATTTTCAGCTGTTTAGATGGTCCGGGAAGGCCCGAGGTGGCCTTGGGCAGCCCGCGCTCCAAAGGACGAGAAGGGACTTCAGATCTTTTCTCGGTCTCAGTGTTTATTAAATGTTTATCTAAAAGATTTTTCTCTTGGCCTGACAGAGTTCTGCTCAGCAGTCAGCCATGGGCACACACTGAGAGCCCTTGGGGCGGCTACTTATCTTTATACTCGGAGTTACGTATACAATATTTATCATTTTTCTCCAATACTCTCTACTCTTATTAACTAGTACACTTTTAGTAAGGTCTAATCTCAAAGTGCTAACATCACTACAGAAGATGGAGGCCAAGAGGAAGAAGAAGAAGGAGAAGGGCACGCCCCAATTCCTCCATCTTACTTCTCTAGACCTCCCTGTACAGAAATCTTAAACTTTGTATTTCACACTCTAATTAACTTATCTCTTCACCATTCACCCTAGTGAAATCTTCTTATCTTCATACTGATGTCGTCTCTCTTGTGGGATTAAAGTCTAGCTACTAGACATTTTTGGCAACATTCTAGGACTCTCGAGCCCCTCAGGGGTGGTCTTGGTCACCCTGCACCCCAGTCCTGAGAGGCTGAGATCTCACATCATGCAAGTACTTTATTATTATAATCCTATAAATTAATTCCTTTACATACAAATATTTAGAATTTACATGTATTTAAATCTTGTAACATTTAAGCACATTGGAGCATTTGAAAGTACACAATAGCTGTCCAGACACTGTCAAAATCAGACATAATACTTTGCCTTTTCATGCTCAGGAATGAGGACAGACACCGATCCAACCAACAGGAAAGGGCAGAAGGGTAGAGAGGTTTTAAGCTTGATCTTGCACATATATGAATCAGGTTAAATTTCCCTCTGACTACTGTAATTGTAGCTCAAAGTCATTTAGTGAGTATCATCAACTCAGATGCCTAAACATGGAAATCTAAGTGTCATGTTAGTGACCCAAAGACTTATTTCCATTGAAATACAAAGCAGACCTACAGCAGCTGCAGATCCTTCTTAACTGGAGCTATAGATCAGATTTATGACCTTTAGAACATCCAAAGTTGCTCCAAATATTTACATTTAGGCATTGTATCTGCCTTTCATGGGGTACTCACACATCCAATTTTCAGTACACGCGTTATGAAAATTGGATGTCCCAGGCATTAGAGAAAGGCACGTTCCTGGAGTGCTTTGATTTTCCCTGTGGAGGTATCTCTATCTATGCGCTATATGGATTTCTCTCTCTTAACACCCATACTGTGTGTGAACATCCTCCTCAGTGCCTCCAGTTAATGAGAATGTCAAGATTGTGAAGGCAGATGCAAAAGTGATGCTGATTCACCACAACATCAGGATCATAAAGCATCATCAGAGCAAACCAGACAATGCCCTGGAGAGCCATGGATGGCCAAGCCTGCACTGAAAGGACTTTCACTTGAACCATGACCAGAGAGGAAGCTTGGCTGACTCTGGACTTCAGGAGTTCATATCAACTTGGTATCTAAATGACCTCAGGGCAGGATTAATATGTATGGGCAGGGAGCATTTGCAACTCTGCCTAAAGCTATCTCACTTGGATGCTCTGAATTGCCCTCCTGAGGATACCAGCTCTCTCCTTTAGCTATATAGATAGCTTGGCTTTCTAATTTAGGCATGAACAAGTTCCTTTTCAAAACTTTGAATTCTTCTTTTGTGGAGCTTTGGCTAGGACACATCCCAACAGATTTAGGCTGGAGGGAACCACATTAAATCAGAGTATTTCAGAGATATCCATTCATCCTCCAGAAGAGAAGACTAGAATTTAGAATTCAAAATTCTGGATCTTAACATATCAGTGGCACTCCTTTAAGTTCACTACATTTCACAAACATTTTCTCTTTAACTCTGTGAAATTTTCTAATTTGACAGCTAGATCCATAAACCATCATGACTACCTTAATTCTATCAACACTCTTAAGTGCAGTATGAAAGCTCAGTTCATTGAACCATCAAATAATATGACATAAGACCTAGTCCTGTTAATCATCATATATATATAGAGATCTAGAGAGAGAAGCATATGTAATCCATTGTACATTCAGGCTGTCAAAATGTTTTAATTATTCAGTCAGAACAGTATGACTGCATGAATCATTTCAGTGTTCACCGCAGAGCAAGTTGGGAAAAGGTCCTGATGAAATAACTGCATAGGAATTTTAAAAACTCTTACTTTTAAATAAAATTTGAGGTATAAGTAAGGAAGGCATAAGCAGGTATAAGTCTAGGACTGCTCAGAAAACATAATTTTTTCTGCCTCCTCTGCTAAGCCCTTTCCAGCTCAGATAATGTTTCCATTCTGCTCCAGGCTTCTCTCAGGAAATTAATTTCTTAGCTTGGTGTCGCCTGAGGACATCCAAATGAACCACCTACCGTCTCTGTAGCCTCCTTTCCTTCTAATGCTGTGTTACATCTTAACATTTCACATAACAACTGTAAAACAGACAACCTGATCTTAATATAAACTCTACAAAATACTGCACTACACTCTATGGAATTGTGCAAATAAAAGTAAGATAACATCACCCTTGAGGATTTTTCTGTGCTCTAAATGTGCTCTTTCACAGGGCAATGTACTGGGCAAAACTGAAGGAAGGTGTTGGCCAACAGGAAACAAGACTGAAGAAGACTGATTTCCTCTCCTTTTCATTCTTTCACAGGATATTCTTTATTTCATTCCCTTAATAATACTTCCACCCCTAAGGCTGCAGGAGGAAAGGGGATGGATGTTGTCTACAGGGGATAACTGCAGGAGATATTTTGCAGAATAGGGTGAGCTACTAAACTGTTAGACAGGACTCTTTCTTATCTGGTGTGTTTGCAGAGGAATGCATTAAACAGAAGTCCTTTAAGCTACATTAAGCCTGACAGTTGTCTTTCCTCCATTGTGAGTTTGGCACGTGTGACTGCTGTGAGACAAGGATCCAGGCTGCCACTGACTCTCATTTTAATGCCAGCTCAACCTTGACATTCTCCAGTGCCTAGTGGATTTGCAGTGAGATATTCTGAAGAAGTTTTCCTTCAGTTTTTCAAATTAACTTAATATAGTGTAAAGTGAGAGTTTATGATCCCAGAGAGAGATATACCATACAGACTAGCACAGCATAAAAAGTATCAGGATAGGCTTTGCAGCATCCCCAGTGTCTCAACTCCGAGCCAAAGGGACTATTTACTAATCAAAAGCCCTCATATTTTTCATTCTTTGCTCCTCTTTGATAACAGAAGGCCCAGACAAAGAGAAGCAAATAGAAACACTATTCTGCTGTTCATGCAAGCCTGTTCACCAAATGCCTCCCATAGGCTGCTTTCCACCAGGCCTGCTATTCATTTAATCCATTCAGTCCTGAAGAAAGATCAACTTAGGCAATTAGACAAGGGATGTGGGCTCTGAGGGATAATTGGATGACTTGCATGCAATAAACTTCTTGCACAGTTTCTTCACTTTTTTCTTTTGGTCTCTTTGCTCATCCCTTTGTTTCTCATCATTAATTTTTTTAATCAAGTTTGCAACACCCTTGCAGTTACAGCAAGATAGTAATGTGGCCGAGCAGCAAGAACCTGAACACCTACATTGCAGCTCCTGCTGTTTTATGCCTCTTTAAATTGTTCTGATGCGGTATCAAATGGGATGCAGCAGTCAAGGCTTCATTTTTGTGTCTGCAGCACTACTGAAGATGCAGGGTGGGAATAAATGAGCTCAGGTATGTTTTCCTAATCTCAGGTGAATCCTGGAAGAGAGCTCATAGGGGGGGAAAAAGTATAACAACAGAATTTAATTGCATTCTGGTGAATTGTGTGTGAATTATATCATGGCAAAGGACCTTACTGACACACATTAAAGATTGCTGGAATGTAATTATTACCTTTCTTTACCCCCTATAGCCATCTTCATCCCACATTCTTGTCATCTCCAAGTCCAAAGCCTGGGAGCTCTTTTTGCCTTGGAAACACAACTTCATTCTCATCCTTAGTCCTCAGCATGATGCTTCTAACTTTCATTTCCTCCTGATTTGACATGTTCCTCTCACATCAACACTTCCCTCATGTCATCCTTCCTAATATTGTATGTACTTATTGTATTTTATTTAAAATTGCCTTCCTCTGCTTACATGAGTTTGAACTTCTCTTAGTTCCTTTTATTTCCTATATACTAGCACAATTTGTCAGGCTGGATACACAGCAATTTAAAACCACATAAAAGTTTCAACATTTCCCTCTAACATTACAATATAATTCTCTTTTATAATAAATTCCAGTGAAATACTAATGATCATTATACTGTCAACCATAAAAACCAATAACAACAAAAAATAAAAATCTGCCGAACTTCAATGCTAGATTGTGTACCCAGCTGATGAATGTGCAGAAGTCCTTTTCAGTGCTCATCTGTAAGGAATAAAATATTGCAGCCATAGCTACCAAGGCTTGGCTCAATCTGTAGGAATGACAGTTTTCCTTCTGGATGTCCCCATTCAGCCTCACATGACAAATAGATACAATGTCCTGCAGACCTCCTCTGAAGAGATGCTCAGGTAACACTGACAGGCATAATATGAAACCAGGACAGACTGTGCAGAACCTCTGAAATGCTGAAATTCTTACAAATGAAAAACACCCATCAAGAACAAGGTCAAGAGCAGAACAAAATTTATTTCTCCTCCTACTAGAGAGATATGTATTCAAGACATAGCTACCTTCAGATGAAAATATGGAGGACTTTAAGACAGGATTAATACCTGACTGAGAAAGAAATCTAAAACCACTTTTCAGAGTTCTTGAACGACTAGAAGCAGCTCTACTCTCAGTATTGCCTCAGTGAAGAGGTTTGAGTAGCTCAGGCAGAATGATGAAGGATGTGACTGTTGAGTTGCTTGAAATGGCACTCCTGTGTTCTACCCAGAGAATAAAAATTGACTAAAGATGAAATAATGAAATAAGAGGGTAAAATACAAAAAATATAATTAAACTAAGCACACAAAAGGAGTGATGTTGCATTTGTCTACGAACAAAGAAGGAAAGGAAGATGGTAACACTTTGTGTCTTTCCTAGTGAGATGTGGTGATAGCTGAGCTTGCTTTGTTCAGTTCTCAGCAGCAGTTAACTTGCTGTTTTGTGACTGAGGAACACAAATATTTATCAAAGTATTTTTTTCCTCCTTTCTTAGTATCTCAAGGGACATGCTCAGGTACCATGAATCTCAGGTGGTTTTTGTCTTTCTGTTCTAGACCTTAGTACATTCAAGAGAACATGGAGGCAATAAAACAAAAAAAAATAGATTAAATATCAGGCAATTGTCTTCTCAAACAAGAGCTATAAGAGAAAGAGCCCACATAATGCTGTTGAGCATATCTCATTTCAATGTGCACTACACAAGTGACAGAACACACAACAGCAAGAACAAATTTTGTGTGCACAGGAGATCAGACCAAGTGACTAACAAGGTCTTCTCTGTAACTCTGTAGAAAATGGTTTCTGGAAGAATATCAACAGGCAGTTCTCACCAGCATACAGGTGTTAACCTTGGTGCCCTGGCCATGTTCCAGCCCAGGTAATTACGTTTTACACTTAAATTCTCCTTCCATAGTGTCCTGGCTTGTCTCCACTCTCTGGCCCTGATTTATGTGCAATTAAAGAGCAGCAGTGTGTCACTGCACAGGTGTCAGTGCAGGGACTGGGGAGGGGATCAGCTGAGGAGTGAAGATGTACTTATATTAACTACAAGTCCCATTAAAGGCTATGGAATTCTTCAGGATCCTTGCAAATATACTCTCTTGATAAAAGATAACCCCACACAGACCCACTTGTGCTTACAAGGAGGGCAGCTGATTTTTCTATTATTTTTTTTCCTGCAGGTGAGGGGATAGCTGGCTCCCCTTTGTCCCAGAGAGCTCAGTAGGCAGCTTCCTCTCCCTGATCCCCATCCTGCAGTGCTCCTGATCTCCACAGCAGAGCTGCTTCCTTTCCCCCTCTGCCCTCTGGTGTGGCCCTTCAGCTCCACAGGACACCCAGTGTCTCCTGAGCCTCCATTCCTGCAATGCACTCACCATCTGCAAATCCCAGCCCAGAATGAACATTGCAAGCAGGACTTGGAGAAACGCTCAGAAGCCAGAAGCCTCTGTTTCAGAATTCACTGCCAACACGGTATCTTTTCTCTGGGAGTTATGATCTCTTTTTGTCCAGGAAATTGTGCAGATGAGCTGCAGAACCTCAGTGTTAAAAGGGAAACACAGAAAATCCTTTAGCAAAAGAAAGGCTGTCAGAGCCACACGTCCCACACAGCAGCAATCCTGCCCTAGCAGAACTAAGTGTGTGTAAGGAGCAATCCAACAACACAGACAGCTCTGAGTCATTTTTAAGGGTACTTTAAGATGCATCATTTTTGGTGGAGCTGAATGCTATAAGCGTAATACAAAACCTGTGAATTAAGGGACAAAAGGCAACCTTCTATGCAGCCTCCTTTAGTTAAAGATGAATCAAGAGTTATACTGTGTTCTAAGACTTATTATTCACATTTTGAGAGTGCAGTAGAGAAAAAAAAAGCATGTTTTCAAAATAATCTGGGAGAAACAAGACGTAGGTAAGTGCGTTCTGAAATATGAAAATACAATAGCTAAAAAAGCCAACACTGACAATCATTCAAGGAGAAGTTCAATGATAACAATTATTTTGTAAGGCAATCCTTATTATTTTAAAATTTCTTTTGATGCCTGAAAAATTTGAATCTCTTGTTTTGTATTCCAAATATTACATTAAGTGATTCATTAATTTTGGTTGGGTTCTTTTAGTTCATTTTTTACAGACAAGCCAGACTCCTCTCTGAGTTGCGCAGCATTAGAATAAGAGAAAATGGACACAAATAGTAGGACAGGAAATTCTGATATAAAAAGCTTTTTCTCTTTGCCTTTGTTTTTCTAGCTAGCATGAAGCTGATCAAATACTAGAACAGGCACCCAGGGAGCTAAATGAAATCTCCATCCTCAGAGATATTCAGGACACAACTGCAGCCCTGAGCAACTTGACCTGAGCAAACCCACTCTGAGCAGGGGGTTGGACTAGATGACTTCTGGAGGTCACTTCCTCTGGAGCAGAGGAATTTTTACAGATTTTCCAAATACAAAAACATACAGACAGACATAAGCACATGCACATAAAATTCTGTCACAGCTAAACACATCCTTGTATCTGCATTTCATTCTGCACATGGGCATGTGCTCTTCTGAATGTGGGCAAACAAGTACGACTTGCTACATAAAAGATGGAGGCATCTGACCCGTGAGAAGGAATAATAAAAAACATTAAGTGTGAGCTCCAATAAAGTAGGATTATTTCTGACACTGAATGGTCTGTTGGCTTTGCCTATTTTCCTGCTAAATTCTGACATCTTGAGCTGCAGCAATTTTAACTACAGCAGAATAGTGCAACTAATGAAAGCTAATGAAATTCAGCCTGCATGAACTGTTCAGTGTGGCTTCACAGGACAAACAACTCAGCTCTGGCCATCTAAGCAAGACATAGAGGACGTTCCTGAAATTCTAATTAGACTGAACTGAGGAAAATGGCCTCGTGGAAGAAAAGAAAAAGATGGCCCTTCTCTAGTTCACTGTGCCTCCACAGAACCAGGGGCACCCACCCAGTGTGACACATTTCACAACTGAGATGGGCAAAGGAAAATGAAGACTGGGGTGGTTTTGCAGCCACTCACAGAACAGGATCAGGGTACACCCCACGGCGCCCGGACTGCTCCAACCCACTGTGCTGACCAACCAGCCCTTGCTGCTCAAACGAGGCGCCCAAACGGAAAAGTTTTCCAGATACTTCTCCCCAGGGAAATCTTCCAAGAAGAAACAGGTTATGAAGCTCAACTTAAAATAGTAGCAGAAGTGCATTTGGGGACTAGAAATTACCAGAGTATGATAATGTAGACAAAACTTAAATGAACAGCCCTACTAAAGTGAAAGGAGCAATTTCTTTTAATTGTACATCCTTTCATAAAATGCCTTTGCATAAATTCCCATAATTGCTCTTCTCCATGATCCCCCAAAGATTTAGACAAAAAAACCATTACTTACAGCACTGTTTTAATACCAAGTTAGTTCTAGATGAACTACAGAGGCCTAATGGAGTAACTGCATAACCTTAATAACTCTACCAACTCTTTTAAATTCCCTCTATCATGTCCCTAATATTTTTGCCTCACTTGCCATATATAAAACCATGTAAGTCCTACATTTTCAATGTCTGTTTGAGAACTTTTATCAGATGTAGAGATTGAAAAATACACTAATAAAAGCAAATGTGTGGAAACTTGTTTCCACAGAAAAGAAGCCTCTGTCTTAAGTACAGTTTTAAAAAAAGTTGGATCAATTAACAATCTGTGAATGTTAGAAACATCTTAACAATGTCTCAAAGATGAAAGAGAATATCACAGAATGAGGAAAGGGGAAAAAATTAAATTATGTCTGCAGTCCTAATGAATCAAAGCCCAGAAGGTGGTCTCCAAATCAGCAGGTTCTGATGAAATATTAAGAAAAATTATTATTGATGAAAAATGAATAAGCTCTTTTTGATTTTTGCAACCTTTAAATCACACTTTGCTAATTAAAAAACCTTCATCACAACCCTCCATTCCTTGATGGGCATTTAGCAATCCTAAAAATGGGTGGGTTAATTTGACATTTTAGCCAATATGCATAGAGTTTATCTTAAGCTGGCAGACACAGCACAGTTAAGGATGATGTACAAAATAATACACAGCTAAACCTTCTTTTTATCCTTTTTTCTTTCTTTTTTTTCACACTATATCTACTAACACAATTACAAAGTAATGACAGGCAACTTCTCCTTGTTTTCTCTGCAGCACAGGAACAGATACTACCACTGTTAATGAGCCATGAACTATGTCTTGGGAAATAAAGACCCATGCTAATATTTTCTGTCTTCTTTGTTTGCCAGGTCAGAGCTCTTCCCATCCCAAAGATAAGGGGAAATGAAAAGTTTGAGGGACATTAGTTCTCACATCCCTTGAAGTGCAATTGTTTTTTTTTAAATGTTGGGAGTAGAAATTATGTGTTCTCTTTTCATCCCAGTTTGTACTGTTTCTTTTTAAATGGAAACCTAGGAATGAGGGAAGGTTGTATTAAAATATGAATTGTTGCACACAGAAGACATTTCATTACAGAAAGCAATGGAGCTCAGGCATGCCATGCATTGTTACAAAACTATACACACAAATTAAAATGAAGCAAAATCTGCTCCTCTGCTTTCTCTTTCATAAATTAAGTCTTATATGTTATATCACTGTCTAAACTCTGGGTACATGAAATTACCTATCCATTACAAATATGTCAGCTATTTACCATAATAACATTTGATACATCCATCATATAAGAAAGAGTGCTATGAATACATCAAATTGAAAAGCTATTTAAATGCCACTAGTATTTTAAAGAATGAAAAAAATTTCATTACAAATAAGTCTGATTTTAGAAATAAGTCTGATGTTTTTCAGAAATACCTAATCATACAAAATAGGTCACGCAAGAAACCTTTCAATGTTTCACATCACAGTGTTTGAGCCTTAAGGAACAAGATTTCAAACACCTTATAAACCAATTCTTTAACAATATATCATGAAGTACAAGGCTGCAGGAATATACACTGTTTTCTGAGTGATGAGTGGAAAAGCACTGTTTTTCAGCTTTCCAACCAAGAACAAACTGAAATGAGATCTTTCAGCAATTTCTCAGTTTCCAGGGCTGCCAGTGTGGTATGTTTCATTCAATGAGTTTACAATATGTTACAAGGAATTAACCACTTCCCCTTGCAAGCTATATGAAATGATGCTATTTTCCTTCCTGAAGTTCACTGCAGAGGATTCCTCCCCACAATTAGACTCCACCACTTCCTCCAGTGACAAAGTACTTTAACCATAAGCAGGATGATTTGTGGGTCACATAAACAAACAAGGCTGGCCATAAGGATAAACAGTGTAGTTAAATATAGTTTGTCTCATCTGTGAAGGAGGTATCATTCACAAAAATAGCAAAGAAGGAAAACCCTTTCAAATCCTCCAACATTAGAAAAACATTTTACTGTTCATCCATTAAACTACATTAAAGATTTAACTTCAAATTTTGTATTTAATTTAAGAAAGTAAAAATCCAAGATTTTGTGAAAATACAGGATTCTCTACAAGCTCTTCCTTTGCACCCCTCTCCCATAACCAGACAAATCTAAAATGAAAAATCCCTAGCTCTTCAAATGCTTGGAAAGGAGAAGCCTGAATCCTTCACCAAAGAGGAACAGATGGGTTGACTGGAGGGACATAAAAGACAAAAAGAACATAAATTTGTATTCTATTTAGAAAAGGCCACATTCAACAGCAACAACAAATTAAACTGATTAAATTATGGTGTTCAAGTGAGGCACAACATCAGTTTGCAATACAAATTTTGGTTAGTAGGACTTGCAAAGAACAGATTTTAGCAGTTTACAACGGTAGGATCAAAACACTTGATTTAATGAACGGAAAGCCTTTGCTTTTTCAGCTTCGTGTACTCAAATATTCCCCATCATTTTCTCAGGATGAAGAAGTTCAAGTTGCATTGATGGCATTAGTGGGAAAAAAAGATGTGCACGTTATGCACACAGCTGGGTTTCTGGACTGCAATCTCAAGTCATACAATAACCATTTGATGCCTGAGACATGGCCTTTTCTAGCTTTTGCATCATGGTTTTTCATACTAGGATATATAATTATAGTTTTTCTTTTCCTTTTTTTTAAAATTAAATATTAACTCCTACCATCTGAAAAAAAAGTAAAGGTTTTTTTCTTTTAAACCCAAGTAACAAAACACGCAACTGATCTATATCCATGCGCAAAATGTACTAATATACCAATAAAAAATACCACACATCATTCAGCCACAACATATTTAAATTACCAATATTTTGTGTTGAAGTAGCAGGTTTTGACCCCCCTTTTATAAACAGTCTCTCAAGTGCACTTGAAGGCATTGAAAATCCCCCAGCTATGCAGACAGTCCCAGCTTCCAGCCCGGGAGCCCATCCCAGAGCAGGGGCACCAAGGGCACGTTTGGGTGGGCCCCTCTTCACCTGCTGGTCCTGTAACCCAGGGAGGGAAGTTCACCTCTCTTATCTCTCTCTGCATTTGCCCACTGCAACCATTTGTAGAGGTACTAACCCCAGCTGCTTTTGTGAAAACAAACAAATAGCTGTCACACTTCAGATCGCACGGCGAGCCAGACAGAGGAGAGGGGAAGAGAAACCACTGGGGTTTCAGTGAGGCTGTGGTAAATGGAGAGAGATGTGGTTCTCACAACAGTATCAGTGCCTGGGATCTATTCAGAGAGAGACCAGGACTTCGAAGTAATTAAAATGGGAGACCTGAATAGAGTTCACTGTAAGTCTGCCATTTATTCCACCAAAGTGGTAACCCAAACAGGGGAGTGCAGTTGCATACTTTCACAATAGGGAGCCTACATAAATCCTCATGAATTTATATTAAAACTTGTCTTATATTCTATCAAGATGGAAGAACAAAAGAAAACAACCAACCTAAGTTAATAAAATGCCAGTGCTAATAGTGACTATTGGGTTCTAAATACACAGGTCTATGAGAGACCAAGCTAATTTTTAGGCAGTCCTGGGGGCAAGGATTACTGGCTTATAGGATGAAGGGTAGAGAAACAAAAAACCCCAATGCGTTAGCGCTTAAGTGAAATTAAACCCCATGAAGAGTCTCACAGAGGCTCTAACTAATCCTTCTCTGGGTTATAACAGACAGAGGAGGAAAAATACCACAATGACTTCCAAGTATTTTTTTCAGTTTTACACATTAGAGAACTGCAAACAGTTCATTAACCCACTGCTCTCCAGGCAGCTTGCCTTGGGGAGTCTGATTATTCAATAATGGCATATGTGCCACTTCCTAGGCCAGGAAAATCTTTCCAGAAGTCAGATTCTCACAGGAATGAAGCTCTGTAATGCCACGAAAGGGTGATACTGACTGGAAGGTAAGGATTTAAACCCTGTGACAATTAATTTCTGAAACATTACCAATTACTTATGGCGTTTGCAAAACAAGAAGGTCCCTGCAACTTGTGTATTTTCAATATATTCACCTGCATCAGTGGTTCCTTCCCCTGTACCATGGAATCTGCAGGGCTCTGATGGCAGAGGGTGATGAACAGGGAAGAACAAGGGATCCAGGAGATAGGAAAACACTCCCTGATCAGCAAAGAGAAGTAAACAGAGGTAGGAGGGAAGAGCTTACTCATAATCTTATTCAATATAGGTTGTTAGCCCTCTGCACAGCTCTGCAGGTTTTAAATGTCACTGTAGATGGTTTGCAGGGCCGGGGCCTTTCCCTTCATGAAAGTGCTCTTCAAGTCAACTTCCAGAACCATCAAAAAATCTCTTCTTCTGAGAAACACCTTAGCATTTACAGGATGCATCACCTAAGTAATAACTCCTATCTCTATCTCTGGTGGGCCTGGCAGTAAGCTCCAATTCCTAGGCATAAATGATCACACGGACTTAAGAACACTCCTGTGACTGACACTACTAATAAAGAAGTTTAATATAGCTGCACAAGAGCCAGCTTTTTTAACAAATATTTATCCAAGCCCAGCAATATAGTATTTCATAGCTTTCATGACCCATTCTGCTATTGCTAAGAGTTATTTTATATACACTAGAAAGACAGGGTCTGCTTATTTCACTTTTTACATATTCTTTTATTATATTAGAGTGTTTCTATGCAGTTTCCAGGTTTCATTACTCTCATGCCAATTTATGCACAAAGATATTACTGAGAAAATCAAAGTTAACAACTTAATAAAATGTTCTCCCATTCTTTTTGGAAAAGCAGCAAGGAATGTATGTGACCCGACCTGGAAAAAAACAATCTTGCCTCTTTGCACTGAGCAAATGACAGTTAAAGGAAGTGGGGTTATTTTCAGTTCCCAGATATTCCTTTGACATAACTTGATTCCACTTCTGATAGAAAATAAAGCAGTTCATAAAGGTCTCCCTTCTAAAATGAAGGTTTTTTCTTCTAATGGCAAAATGCATGCAAAAAGCATATGATTATGGTATTTATGTTTCCATTAAAATGTCCTCAGCAAGCTGGAGGAGTCTAACCTACTATTTTCAAGCTATTTAGATTTACAGCAGCACAGTGCCTATTTTATTTCAATTTTATTTCAGGACAATGCACTCTTGGTGGGAAATGATTAAAGAGTGACAGCCATTAGGAGTTGTCTTTCTGCATCGTGCTCAGCTCTGGATGTCAGGTGATTGCCATAAAGCCCCACTGTATGGCATCCTTGTCATCTACATGAAAAGCAGTATTGATCAGTCATTCAGCTTCTCTTCTGTGTAATGCAAAACATACTAGAGACATTTTTCAGCTAAGCTGAAAGCCTTATTCTCAAGAACTATGTTCTTGAGACACCTCTTTCCCAAATGATAAAATAAACATAAATTATACATTCCACCTCTGCTTCACTCCATCAATGCCTAACACAGAAGTGAAAAACTTCTTAGCAGCCTGTCTCTATTCCCTGTCAGTGCACTGGATGGAGCTGATGTCACAAGGGCAGCTCATGTATATGGAGCTAGGCTGATCATCAATCTCTCCCAACATATTTATTTATTTATTTATTTATTTATTTATTTATTTATTTATTGCTAGAGCTTCCTTTCTTCTGAGCAATAAACTCCTCTGCTAAGAAAGACAATCTGCTTTGATTCTCTAGGATAAAGAGCAGAAAATAACTTTTTTAGTGTTACATCCATAACTGATACAATCACTGAAAAACCAAACCAACCAACCAAGCAACACTTTCTCCTTTAAACTCCACCAAATATCCACTAATGATTGAACTCTGATGCAATACAAATCTGCATTAAAGTAGTTCTAAACCAGTTTCAAATCCTCTAAGGATATATTTGAGTAGCACTTAATATTTACAGGCTGGGTTTTTTTAATAGCCATTGTCAGTAAAATTGGTAAGTCATTGTCACTTACACACATCTAGCTGTGCATGTCTCCAATGAGTGAGTTAAAATCTTTTTCTCCTTTGATGTATTTTGACATTACACAATCTACTTTCTATTTAGAGAAATGAACACACAATGTTTAAGGAATCACCATGTGCTTCCTCCTGTTTTGTACTATCTGTCTACACTGATGAGCAGTTGACATACTTGTCCTCCACTTTGCTGTTCACTATTTGCCATGATACAGTTAAACTTACAACAGTCGGTGGCATGTGATGATGAAAGTAATAGAGAGTTGGGGGAATATTAAAGGAAACCAAACCCTGACAAGGCCTCACACACAGCCACAGTAATTCTCTTAGAAGTCATAAAAAAAATTGTCATAAGTATTCAGCAATGGTATGCAAACTATTATGGGACATTTTGTTATAGGCTCCTTTGTAACAGACTTTTAAATAACCTTTTGGACATACTTAAATGTCAAATTTTGTTTGGCACTAAGCACCAAACTTCAATAGAAATAACATTTCCCATATAAACAATGCTGCTTTTAATATGAACGTGCTAAAGATTTGAGACAGCCTGGCCATGATCAGCTCCTGGCAGTTCAGCACAAGGGTAACACACTGAGTGATTTCCCTTTCCATCCAGGCTGGAAGCAACTGTCTCTACTCGGGTAACCTCTGAATCATCCAGAAGAAAGGAAAGGATGGGAGGGAGAAGAAGTAAAACACTGAAAATAACACTCACCATGGGTGAACACTCATGTACACAGTATTTCAAGGATTCAGAACTGCAACCAACTATTTGTCATCAAATTTCTTGTAGCTTTATGAGAATAAATCAGACTGCAGAGAAGAGAGATGGAGAAGAGCCTTGAGCAGAGGCATTTGGATGCTTGGTGTCAAAAGTGGCATCACAGGAAATGCCAAGTGAAAGAGGAAGGTCTCACTGCTGAAAAGGGATAGCAAGAAAGAGGTTGCAATGCACATGGGGTGAGGAGATGGATATTCTACAGACAAGGAGACAAATGAGTTAGCAAGCACCTCAGGTCCACATGGTGACAACTGATTCTTAGAACAATGCTCAGATGATGCTTTCTTAGTATATCTAAGATAAAGCTGTAAAAGATAGAGCAGCCTTTGGGCAGGTATCTCAGCCATAATCCAGACTCTCACACTGAACATTACAAAGGTGAAGCTCCCAGACACCCCTCTCACACCTCAAGGATGACTGAAAGCTGCTCTCTCACAGCTCTTACACCTCCTCCATGCCAAACCAGGTGGTCTTTAAAATCCTTCCAATCCAAACCATTTGTTACATGATTCTGTGACACACACTCTCAACACTAGGCCCAAAGTGCAGACCCCTGGGAGAGGTAACTTTGAGCCTGAGACTGTGCACATCACTGCAACATTCCCCAGAAGGTCTCCTGGAACCAGGGGGGATTCACCATCTCCATAGCTCTCTTGTTGATACATATGTGAGAAGAGAGAGGAAAGAAAACCCTAATACACCAGGTCTTCATGCCTCAAACCCTCAAACAGGTATTTCAGAGTACAATTATAGCAAATAATAGTATTTTTACATCTGAATTAAATATTTCTTTCTGGGTGTTTCTTGTCAAATGTGGCCCCCTTTTTCACAGGACTAGGGTTGGTTTTTCATGCCCCATTTCTGGTACCCTACTTGCATTTTATCACTTTGCTCAGGCCCATTGTGTGTGCTGGGTCTCTCCTTTTGTCACAGCATGATTCAGCTGTGAGAGACAGGACCCTCTGTGCTCCAGGAGCAGCCTGAATGTACAAAACTACTGCACTGCTCTTTAGTCCTACCTACCTGATTAACATCAGATTCCCCTGGCACTCCATTATCTTCCACTTTACTCACTCTCTCCTCACTCTTTTATCAGCCACCACACAGAGTTAACTGGGTCACGCAGGTCTCCTATTTTGCTGTGCCAGGTTTGTATCAAAGAACTTTTTTTTTTGTTGATGTGACATTGATGCCATTCAACTCCAACATGAAACACTGCCTTTGGTCTAACAAAAACAGCCATGAGAGTCACCACGTGGCACACATATTCAACCAAGCTACCTTGATTTCCAAAGGCACAAAAGTGCTGAAATGTCAGGCACCTGGGTATACCAGTGCCAGCCAATATAAGGCTGAGGAATGCAAAATTCCAAGGACACAGATGCTGTCATCTTTTAACATTATTTTGCTTCGTTCACTGAAATAACGTACATATACCCACAATATATAAATTATTTACTATGAAAAGTAGGCCTTTTACACAATGCAAGAGAACGGTGTGATTGAGAAAATAAAAAGGCAGCTGTGCAACCAATTTTTAGTAAAAATGTACACATTCCACAATGCAGATGAAATTTTCTTATTTGCCATATTAGAGGATGTATATCTATCGATATTATGTAAAGAAAATTTCCAAAATAGATGAAGTGGAGGGTAAGGTACAACACTCTCAGTCCTCAAAGAGTTTTAGATATTTAGCTGAAACATAAATTACTCCACTACCACCTAGAACAGAATATGCAAGGTGAATGCCACTGCTCATGCAGAAGCTATACAGATCTCAAACACTGCACACAAAGACATTGCTTTGCTGATTTTACTGAAAATTCAATATTTTTCTGCTGAAAGAATGAGGTAGAAAACAAAGTGAATGGCTTGACTATGAGCTAAATAAATAAGTTCCAAATGAGTGAACAATATGTCTTGCACTAGGATTTTAGTTTTAATTTTTGTAATCCTGAGAAAATTCAGAACTATAAGTTAAGAATAGTAAGCCAAGAAAACAGGTGTATTTTCACTGTTAAAGCATAAAAAACCCCAGTGAATGCTGCCTCTCACTACTTTTACTTTATGATAGTTTACATTCCTCTTTTAGCTTCCGGTTTTCAAATTAACTCAGAACTCCATCAACAGAAAATAGAATTTTGCCCAGTTTCATCATAAAAACAAGAAAGACATAGTTCAGATAATGTAACTGCAGGAAGAGTACAAATCATAAGCTACAACCCAACAAGTAACTCAAGAGTGAAGTTTAAAATTTGCTCACTTTGTCAATACTTAATCAAAAATCTCAGCCTGTTAGACTGAACTTCAGGACTACAGTAGGAATAGAATCCATGTAAGCTTTAATCCATTTTTGCTATATCAACAGTAACCTTTTAGAGATTTTGTAACAGTTGTGAACAGATTAGAAATGTTGTATTCCACAAACATATCTGCTAGAGCTTTGACAAATAAACCTGATTATGTTAAAAATTTGAATTTAATTCTAACGATACCCAACAGTGATTCCAAAATTCCAAACCATCTGAAGAAAGAGAAGAAATGCAGCCGCTCTGCAGAAAACAACTTTCCTGTCCCATTCTGTAACAGGTTTATTTGAGTGAGTTCAACACTGTTCTACATAAAAGCTTTAAAAAGCCATTAACAAAAATGCAGCTCTGCCTTTCCAACTGATGTGGACAACCATGTCCCACGACCAAAGCAACGCAAGGGTGGATTTTGAGAGGGTGCACTGATTGATGTGTGGCGCTTACCTGTCCACAGGTGAAGACTTTGAGTTCCGTGGTTTCTTCACCTGGGCGTACAAGGCCTCCACGGTCTGCCCCTCCCTGGGGCTCTGTGGCCGGGCGCTCAGCGTCACCGTGCCGCTGTTTGGGGAGTCGTAGGCGGCGATGCCGGCGTACATCGGATCCGCGTCGCAGCCGAACGCCCGGTTAAACTCCTGGATCTCCGCGTAGTCGCGCTCCCGAGCCTGCCTCTCCCGGAATTCTCGAGTTTTCGCTTGGATTCTGAAAAATTAAGAGAAGGCTGAAACCGATGGGTGTCCCTCCTGAGGCGTTTGAAAGCAGCAGTCAGCAGACACTTTAGGTAGCCTATCTCAATGGAAGCCAGTGAAGGTTTCCAGTTTCAGTTTGCCATGAGGTCTCAAGTTTACCTTGGACATTGAAACAACGCTAACAATCAACATTGGTCTTTAAGGAGTACATCTGATTATTCACTGTCTTTTGTTGCATTTTTAGCTAAATAATGACTAGCCATAGCTGCTGGTAAACAGAGCTAATCTATTGTTTCATGCTTCCTAGGATGCCTGTGCTATTACCTGGCCTGACATAATTTGTATTGTATTGTACTCCATTAAAACATACTGGATTTAATGGTTCTAATGCACGTATTTAATGTACTTTCTTAGCTTAATTCTACAAAAAAAAAATTTTTTCAGAATTTAAAAACTGTGTAGGAATAGGATATATGGATATATTTATGTTTGCATGCATGCAGTAAACAGCAGAGGCAGATTCTTGTGTGATTCCTTTGAGATGTGCATGCTTTTTAAAAAATATAAACAGAATCTGGCATCTCTCAAAAGCAGGCTGCGTCTTCTCAGAAAGTGCCTTGTGTTAAAGTTACAAATGAAAGGTGATGCTGGACAGGGTTTATATCTACGTGCGCTAATTTAGCTGTATGATAAAAAGTGACAGATAGAAACAGATGACATTTAAGAATCTGACAAGCACAAATCGAGCAGAGGTCATACTTTCAAAAGCACATAAAGCTATTACAAAAATTTGATCAGGGCTTCGAAGTCTCTTTGGTATTTTATGAAATTTGATGTATTGCACACACACATGCACAGCCAGCTGACCACACCCCCCCTTTACACTGTCGCCCCAGACCAGTTTAATGCTCTGTCGTCATCGCAAAATGAAGCTGTCTCCTCCCTTCCATTAGTAAAATGTGCTCCTTTTTCATCTAATACAGCCATGGCTACAGAGTGACAGCATCCATCCATGCAGACTACGGCTCTGTGCATCTCTGCTGTGTGCCATTTCCAAGGACATCTTGTTTGCCAACTTTCAACAAGAGCAGCCCATTCAAAGCCTCTGTCTCTTTTGAAAGCAAGCCTCGACTCTTCTGAAAATAGAAAAGCCTTAAAGTTAGGTAACTTTGACATTCTTGGGAATTTTAAAATGGCCCCCTCAAGATTAGATTTGCAAAAACAAAAGGGGATACACAAAGGGTGGGATTCAGACTGCAGATAAAGACATGAAATCCCAGTGCTCACACCAGGTGAGCTCAGAGCAGCCACATGTGCAGGGTCTCCTTATGGTGGCCGGGAGCTGTTGGCAGCAGACTCCAGAGTCAGGAACCATCCATGTGTCAGAGAATGAAAGAAGTCACTCCAGAGACACTCTTGATGCTGCTGCTTGTGCCTTCCTTCAGAGCTTGGATACCCAGCCTTGATTGAGCAGCTCAAATACAAGCAGCTCTGGCCACCTGACACCCCCAGGTAATCCTGATGGAGTTGCAGCTGCTGGGCAAGGACTCCCCAGGTCATGCTGAAGTCCCTGAGACTGTGACAGCCCAAATGACACAAGTCATCTGTGTTCAAGCATGTGAATCCAGCCCTGAGCTGGTATGTGAAGATCAGAAATGGCTCTTTGTCAGACTGAATCCCAAGCAAACTGTTCCTTCACAAAGATCACCATAAAAAATAAGGGAATACAGGGATGGATACACAGACATGTTTTCCCCCACAAATCCTGAAAGTATTGACCATAGATAGTGATTTGGGATACAACTGATTGACTGAATTACCTTCAACAGACAGAACCACTTACACTGATGGCTCAAAGACCCATTTACATGCCCCATGTTCAGTCACAGTGAAAAGAAAAAAAAATTTAAAAGTTCATTTTAAACAAACATAACTTTTAAATTTTGCATATATTAAAATTTTTTTTTTATTGTTTGCTTTTTATTTTAATAGGGAAAAACGCTAGTCAGCTGAGAGAATTTTCCTCTACAGTTTCAGCAACATCAGACTGGAATTGGTTTTTGTTTAATTCACAGTGGAGAGGGACTCAAATTTAAATGCAAAACTAATTTCAGACTCAAAGAGGGTTTCTGCAGGTCTATTTTAAAAATAAAAACATATATTTTACCTTCTCCAATACCCCAAAACTGTTAATTCAGAAGTGTTACAGCCTTAATCACTTGGAAGGTATCTATGTAGGAGGAAAAGCAGCTCTGAAAACCACCTATGCATGCTGATTCCTCTCACTGTAGTTTACTTCCCAATTTGTAGTCCAGTACTATTTACTCTGTGAAGAAATGTATTTATCTCCTCATATTTGTTCTCTGAATGGGAGAAGCAAAGGAAATCAGAAATTTCCTGGACATTGGTAGCTTTAATTTTCCTTTAAATGGATAATTTATCATCACAGATGGGAACACTGTCTGACACCAATTCGAAGGAAAAAATCCATGCATTTTAGATAACCAAAATTTCAGTGCATGAAACCAGACAGTGTAACAATAATGTGGCATAGAGTAATTCAATCAGAAGAAAACATTGTTACCTGAAGTGCTTATAAAACAGAATTAGCTGGTGGTTACAGGTGATATCTGCTTGTGTTACACAAACTGCTATGGGAGAGGGCAGTGACCTTCTGAGCTTTTTGACCGTGAAGATCATATCACTCCCCACAGGTGCAGACATGAGTTCCCTCATGAAAGGTTTTCATGTGAAAAACCTTTTCTCCTGCATCTGCTTATTGGCTCTTTAATAGTTTGGATGCTGAGCCATTTGCAGCCAGAGCATTCAGATTTTCCCGTGCATGGCTCCATGAGGGATACTTATTCCCAATCAAGTGGGAAAGAACTGATTGCTGAAGTGTTATGGAAGTAATTATGTCCATATCTACCAAAAAAAATTTTAGAGTATTTTCTACAATTGCTAATACAATGTATTAATACAAATAGATAGTATTAAAAATCAGAGTCTAAACACATTAATCTTCCTGTTAATTATAAACAAAGTACCCAGTAACTGCAATAACATTTAACAAAAGATAACACTAAAATTAAAGGTATAAAGTGTCTGACTATACTGAAACCCAAAATGTTCCAATTTGTTTCTCTTAATTATTCTTTTGTGCTTTACATTTAAGCCAGTGTGAAAATGCTAGCACTTTCACATGAAAAAAGTACAGGTATTTCAATTGCTTAAGATATTTTTGAATATTGTTTAAAATATGGTTGGGTTTGCCTTTTCAAGGACATACCACATTTAAACATTATGTCTTTCAGCTTGAAGGAACCAAACGACTAGGGAAAAATATGTAGGCATACTCTTGAAAAGAATAAGAGCTCTCAGCTGAATACTGCACTATCCCTTCTGAATTATAATAGCTTTTAACTCTGAATATATTTTTATATAAGGACTTGAACTTAATGTGATGCTGTATTTTATGTTGGCCCCTCTGTGTGCTCATGTGTGTGTATGCTTGATGCACCCTAAATCATTTGTTAGCACATAGCACATCAAGTATGGATATGGGAAATGCCAGGGCAGACTGTTGAGGGGAAGATTAAAATGGTTATGTAAACACACTGTGCAGCACAGATGGGAACCAAAACTCGCTGTGTGCTTCAGCCCTTATCAGCAACACCCCCATTAATGAAATCCAGTATCCGAAGAAGTGTTTGACCACAGTGCTTTCGTTTCATATTGTGGATAAGTGTATTAAGCTGTCTTCACTGAATTGTATTCCTTCATGACACGGCACAATAAAAACGCCTATGTCTGAGATTTCAGATCAGCTAATTTTGAGGATTTATGGCCGTCCTAAGGATTTTGTGGTGGTTTGATAACAATAATAATAATGCTAATGCTTAACGTTCACATAACTCTTTTCATCATCAAAGAGTTTTTGCAGAAACTGCTAATCAATTTTTCAGTATTTAAACTGAACTTTTAAAAATACAAAAGCTATCCCAAGAAGTTTCTAAACCCTTCCTGCTGAAGTGTTAACACTGAAAATGTCAACAACACACTGTCATACTTTTGAGACTCAAATTATAATGTTCAGTATAAACTATCCTCATGCATTTGTGTGCCATTCAATTCAAAAGCTAATGATAACTGCCTCAAATGACAATATTGTTAGCTGCAGAACTTCCTATAATTGTTAGAAGAGCTTTTCATTGCAAGCTAATCCAGTAATGATAGACATACCCATTGTACAGCAATTCCTATCTATGCACAGGAAATGGTGGTCGCAAAAAAAAGGCAAAAGCTTTTGCATGGCTGTCCCCAGGAAACAGCAGCTACCTTGTTCCCTTCTTATAAACTGTGAGTGGTATTCAGCTTTCAGATGAAGGCAACTACCATTTTAAACACCTAAATTTAGGTATCAAGGTAAGTTTTGAACTCCCAGGAGAGCTGGTCAAGATTCAGTCACAGCAGGCAGCTGCTGCATGGGCCAGCACACAGTTCAGCTGAACATCTGTAATATGGACATTCTGAGGTGAAGCCAAACCCTTCTCCAGGCTCTACCAACTGTGTTGAGTAGCCCTTCCTTGACCACAAAGGGCATTTAGCCATGTAACTCATATGTGGTTGCTAAGTAATCTTATTAATTTGGGATTCAATTCCACCCTGAACTAAATGTTTACTGCAGTTCTCTGAACTATAACTTTTTTAACAGAAAAAGCAAATCCATTGAGCTGGATGAGCTGTTGCTAGTAAAAGTGAATAAGCAAAGCTGTCAAAAGAAATCAGCCCTTATTTCATCTAAAGTTGGGAGTAAAATATAAGTATATCCCAAATCCCCCGGGACCTTCAGTCTCCTTTGTTTGGATTTTTCAATATTAGTGAATTAGGTCCTTGCAAAAAAATCACTACTTATCTTAATTGATGAACACAGCATGGGAAGGATATTCATGGCTAGTACATTACATTTAACACTGCAATGGCAGCAATGTCCTCCTCTAAGAGCAGAAAAAAAGTTGGCTGCTGTTTCTGGTGTGCAATTGCTTGGTCAATTCAATTAATCCTCCTGCTGCTGCCAGGATTCAGCTATTGCCCAAGTGATAATCCACACCCTCGTCTTTTCCACCGAGACTCACTCATTTACAAAATCAGTATTGAACGCTTGCAGTTCCACATATGTGAGATGGCTGACAATGTTTATTAAGGATGGAAACAGCATTGTGTAAGGACAGAAGCTTAATGACAAGCCATTCACGGCTGCCAGTTCTCAGTTCTTCTACCATCAGACTGGCATGCGCTGGGATGATGGATTGGAAACAGAGAAAAACAACAACACGTTTAGAAAGCCAGGCAGCTTGTTCAAGTTAGTCCAGCGGGATGAACACATTCAGCCCAATTTTTGCCAGATATCGTTTCTAATAAAGAGGTCAGAAAGTGCATTGGCCAGCAGCCAGATCTTGTCAAATCTGTCCCCTCCTTCTCTGCTAGGGAAAAATACCTTGCAGGCACAGCACACCAGGTCTCACTGCTCCTCCCCCAACCTTCTCTACTGCCTTTGGGGCTTTAATGGCCCTTTTTCTAATTTTTGGCAATCAAGTCAATATGGGAGTTTGTCCTCTCCTCTATTTTTCTTTGACCTTTGTCTGGAGCCAAGCAGAATTTTTCTGACAACTAGCCTTCTAATGAGGGTACCTTGATTATAGGCATTACTGTGATTTCACTCTGAACTGGCATATGACACTTAGCTTTTCTTGCCATGATTAGAGCTACTCAGTTATCACAGTTATAACCACCCTCAGCAGAGCCATCTGCTTCCCTGGGAAAATCATTCCGAAGGATCACTGTGCACAATGGATAATCCTGGCCACCAACAGCCACGGCTTGAAAATAAGAAAGTCACCTCCTCTTCCTCATTTCCCCCCATTTAATTCAAAACTTTTTTTTAAAAAGTCAGAAAATACTGCTATGTAAATAAAATTTTTCAATTGAAAGGCTAGAGACCCAACTTTCTCAAGTCATTAAAAAAAATTAAGAGTTCTGCATTATCTGCTATAGATACACATGTGTGACCAGTTGACTGAAATATGACCATCCTCTGACCTCAGACACATGAGGAAACACATGCAAAATGTAGTCAGTTTGCACAAGCATACAGGGACAAAATCAGAAAGGCCAAAGCATAATGTGAAATAAAAGTAGCAGGGAGCTTTAAAGATGACAATAAATCATTGAGTAATTGCATTAGCAGTAAAAGGAAGAGCAAAGAAAAGGTTGCTCCCCTGCGCGGCAGTGAGGGAAGGATATTGACAGATGATGCTGAGGAGACCTGAGGCTTAATGGTTTTTCCCTTTGCATCTGTCTTCACTGAAATGGTTGACTGCAAGCAGATGACCAGCATAATTGACTACCACCAATAACAAAAATATCTTCAATATACCAGCAAAAAAAGTAGCTAGAAACTGGTTAAGGTAGTTGAAGTTCATCTGACACATACAACTGTCTAAGGCAGCCTCAGACTTTTTCAGCAACTAGGAGAACTTGTTGAGGACAGCTAAAATACTAAAAAACCAGGAAAAGTCAAACATACCTCAGAGAAGGAGGAGAATCAAAGACTCATGACTTTAAGTTCAATCCCTCCTTAAGTAAACTACTGGTAAGCACAGAGGAGATAATGGGACAAGCAGTAGCCACCATAGAGTTATCAAGAACAGATGTGGTTTAGGTCAGTCAGATTTCCCTTCCAAAACACGGGAAATGGCCTTGTGAACAGAGCAGAAACAGTCCCAGGCTAAGAAAAACAGCTAGGGGATGGATGCAATAGGTTGAACAAGGCTGCTCCTACAGAGTGTCGAGAGAATACATTCACAGTCACCAGAATGCACAGATTTAGATATTTTCTATGAAGATCACTGAATTTACTCAGGGTTTTTCATTACTAATCAGGACACTACTGAATCTGCAGAAAACCCAAGTGAAGGAACTTTGGAGGAAAGGATTAAGATTTCAAATGTTCTTGAAATACAGAGTAGGCTACAAAAATAGAATTAAATAACAGCAACTAGAAGGTAATTTACATAGTTCAAATAAATAAACAATTAATTAAACGTAGAGAAAAAAATCTGTTGCTTTTTCTTGAATGGATCTGGAAGTTGCTTTTTCAAGAATGGATCTGGAAGTTCTACTGGGTAACATATATGAGTCAGCAACATCAAGCTGTTTGGGGAAGGAAAAGATAGAGTGGGGACATAACAGCCATCTGCAAACACCAGAGGAAAAGAATAATGTGTTAGGTATTTAATTGAAGCAAGAATAATTAAGATACTGTGAGCAGGGCAACTTCCTAAACAAAAGGCAGTGGAAAAGACTGCCATAGGAAGCTGTAGAGTTTATTGTAAACCAAGGAAAAGAAAAAAAAAATAAACAAAAAAACCCCCACCAGGATGAAACAAGCATCTTGCAGGAATAGCATACCCTGCAGATACTACCTTAAAAAAGTGATATGGTGTCTCTTAAAGATCTATAATTCTGCACCTCCATAGAAATTTTACATACATATATTTCCTATGTATTGGTTCTACAACAGCTGAGAAATATAACAAGGACTACATTTTTTTTCATTTAAAAGGCTGCCCATCATCTCCAAATTAAAGAAATGTATCTACATAATCAGACAGTCTTAATTTTCTTTCTCCTTCAACAATCACAGCCTATCTGCCAATTAGAATATGTGATAGTACTTACTGTCTCTCTGAAGATCCCCCCTCCTCAAATCAGAAGAGATGCATGAGAATTTCAAAAACGTTTAATGAGCTACAACCCAGGAGGGCTGCAGTTAAAAAAGAAAAAAAGGTGAAGGATAAAGGTGATAAGGTGATTACTTTAAGTGCCTTAATATATTAGGGAGAGAACATTATGCTCATTTTTATAAGGAGTTATATTAAAGAAGGCTATTAAAGAAGGCAGCAAAATACAAATGAAGACGTAAAGAAATGAAAAAATGCAGGAGAGAAAGTAAATATTATGCATATGAGCAGGTGAAGTGCAAACACCAATTTGAAATCAAGTGACATTGATGAAACTAAAGGAGACATTAAAATTATTTCCTCTAACCTTGTGGAATCTCATATATTTCACCCCCATCCTTCCTTATCACCTGACCTTCTTGATTCACCCTTTGTCTTTACAAAGTGACGACACGTCCATGTCAGCAGGTTTGTCAATATCTCAAACCTGCTTTCTTGGATGTTGCAGTAAACAAGTGAAAATCCTTGCTTACTTTGGGTTAAAAAATCTGCAAATTATCTTGCCTACACTTCAATGGAGCTTTCAGCCTACTTTACAGTTAGCAGTCTGCCACATTGTAGGGTGGAGGGTTTGCCTGCTGTGCTTTTTTTAAAGAATACGTATGTTTCAACCAAAGGAGAATGTTGCAGGTACATAGGCAGCATAGGTTCTCCTATCTCCAGAACAAACACTACCTTGACTGAAATTTTCTGTCCTTATTTTCATGTCTGATCCAAGGATCAGTGACCCCAGAAGTGGAGGATCACACAAATGAGCAAATGAGACTGTTACCCTGCTGGGAACCATGTTACATCAAAGAACATCACTGCTGCCTGAAAGTAAAATGGAAATTAGTTTTTCTTTTGCATAACAAAACTGGCCAGAAAGGCTGATATTCACACCTATGACAACAGGTTCTTCATCATTAGATTATCTTAGCTCTAATCTCCAATTCAGCTCTTCTGCTGGACTGAAGTAGAAAGGAAGAGATCATGATATTCAACTATTGCTGAAATAAAAGCTCCTGCTCTCATCCCTCCTCACTTTAAAGGCTCTGCTTTCCTCCTTCATGCGGACTTGCTTGGATCATTTCTTCCAGTACATTTTTTTTCCCCAATTGGAGAATAATTCCAGAGAGCAGCACTGGTGGGCAACATCTGAATTCTGTAGCTAGGTGTGTAAGGAGCAGCTGTTCCCATGTGTGCAAGAAGCAAATGACATAGGCAAACCACATTTCAAATGGCACCATACATCATACCATGATTCAAATCAGTCATTCCCAGATACTGGAGGCAGCAACTGGAGGTTGAGCTACTCTTATCAGTTGGTTGAGCTGAGCCTATCCACCAGTCATGCTCCTCTAGCAGAAGTCCAGTAACAAAAGTGGGCACAAAATTCTGCTGCTAGCTCTATTTCAGGTCCATTGCTCTCTGTTTCTAGAGTACTATGTATAAAATAGCCTAATCTGGAAGATGGAAAATGAAACAGTATGAAGGGACAAAAAAAGCAATGAAAAACCTCACAACAAAGCAAGGATTATGTGAATCTCATACACTGAAGATGAAAGAAAAGGAAAAGAGAAAAAAACCCAAACCAATAAAGAATATAGCTTATAAGTCAATATCTTAGCTCAGGACCCTCAAATTCACACTACAACACCTCTGAGGATTCACTTCTAAAACCTCACTGGGTCACAGTAAGGACAGCACAAATCTCTAGCGTGGCCAGAAACAGAGCCAGCTGTCTCATAACTCCTAAAGGGTTTCTTCTAGTAACTGGTTACAAAATAAAGTTTGTAGCTGTGCTGTGGAGGGAGGATGGATCTGCCTGTTACAGATGCATCATTAGGTGTCTTTCTGGCTAGTCAAGTACTTGCTGCTACATTTAAGAATTATAAAAAGGAGTAGGATTAGTGCCTTGTTTTACTGTCAAACAGAGTCCTGTGGTGCAGTGTGGAAAACCTGACAGGTTTTGAGTTCTGTTCAATTCAGCAAGAATAAGTTCAGTGAGTTAGTAACTATGATACAGCTATTTTAATTCTCAAATAAGTCATTGCCACAGTAACTCTGCCACTAAAGGAGAATTCTTATGACATCAGAGGACATGCTGCTACCTTAGCCTGAAGTTCCTGACATTCTAAAGTGAAACATTTTAGTGCTCTTACTTTGAACTAATATGTCTAAGAGAGTACTGAATTTATGTGATCTACAAGACATCTTAAACTAATTTATAACACAGAATATTATAAAGACTACCTAAATTATGTTTTTTTCAATATATTGCGAGGGACTTGGCTGGGACTTGGCTAGACCTTGCCCAGTGCAATGTATTGAATCACTATAGAAAAATAATACAGAAAATATGCTTTTAGCACGATGTCTTAAAATCTCTCTAATCACAATATGTAGTTAGAGAATATGTGGTGTTTTTTTTGAAAAACTACTCCAGTAACTATTATTCTATGAAGGCTTCAATTTACATAGCTCCCAAAGTCAGTATTTTTATGAAGTGGAACTGGTCTGAAATGTTTTTCCAAAGCTCAATATTCACATGCTTCACTTCTGTGTTCTCTTCCAAAAATTATTGCCATTGATTTCTTTTTTTCATATCCTGCACCCTTATCCATTATGTAAAAAACCACTGCCAAAAACAATGCTACAAATCTCCATGAAACTGAGACAAGCAGACCCCATCACAAAATAAGTGAGAATGAGAAACATATTGCTCTGATTTTCTGATCACTGAGGAATTTTTCCTCTCCTCTATTACAGGCTGGGAAGAAGGTGAAAGTTTTAATGGAAAACTTCACTAATTACTTATATTCTGAATGTTTGCAGTAATAATAATGGTTTTAGAGGTAACAGGTTTTCTGAAAGCTGCTAAGTGGCATCAAAATACGGCAGCAGCAAAAGTAAAGCTGAATCTTTGAGTTATTTCAAAAACACAGATAACTCTTAGACATTGTAAGAAACAAAAATCCTTTCCTTATCACAGTATGTTGTCTTTTTTCCTTAAAGTAAGATGAAACTGCTCAATGAAAATATTTTGCTTAAGGGGGAAAAAAGTTGGGGTTTTCCAATAAAAATATTATGGTCTCTCTGGGAAATCTGGAAAGACACCAAGAGTGTCCTGCTGTTCAGCCCCCTACTCCATCTGATACTTTAACAGTTCCAGATGGCCTTTACTACAGGATGACCTTCCCTCTATTCTTTTATTATGACCTTTGGGTCACAAATTATCTATAGGATGCTGCTGTCATTCTGTAAGACACTGCTGTACTCTTTCATCTAAAGAATAAAGATGCTTAACATTAAAACTCATCTTTGTTAGGCTGACCTTCCAATGATGATCAAACCAGACAGTTATTCCAATCAATGTCATTGCTGCAGAAAATATGTTTCATTTTTTGAAACACTGACATTAAGAAACTAAGGCACGGTTTTAAATCAAATCACTTTTGCAATTCTACTTGGCTAGAGAGTATAGCCTGTTATACTCATCTAAAATATCAAAAATATTGCAGCAACAGTTTTGACGAGTTACATTGATTAGAAGGATGTGGTGGGTTTGTTTTTTGTAAATTATTGATGTGGTTTTCATCCCAATGTCATTGATAGGAGGTAATAAAACTCAATGTAGGTTTTATTAATTATTTGTCTTTATCTATCATCACTAACAGAACACATTGAACTTACACAGGAAAGAATAATAAATAGTCCCAATGTACTAAATAAAGTAATAAGGTTAATTTCTTTCCTGCTGTCAGTAAATTCATGTTAGCAGTCTCTCGTCAGCTTGACATCAATTAATGATTTTAATTCCAGACTCTTGTCACAGTACTCACCACCCTTTCGTCTAATTAAAATGGATGATGCATGATGAAGGGAAAACACAAGACTTCTGTTCTTGTTGTAACATTTCTATTCATTAGTATACTTTTACAACAAAGGCCTTGTGGCTTTAATGGTACTAGAGAAGGATGAAGAGAAGTTTATTACATGTTAGAGATAAAGACCCATATACCCTTAGGAAAATATAATACAGGAAGCATTTTATGGAATAGCCGAATCCTTTGGGGGGAAAAAATATTTTAACTATTAATGAACAGGCGGAATGTTTCCCTCTAAATTTAGGGCAAACAACGCGTGATCGACACCCACTCTACTCGCAGCCTTGTTTACATCCGCACAAAAAAGCGCTGTCAGCCTATTGACTGAGCTCCAAAAGTAACAGCAAATCTGCCAGCGCAGGGCAGACGCCTGACCCTCCTCCCCGGGCAGCGCCCCCGCGGCTCCGCGCTGCTCCCTCCCCGCCGTGAGAGCCAGCAGCGCCTCCTCCGCGGCCGCCCTGAGCATCCCTGGCTGTCCAAAGCCATCCCCAGCTGCCAAGAGCATCCCCGGCCCCCAGAGCATCCCTGAGCCATCCCTGGCTGTCCAAAGCCATCCCCAGCTGTCTAGAGCATCTCCGGCCATCCAAACCCATCCCTGACCGCCCTGAGCCATCCCCAGCTGCCCAAAGCCATCCCTGGCCCCCAGAGCATCCCTGACCACCCTGAGCCATCCCTGGCTGTCCAAAGCCATCCCGGCCACCTAGAGCATCCCTAATTGCCCAGAGAATCCCCAGCCGTCCAGGACCATCCTCAGCCATACAGAGCAACCCCGGCTGCCCAGAGCATCCCTGGCTCTCCAAAGCCATCCCCAGCCGCTTAGAGCATCCCCGACTGCCCAGAGCATCCCCAGCTGTCCAGAGCATCCCCGACTGCCCAGAGCATCCCTGACCGCCCAGAGCCATCACTGGCCGCCCAGACCATCCCCAGCTGTCCAAAGCCATCCCAGGGCGTCCAGAGCATCCTCGGCCTCCCAGAGCATCCCTTGCCACCCAAAGCCATCCCCAGCTGTCCAGAGCATCCCTGGCCGCCCAGAGCATCCTCGGCCTTCCAGAGCCATCCCCAGCCGTCCAGAGGATTCCTGGCTGCTCAGAGCATTCCCGGCCACCCAGAGTATCCCCGGCTGTCCAAAGCCATCCCTGGCCTCCCAATGCATCCCCAACCGCCCAGGGCTATCCCCAGCCATCCAGAGCCATCCCCGGCCGCCCAGAGCACCCCTGACCACCCAAAGCCATCCCCAGCTGTCCAGAGCATCCCTGGCCGTCCAGAGCCATCCCTGGCTGTTCAGAGCATCCCCAGCTGTCCAGAGCCATCCTCGGCCACCCGAAGCCATCCTCACCCATCCAAGGCCATCCCCGACTGTCCAGAGCCATCCCTGAGTGTCCAGGGCACCCCTGACCACCCAAAGCCATCCCCAGCTGTCCAGAGCATCCCTGGCCATCCAGAGCCATCCCTAGCTGTTCAGAGCATCCCCGGCTGTCCAGAGGATTCCTGGATGTTCAGAGCATCCCCGGCCGTCCACAGGATTCCTGGATGTTCAGAGCATCCCCGGCTGTCCTGAGCCATCCCTGACTGCCCAGAGCATCCCCGGCCGTCTAGAGCAGCCCCAGCCTCTTAGAGCATCCCTGACCATACAGAGCCATTCTCGGCCTCCCAGAGCCATCCCCAGCCACCCAGAGCATCCCTGGCCACCCAAAGCCATCCCCAGCCGCATAGAGCCATCCCCGCGGCTCAGCACGGCTGTCCCCAGCTGACACCGGCGCCGGGCGCGGCCGCAGGAGCGATCCCGGCGGGGCCGAGCCGAGCCGGGCCGGCAGCGCCGAGCCCGCAGCTCCCCCTCCCGGCCCCGCCGCTCCCCAGGCACCTCCGGCCGGGAACGGGCGGCACTCTGGGCACAGCGACGGCAGAATCCGTACATGTAGCGGCCTCAGTAAGGCAGAGGAACAAAAGGTCATGTTTCCGGATCAGAAAGGGGGAAACCAGCACAGCGGGATGTTTCTGGTGCAGAGCTATTCCCATGCACGCACCCAGCGCGGCATCGCTCTGCCGCGTTAGCTGCGCTCCAGCACAGCACAGGCTGCACAGCACAGCTCAGGCTGCACTGCACTGCACAGCACAGGCTGTCATTGCACAGCACAGCACTGCACAGGCTGTCACTGCACAGCACAGCTCAGGCTGCGACTGCACAGCACTGCACAGCACAGGCTGCAACTGCACAGCACAGCACTGCACAGCACAGGCTGTCATTGCACAGCACAGCACTGCACAGCACTGCACAGGCTGCGACTGCACAGCTGCTGCGGCAGAGCAGAGCGAGCCCCGGCCACACAGGCCCCCGTCTGACCGCTCTATTGCCCTGCCAGCATCTCCGGAGCCTCTGCCACAGCACTTCCACCAGCACAACACTTTAATCCTCTCCCAAAAGGTTTCTTCTTATCTCCTCAAGACTGATCCTCCCAACACAGGTGTTTAAGTGCTTGATTTTGCATCCGTTTCAGTGGAAGTTGAGGAAGAATACAATACTAAGATTAAAACACTTGTATGGTAACACAGAGATTTACAGAACATTAGTAAAGCTCTTAAATCAGTGTATTAACCAAACAGAGAAAATATCCTCTAGACTTTGCTTCCAAGAGAAGAAGTGCCTCTAGAGGCGGATTACAGCATAAGCACTGTTTGCCCATAGATGGATCACGAACTCTGAATCATGAGATTACATGAGAATTGCAACTTTCATCTTTTAAGCATTATCCAGCAGTGAAGCATGCTGGATTCAGATGAATTTCTTAAAAACTTCACAAAGAGGTGCACTTAGTTCATTCCTCTGTTATCTACTACTCAGGTACAAAGAGTAAAGTTGTTCAGGTCAGGAAGAACTTTCTTTACTAAAGGAACTCAGCCCAAGGCTGAAGATCACTGGCACATATAGCCTTGCCATATGTGCCAAGAACTGCACATGCCTGTGCTAAAGAAGGGAAGACCTCAGGCAAAGGTTTTGGATTTGCCGACAATATATTTTGTAATGAACGCAAAGTTGAAATGGAAAGAAAAAGAATGAAAAAAAAAAAAAGCAGCTCAAACATCAAAAAATAAAATTGAAGGAAAAGTGCAAGGGTATGGAAGGAGGAGAAACAAAGATATCAGAACCTGCTGTTTGGAGGGATGTCTCCCTCCAGCAAAGACTGCCAATAACAACTGGAAGACAAAAGCAGTAGGTTTTTAGAGCAATTCTGTCCTTTTATCTCCTAAGAAAGAGACTACACTAAAGTGCCTTGAAAAATCCAGAAAACATATCAGGGCAATCAGGTTGCAGGGTATCAATGTACACACTGGCTAAATATTGAGCAAACCTACTCTGGGAGGCCCCCAAAGACCAGATGTAGAGGTTTCTGGACTGGAAAGGTCTGTGGGCTTCCAGAGGTTTAGATGCAGCAGCACAGCACAAGGTGAACATCCATATTAACTGATTCCTCTTGGTCACTGACAAAAGTTTCCTTTTGTCTATCCAACATTGCAATGCCTGTGTAAAACTATAAGCATTTATAAACATCTCTAAGAGCTCAAGATATTCTACACATCTCCAGTCTGCAACATCCAAGAGATCTTAGCAAGATGTGCAAACCATAGGTACATAGGAGACACTGGAGTTGATAAAAGACCTTCTGTAACAAAACCACAAAGACCCAGGGCTGTTTTCTCAGCCCATCCATGTGAATGTAGCATCTCAATGGTGCCCAATTTGAGCAATTCAGTGATAGGCAGACAAGGTGACCACACAGTAAAGAGGGACTCCAAATTAGCATATATGTAAAACAGCTGTGATCTGGCACAGGACCAGCGCTAACTGAACTTGGTTCTTATTCAGCTTCCTCAAAACTGCAGTATAAACTTTTTCTTAGGAGACTCAAGGCAACAGTCAGAAATCTATTGCCCAGTCTTGCCTCAAGGTTTTGACTGGTGCCACTGCTGGGGAGAACCCTTTCTAACAGCACAGCAGAGCCCAGACAGATTTTAAGATCAGCGCTTGGCAGATACTCAAGGATCATGCAAGCAGACTTGTTTTTGTGCAATAAACCAGAGTTAAACATAGTGACATGGGGCAATGTTCTATGGCCTTGGATGAACTGCTGTTCCAACATTTGGAGGATTTACAAATAGCAAGTATTTTACAGAATTTTTGGTAAGACTAGTGGGTGGTCTTATCAAGTACACCCCTGATTGTTCCAGTATTCCTTGTCATTGAAAGCTGACTGTATTTTCACCTAGATAACTTCTTTTTTCATTCAAAATTACTTTAAGATTGTCAGTAAACACACACCACATATATATATATATATCCAACATATATAGGATGTAGCTTAAGAGATCCACAGCTTAAGTGATACACTCCTTAATCAAAGAATCACAGAATCAATAAATTATTAATAATAATAAACTTAAGAAAAGCCATTTTATTAATTTAATCATGGTAAACTGAAGAGTATTCTTCTTATTTGTCTCATAATCCATATGAATGCTAGGTTTTAAAGAAAATACTGCCGTAAGCACAATACTATTAAAATTAATAATTCCATAAAATTGTGGGCATGATTGATTTTTTAATGGACTGTTCACTTGTTCTCTGACCCCCCTAAGGATTTTTGCTCCTAGCCCCTCATACATAGTAAATTCATTAAATCCAACATATTTCCCCAAAGCATTGCATCATTTTAGAGGTACACAGTATCAAATACCAAAAAAAATAGAACAAGTGAATTGCACTGCCAAAAAAATTGAGAAGACAAAAACCCACAGAAAACAAAGTTAAAATAGCAGCCATTATGAGCCAACACTGACAGTAATATTTTACTCTGTCTCCTGGTAAACATTTTGAGGGATTGTTCAGTTAATTTGCAAGAGTACTCTTCATTAACAGCATGTATCTAACATCATTATTTTACAGGATCAAAAGGAAACTCTGCAATCTAACTGCAAAAACATTTAGTCTCTATGGACCAAATCAACATCTGAATTTTTTAGAAACATAAGGAAGCACCTCACACATTGGATTGCTATTTTATTATCTTTTATTAGTTGTACATGCGACTACCCCAAAGAAGTTGCATTCTCTTATAGACATAACACAAAGGAAAGCAAATACACAGGGAAAGAGAATAATGGGAGGATAAGGACCCATGTTACTACAACATCAAGCTGTTATGAAGTTCTGGCACATGCATTTTCTGCAGCTTCAGTGAACATATAAAATTGTTTTTATGACACATGAGGAGTGAGGTTCCAGGAAAGATTCAAATTGGTTAGCATAACTTGATGGACAGGGATTAGGATTTGCTCCATGCATTGAGGGCTATACAAATAATTTCATAATTCTACCTTGGTACCCAGCGTGACTATTGCAACCTCTCTTACACCATCACATGGACAGTCTATACTCTGACCATTCTTACTGAGAGAGACAGAGAGACACAGAGAGACAGAGAGAGAGAATGAAGAGAGAGAAACGTTACTAACCCAGGCGTCAAGACTTTCTCCTTTTCATAAATGAAAATGGCTGATTTTCCGGGGACCTCATGTTCCTAAGAAACCCTGAGGGCCAGCTGGGGCTCAGCAGTGTGTGAAGCCAGGGCACAGAGTGGTGCTTGTCTGGCCAACCATCCCCTGCCCTGAGCTGGGCAGAGCGACCAAGGCAGCTTTCCATGGCTCTGCACCCCTGGCATGAGCTCTGAGGCTGCTCCATCCATGGGAAGGGAAGCTGGCTGCACAAACACCCTCATCACTTATTTCCTTCAATTCCAGCTTTCCTCTTTACCATTTAATCTGCAAGCACTTTACTTTTAAAAGCAGTAACAAATTTAATGACCCTGCCTCACTTTTGTTAAAAAAGAAAAAATAAAAACCAATCAGACTAGGAAAAAAACATCCAGGCACTGTAATCCACCCACCTTCTACAATCAGAATGGATGGACAAAGACAAGAATAAAATTTTACATCAATTTATGTTACTCTGTTAAAAAGTAAAAAAATTCCCATGATATAATGTAAACAGATGGTCATAAATGATAAAGTTTCTGGAGTTTAACAAGTTAAACCAGTAAACACACACTCCCACCCTGTCTTTACTGTAAATCACTCAACCCTAAAAGAACTGAAAGCAAACCATTTTAGGTTTAACTAAGGAATCTACATGAGTTACAGTGGCTCTAATATTCTCTATTAAGCTGTTAATGATGAAGCCACCATTCATGAACTTCTGTTCTTATTTGCAGAAGACCAAGGTGCATAGAGATGGTAATTAAAAAGATCATTATGACTAATTAGTGATATCTCCTCTACAAGAACAAGAAAATTTCCCTCCAGAGTTTCTGCATCAATTCTAAATTTATGGTGAGCTATAGCATGACTTTTAGATAAATAATTCTAATGCATAGTTCACTTTCACTGCTAAATATGCCTGCATCTATTTACCATTCAGCAATCAAACTTTGTAAAGTTTGTCTCCTTACTGAAGTGATGTCAAAGAGGCTGTCTCTCAACTCACATCTCCCAGTTTAAGCTAACTGGTAACCTACACTTTTCAACATTTTGATTAAATTGATCTGAGAGACACCAGAGTCTAGGCCCCAAATATCTAGGACTACAAGAGATAGGATGAAAAGTAGACTGGAAATATTGAGAAGAGCATATGACATATATATTATATAGGGTTTTTTTTATGTTAAGGGAAGCTGACAAGGAAAAATAGAGGTGCTCACCACTCATTTTTAGAATTATCAGTTTAATATATATATATATCATTCCATAAACAGACTGCATGGCACATAAATAGACTGAACTCCAGTGACAAATATACTGGTAAGCATAATTTTTCTGTTTCTCCTAAATTTATCAATGAAAAATCTAGATATGCAAAACTCTGAAGAAAAATACAAAACATACTTCATTCTATATAAATATTTGTTTTCTGAAAATGTCAATAAAATAATTTATAGAATATAAAGAGAAAGCATTTCATTTTATTACTTCAGTCTCCTCAATAAGAAAGGGAGCCCTGCGTCTATAAAAGATGCTTAACACAGCCAAAGGAGCTGTTCATACTAATGTCCAAAATAAATCCAGCTTTGTCCTGTTATTTAAAGTATATAAACATATCAACATGTGGCAAATTTCATCAGTGAAAATTGTACTTCAGTTATTTAATTTAAAAAACAAACTCTGTCTATCAAGGTTTAAGCAAATACTGAAGTCTACCTCTCCTGTTCTTGCTTCATTCGTATTCTCTCCTCTTCTGAAGTAAGAGCTTCCTGCACTTTTATTTTACCAGTTTTCTCACTCTTGTCATCTTTGCGATGTTTGCCAAACCTGTTAATAACACACAAAAAAAGAATCTAACTTGTGACATGAACAAAACTGTATTTTCCTTCTTCCACGACAAAAAGAGTTCTCCAAGGACTGCTGGGAAACCAGGAAGGGAAAGTGCAAAGACCTCAGAATCTCAATTTTTAGTATTTTCAGCCTGCTTCCAGGTTGTTGGGTATTTTTTATGTAATTTTTTTAATTTTTATTTTCACTTCACTCCTCTTAAAAGTTTATAGAATTCCTCACTGAAGAACGCAACAGACAAAAATATAATAATTGGACCACATTTCTCCTTTATGCCAGAATTTTGGTGCCATTATTCTTAAACAGTCAAACAAAGTTTTTTAGAACAGCATCTGTGCCCAAGGACACAGCTCAGGTTTGCATTAAGCAAAGGCTTCCCCACTTTGGAGAGGAGAGAGGGAGCTGCAGGTCTGACAGCTCCCAGGGCAGCACCAGCCCCACATGGTACAGGGGCCATTTCACCACACAGAGGACACCATTCAAAACTGTCAATTTATTCTTTTTCAGCACCAGGGGTTCTTATTTAAACTTTATTACTCGTGACTCTTTCCCCAAGGGTGTTCCAGTGTGGGAGGGTGAATGGAGGGATGGAGCTGTCAGGGCTGCCCCAGACAGAGATGGGTGCTGCCAACCCAGGGTTTGCCCTCTTCGCATCTCCTCTTCCCCTCTAAAGGCTACATTTCAAATTTATTAAGTTTCTTGCGTATTTGCACATTCCACCGTTTTCTTTAAACTTTCAGGGAGTGAAGAATTTGGCATTTGAGATAGTTATTATTAGGACAAAGTTATTCCTATTTCTGAAGACATTTCTGATCTATTCTGGAAGGAATGACTTTCATACAGAGCAAACCAAACAAACACTTTAAAATAACCTTTAAATAGATCTAAACTTTAGATGAAAATTTTCTATTTAAGGCAGAAGGGCTAACATGTGTCTGTTAAACAGTATATATACCAATTAAATGTGGCATCATTTATCACACCAAAAGCAGCAAGAATTTTACTTTTTTTATACCAAATGCTGATCTGAGAGCTGAGTGACACTGCGGCACTTCACACTCAGGTTCACATCAAAAGTGAAATTAAAGCACTGAGACTTGCAATCAAACATGCCTAGCAATAGTGCCAGCAGCACACCACAAATGCTCATGGACAGTGAAATGAACCACAGAGTTCTTAAAGCTTCCTTCTGACCTGTTAATGTAACATCTTTAAAATACTTCGAGTTCACCAGGTATTTATAATATTTCCCATTGTTTCCTTTTGATTCTAGGACAAAGCCATTGTGTGGGTTGAAGTACACCACACAGCAACCCTGCAGAATGATTAATTTCTGGCCATTCATTCAAGATATATTATTTATATTGTGTAATGATGTTTACAGCTCTTAGGGCAGCTCTTTAAAACCAAAACTCAAAAAATACACCATAGGAACATGTACATGAGCTTTAAACTGTTTGCCTATTCTCCAATACAGATTGCTCATGTCCAAAGAAATTCTGGCATCTGAAAACCAAAACTGTTTATTAATAACCACCTGAAAAGAGGATACACAGAGGACATGATGGGGTTAAGAAATGCAAAATAGGGTGTAAAGTTAATGAATCTGATTTCATAATGTTATATGTGAAACTTAAATTCAAAACACCAACATGCATCTTTTAAAACATCCACCTATTTATTAGAGAGTAATCAAAGCCATTATACAAAGCATTTACATATATGACACAAGAGATTCAAATCAAGTTCTGGATGTTGTGCACCAGACAAAAGAGATTGTTTAATTTAAAACAGCCCTAAAACCTCTAACCCAGAGAGGAGTTTTGCCAGAAAAACAGTGGAACTGAGACACTCTGCCCTGACACACAGTGCCTGAGGTGGCAGCATGGGTCTGACCGACAGAACGTGCAGAGCTGTGAGGAGACAAGCAGCATATGTGTCAAACTCAGTATGCCTCAGTCTTCTGTACTTCCTCAACTCAATTAAAATGTCAGATAAAGCAAAGGAATCAAACTCTGGAGTACCCGGTTTATTTATGAAAAAAGTATCATTGTTTAAAAAAAATGGGGGGAAGAGGGGGAAAGAAAAAAATTGGATTAGTTATTGCCCATTAGGTTTTGGCAGCAAAACAGAATTTCTGCCACCATAAATCAACTCATTGCAAGTGTGAACAGATATATAGTGAAATCAATACCTTATTAAAAAAATAAAGTACACAGGAAATTTCTAATAATCATTGTAAGCAATCTAATAAATGTCTGGTCAGGCTGCATGATTGTGAGGAGAGCATTTCTAATGTTAACATGTAATGCAAACCCAGCAGAATTCAAAGGTTTGAATTTGCAGATCCAACCAGGCAGGTCCAGAGCACCCAGAGCTCATGTGCATTCCCACAGAGGCAGAGGTGGCACCACTCAGGGAGCACCTGCAGCAGCACCAGGGCTCAGTTTGCTTTCAGTCATGAGCAAGTTGTGGTGTCAACCCTTCTTCTCTTTCAGGGTTTTCTTCCAGTCATCTGGGAATTAAAGTTCCTTCTGCCCCTGAGGACCATCCTGATAAAAGTCTCTGGCGGACAGCTCAGGTTCTTTCCCAGGGATTTCAGGGGGTGCCACACTGTTCCCACTCTGACTGGAGCCTTCCCAGTGCCCATCTCTGGCAAGCTCAGTGGTCATCCCAGCAGTGGACAGTCTGGCAGAGTATGAACCATGGTGGTCTTGCACAGGTGCCTTCTCTGGATTTGTCACCCGCAGGAGTGATCTATCTGCCACAATCACCACTGCCTGGAACAAGTTCAGCAACGTTAACCACACTGTCCCTACACTGGAGCCTGGAAAAACAAACACCATCCTCCCCCCTCCCTGACTGGGGCTTCGTGTTTCTGGCACAAGGCACAGTTGTGTTCATGGTGGCTTAACAGTCACAAAGCTTTGAGAAGATGCCAAGACAGCATCTTAAGAAGATGCTGAGAGAGCTACCAAGCAATTGAGAAAGGTGCTGAAAAGAACTGTGATGGAGAGACATTTGTACTCCCCCACACACCTCCTTTATTTCTGTAGGGGCAGTCAACACTCCCCACTACAAACATCATTCTAAGTCTTTGGTAAGATTTCTTTTGCTAGCAATAAATGTGTTTGTTATTTACTTCTATTAAAAGTGTTTGCTTCGTGAGGTATGATTTACAGTCATAATGAAACCCACAGCCCAAATCAGCATCCTCTCCACCAAATTTATAGCAGACATTTATAAATTATTTATTTAGCAGTCATAATCAAGCTAAGTTTAACTACAGAAATACAACATCCAGCAATGCCGAGGCACACCATTAAAACTCTCTCAGCTGTACTTGGGTGTGACTACTCTGGTGTCAAGCTATGGAAAATCACCTGTCCTAATTTCTTCAGGTAGATGTTTCCTACTCATATAAATTATGTTTCCTATTCATGAACATTAACCTAAACAGGACACTAAGAAAAAAGACTATTCAGACCACTGAAATTCAAGCAGTCTATGCAATATCCCTTCAAACCACCAAAAACACATCCCACTGTTACTGTGCACTGTCTCCATAGCCAGAGGTAAAGCCCTTTCTGCTGCTGTTTGGTGGCCCTTGTTTAGTTGTGTGAGTCAGGTTCCCAGAATCACTCCTGGTATGTACAACACCCTGAATTGAATGCACTGGCTCAATGCAAAGATCTGGCTTAACCTATGTGAAAGTTTCACCTCCTTACAAAGGCAACTCCTCCAGTCCCTGACTTGCCCCATGAACATTTTGTGTTTGACACCTTCCCTGCAAACCACCAAGCTTTGCACCATTGTGAATCTTCCCCCTTTACTGCTCAGGTACTCAAAAGGAAGGAGAGATGGAATTAGGATGCATGTCCCATACATGACCCAAGGCAAATTTGGAACCTTACTGCTTCCAATACTATTTTTTCCATAATCCATATATTGAAAGACCTGGCACACCCACATAATAAGCTCTTCCACTGAAGTGACTGGGAACAGCCTAAGACTGAAACTTGAGCAGTGCAATCAAAGGTATGTCCCTTGTAAAGCAGAAATCACCATCCATTTGTGCTGTGTCACACAGACTCCATATTTTGCAAGGCCCTGAGGACACAGCCGAGTGCTGTGATCCTGCCCCTCGCTGCTCCCTCCCCAGACACAGGCGCAGCTCTCTGCTGTGTGCAGCTGCTCACAGAGCGCCTCGAGCACTTGGTGATTTTCAGGCGCTCGTCTGAACCTGAGATGGTCTCATTCTCACTGCTGGGGGCTGGCTGCTGGGATACTTGTTGCAGCTCTTACAAATGTAAATGAAATGACAACTTTCCTTCAGATACAGACATGAGAACTCCATCGCTCAGCATCTGCACAGCAACGCTCCTTGCATTACTGAAAAGGAGGACAGTGCTTAAAAACAAAGGTAGAAACTACTGATTTTGGAATTAAAATCCAAAACCATGCAGAAAACGAGCATCTGTGGCACTGATGTTTCAGACAGTGTTGAGAATCTAATCCCAAGCTCTTTTCTTTTGCCGTGTTTGGTGCCAACAATTTGACTGCGAGTTATAAAAGCCCAGCCTAAATCACTGCACTAGACACCAATGCACAGACACAAGCCACTGCATGATGTGCAACCAAATTACACACACAACTGCCTCACCAAGTCACCAAACTCATGAGGAAAACAGTTCTGTTCTTTGGATATAGCTTGAGCTATATCAGCTCAGCAGCACCTGCAGCTACAGAAGCACAACACTGACCTGTGGGCACCACCTGCCTCAATCTCAATTCTTAGAAGTTTAGCACAGATTATAATAACTCAGAGTAGAAAATAAAAGAGAAAAAAAGAAGTGCACATTTTCCTCCAAAATTCAAGTAATAAGAAAATTACCATTCTGTTCATAAATTTCCTTTCACAGATCTAGCTTAATACTTCGTTGAGGACACGAACTTCATGGTTATAGAATAATCTCTCCATAACACTAACAATGTTTACTTCATGTAACAGCTTGTTTATTCAGCAGCTCTCTCATTTAAACCCTGTTATAAAAAGTATAGATAAAAAGTAGTTTAATTTATTTTGTAGCTGCACAAGCAAAGAAAAAACTTCTATGACTAACTGAAATACAGGTTATAAATTAAAAATATCCTATCTGTCCAAGAGTATGAGAAATTGATGAAAGAGAGCAGCTGAAATCTTGTTCACTCTAATTGCCAAGATACTCCAGAGTTCTACTAATTTATATCGCCTTAATTCTCCTTTTACATTAGGGTTGGAGAAATGTTCAAGGTAAGTGTTAATGCTCAAAGTCATATTCACAGATCCACAGGCTTAATTCTTAAATTCAGCCAACAACAGGAATCACAGTAAGTGAAGAAATTGAAAATTGTAAGAGGACCATCTTCTAAATGTATGATCTCTAGTACATAACAGCCAACTTATATCAGAGGAAAGGCCCATTCTCAGACCCCATGATACTGGTTTTTCACATTATTATTAATAAAAAGATGAGAACACAGACCTGTATGCTGTAAGCTTGACCCTCAAATAGGAAATCTCGTGAACTTTGGATAATCTAATCAAACTAAAATGAATGCCCAAACCTCTCTGTCAGCTGGCTCACTTTCAAACTCACTTGCTTGAATGACTGCCACCAACTAGGAGGTGACCTAATCCCAAGCCTGTCATGCTGAACAGAGAGGCACTGACTAACAAGGGCCTCCAGTGGCTTTGGGCCAGTGCATCAGAGCAAATGAACAGTATGAGGCTCAACAGAGAAGACAGCTTAGCAGAACATTTAAAGAACAGGCTCAAGCTACAACATGATGCAATATATAAAAAAAAATATATGTGAAATGTACATAAAGTACACATGTAGACATAAAGAACATGTAAATGATTTTGCATAAGTAGATATAAATACAGATAGGACAAGTGAAGAAAGAAGGATGCACAAGTAACTACAGAAATTCCACATTTAGAAGTTATCTCAAAGTAGATTCAGTTTAAAAGAATATATGTCAGCATCCTTGATACAACAAAAATAATACATGTGTAATCTGCTAAAAGGGTTTTACTCTGATGCGTTACTGATGAGATCATTGTCGTCTGCCAAATCATCCACATATTTCATTAGAATAAAGAGCTACAGAAGAAACACGCATTAGTTGATTAATGAAAAAAACACAAAAATTGATTGAGACAAGTTCGGTAGCATTATGTTCCTTAATAGAAAAAGACCCTCATTAAAAATTAACAATTGGTAAGTGTCTTGAGCTATTTTGTCAGTGTTTTCTAGCTTCAAGGCATGCTCTTTTCCCCTTAGTAGCAAACAGTATTCACACACACAGAGACACACCTAACATAAACACTGCTTGAATGCTTTTGGAATGATTTCTTTTTCACCCTGCTGTATCAGCAAAATCCTATGATTTATATTGCAACATATTATTGGGACACACAAAACCTTTCTGTAGCTAAAAAAAACAAAAACAAAAATACAGCACACAAACAAAAGAAAGCCTCCCTCTTTAGTGATGATCTGAAGGTTTAGAAGCTTTCCATTCCAAGCAAAATTGTACAAGTGCTATTTTTAAAAACATGTTTTTAAGTGTAAACATTTCTATATTGGCAATAGATGTCTAAAAATAGCCTGTTATGACATGTTAGTAATCAATTTAGTAGATCCACTTCTACTTGTTGAGAGGGAGTGGAGTGACTGCTGGAGTGACTCAGCAGCAGCACTGTCCTGAGATGACACAAAAGCACTGATGTGCAGGCACCTTGATGCAGGAGCTTGTCGGCATAATTAAAACAGACATTGATAACTTCATTTTCCATAGATCTCCTTGCAAATGATAAAACTGATAAAGCAGCAATCCTTCTGGTGCAACATCCAGCAGAGGACCCCTGCCAGGAGGGTTCCTGGAGAACTCTATCATCACAAACCAAGAAAAGCACATTACAAAAGGTCACAGGTCACTCATGACAATTAAGAACACTCTAAAAGGTACACCTGTATCTCTTCAGGCTGTGATATTTGCCTTCAAGTAATAAAAAAATACGTGCTCAGCCACAAACACAGAAATTTAAAGCACAAGAACCCAAGTGGCTATTACTGCAAAGTATCAGCCCTTGGAAGTGCCCACCTGGGCCTGAATTCTGCAAAGCACATGAAGGTCTGCTGTGTTCTACTCACACATTTTCTCCCAGCAGCCTCCATATCACTTTCCAAACATGAAAAAATTCCATTTTTCAGCCCCATTCAAGGGGGTGTTCTAGCACATCTCACCAAACTAAGCTTACTCAAAAAGAACAGACAGGGTGGCCCAACGCTTCACGTGCAGCAGCACCGCTGATTCCCACACCAGCCTCCAGGAAAGAAGTGTAAACAACAAATGTGATCCATAGCTGCTTCCAGCCAGGGAAATGTAACCTGCCTGCCTTTGGGAACCACTACCCCAACTTCTAAGAAAATGGGTATGATGCCAAACTAGAGACATGTCATGAGGTTTCATTCAATTATTTTCCTAAACAGTTTTGATAACATTTCCTGAAAGGCATGACACAACAGGCAGAATATTATTCACACCAAGTCGCTCTCTTTTCACAACTTAAACATTTATAATATTTACTTCCAGCATAAAATGGTGGAACTTTTAAAAACAGGTTTTTTTTTATGGAAAGACCATCTGTTTGCAAATTTCTAAACAGAAGATAATCTTCTTGCATTGCTACTCGTGATTGCCTGAAGCTAGCTGGAGCCATGGACAGCTCTAATAAATAAATAAATAAAGCACAAGCAATCAAAAAAAAAAGCCCTAACTACTTCAAATCACTGTAGTTGAAAAGCAGGCTGAGAAGTTCAAAGAAACTATCAAAAATTTGACAATAATACTATTGTAAAGAAGGCAGCAAGTAGCAGAGATGTCCAAATCTACTCAGTAAGCAGCACCACAACATAGTAAAAGTCACCATAAATTATTCATATTCTGACAAAATCTGTAAAACTGGGAATTGTGGTATCCCTGAAGGAGTCAGGAATATAAAAAAATCTTCTGCTTAAGTACAATTTTGTTAACAGTCATCAGTGATGGGAGCAACCACAGAAGCAGTACATGACATTTTAATGTACATTTCATCACAGTCTAAGCATTTTAAAGTTTGTGACCAAAGCTCTTTAATGCAATGTATGTATTCAAAAAAGATAGTAGTTATTGACCACAGTTAATTGCCCCAAGCTTAAATTTGATACACAGTCTGCTACTTGTCATTGAAGAAAGTAGCTCATACATGTAACCAACTAAGCTAATTCAGTATTTTCATATAATAGGTAATTTATAAATATATAATCTCAATCAGACACATATCCTTTTATACTGTGATTTAATGTACTTAGAAATTCTCCTGTCACCCCTCTCAAACAGGATGTGCCCTTCAAGACTGCAGTGCCCTGTTCTAAAATGCAATACTGGGCAGTAAGATACTAAACAGTAATTGAAAGAGTGTAAATACAAATTGCAAAACACAAAATAAAGCCTCACATACAGAGCCAAGAGCAGACTCCTGCAAAAGCCTGAGTGAAGGCCTGCAGTTTAACTCACAGACTGCATACATAAAAGCACACATACAATATGCAATACATAATATATGCATACAGAGGGATAACAAAAAATTCCCAAATGCTCAGCAGCAACAGCTGCCACTATTAACAAGTTCTTGACGATCTAAAGCAAAATGTGCTCATTCTTCTATAACATAAGCAATTTTTCTATGAAGAAGTAAAACCCCACATCCCAGTGCCACTGGGTGCCAGGTTCAGCTGCCCATCCCTGGCTCACACTGTGCCAACAGGTGACACCTCCTTACCCCAGCCCTCCCCACCTGCCCACAGCTGCCCTGCAGCCACACAGCAAGGTGGGCAACCTCTGCTGCTGCATTTGTCACACTCCACAGAGGAGTTTAAAAATTGTGGGCCCATTTAGGTAGGAACAATACCACATTGTGTGCCTCTAATTACTGGTGTCCACTCAGGATCCTTAGAGACAGCGTTTCAGCTGTGGCTACTCAGCAACGCGTTCTCTCCACAACTATACTTCTAATTCCTGCTCTGTTCATTTTAATGCATTATTGTTTCCAAATACAATGCTTCAAATTGCAAATTATGTCTGGCTCAAGGGCTGATTATGAGAAACACTAGCACTTCTGCCTCTGTGTGAATAACTCTGATAATAATGAGTGACTGATTGAGCTCCAAGAAGTCCAAATGATGAGAAGGGTCAATTTGAACATTTTTATTAGCTTCTTTTGTTAAATCTAACACTTTTCCAGGCCAGAGACAAATACTGCATCTGGTTACCATGATTTTTTTGCAGCCCTCCCTACAGAAGTACAATTTAGAAAATGGGTACTGGTCTAAAGGCAGACTTTATAAGAAATGCTAATGAAACATAAAAACCCACCCATTTTACTGGCACTCAAGAGATGGCCAAAGAAAAAGAGAATGAAAAGAAAAAGTTGCAAAGGAAATTTGCTTCAAGACTTTTCTGCCAGGAAAGGAAAAAAAAATCCCTCAGTAATACTAAGAGGCATCACAGCTCCACTTCACAACCAAAACACTTTGCTTAATAGGCCTGCTGTAGGTAAACATGAGCTACAACATGAAAATCACTAAAAATGCTCACTAAGCACATGCAACAGCAGAGAAATTAGGACAAAAATGTAGTAAACAAGCTAGCTAGACCAGGAAATTGCAGTTACATTATTCCAAGAACTTAAGTCTTGCAGTCATGCAATTAAACTGTATAAAATCAGCAATAGTAACTTAGACACACAAAAAGTTAATCAAACTAGCTGCAGTTCATCCAGAACCTTCCAAAGATTAAATTTTCCCTACAGATCTCATTACCTAGAAATGTTAATACATGAATCAGCACTTTTTCTCTCAGTTACTAGAGATCTTTGTTGATATTTTCCTAGAAAATAACCTCTGCAGGGTAAAATTAAGCAATAGGTGATGTCTCTGGATCTTTAGCCTCATTCACATATCTACACTTACAGAAGGTAGAGAGCCACAGACAATTTCTAGCAGAAGACCACAGTCAACACTGTAGGACCTGTGGGGCAAGTCTGAACAAAATATTCCTAAAACCAGACAAGTGTGCAGCTGTCATTCTCTTCTCTACAACACCAAAAAGCAATTCCCCTCACTGAACCATAGCACCCTAGTGCTGATGGCTGTGGGTTACAGTTTAGGGCCTCCTGTCCCATTCTGGGTTTCACAGTGCCACTCAAGTCTCCTTGTGGCTAAAAAATAAAGTTTAATTCTATAACCAAATTAATAATGCCAACAGAACACCTTTACAAGGTACCCTAGAACACATTCAATTCATTTGAATGCTCTTGAAGTCTTCAAGACCAGGATGGATGGGATTTTCCCACTCAGGAAGGGTTCTATTAGAACTAGATGATGGTCTTAAAGTTCCAACTTTAACCATTCTGTGATTCTATGAATCCACATTATCATAGAAAGCAGAGAGCAAAAAGTAACAGGCACATTATTTTGAAAGTTTGCTACAAAGATAGGGCTATGGCACAGGGACTTAGCCTGAGCCAAGGCTCTGGGTAATAAATATTAATATGTCACTGCTGGCTCCACATACCTCTGTCTCTTCTATCAGCTGATACACCCTGCAGCAGGAAAATTTAGTTTCCACATGCTGAATCTTCTGGGTGGAGAATGAAGAGCAAGGCTTTGCACTGCAGCAGCAGCACCAGAACATCCATCTCTGGAGCAGATGCAGCAAGACTCAGGTGGATCTTTGCTGGGACAGCAGTCTGACAGCAGGTCCCTGCAGCAGCTGCTTCCAGGCCTTGCCCAGAGCTACCTGGAGCCCTGGAGATGCCTGGCATCCTGTAGCTGCCAGCAGTCAGAGCCTGAGCTGTCTTCATGGTAAGAATTCGAAAGCAGTTGAAATAACTATATCAATAGTGATTTACACTGCTGATTATTTCAGGGCCAAGCTGGGAGCTGAGATTTTTTCAGATTCAAAAGATGTACAAAGTAGGACTTGCTCAGGACTAACTACAGGCAAGAGATGTGGGGTGGTGAGTTGGGGTGGCTTCTTTCTTCATTTTGTTTCCTTTTTTTTTTTTTCCAACCCATATAAATAAGCTCCTAGCACAAAAAATCTCAGACCTGGACCAGCCCCATGCACACTGACATTTTTGTTCTCATTTCTACATGCTCAGGCACTATAGGAAGCAAATGACTAGGCCTGTATTTATTTAGAAACCCAGAGAGATGATGTTTAAAATAAACCCAGACTTGACTTCAAAGATATCTGGCTCTTGAGATGTTCTTGAAATGATAACAGTTCTGCTCAGGCTCAGAGTATACAGCAATTATCACTGCCATTTCACTATTTCTTCTGAATATATAGCCTAAAATAAATCTTGAAAAAAAACTCCAACAATGAAAATGGCACTGATTCTACACATTTCCTTGAAGTTACACAAGCAGTTTTCTTTCTTTGGGGTTATAAAAGGCAAATAGAACTAGCAAAGTATTTGGGGCTCTACAGATGATACCAGGAATCCTAATGGTTAGAGATTATAATATTGTAGGTATCATTACCTGCTCAGCAACATCAGAGAAAAGAAATACTTTAATTGTCACACTACATCCGAAACTCCTGCTTGTGCCAGCATGTTGTGCTCTGAGTTTCAGGATTTTAGCACTATGTGCTAAAGACAATGATAGCATCTATAACAACATTGTGAAATATTTGAGATTTATTTGTGGTATGCTGCTGTTGAAATGGGTAGCAGCAGTTCAGCTTGCATGCTAAACACACCTGGTGTTGAATATGCTAGAGGCACTTGCAATTGGTATAAAAATATACTACTTTATTACTGTGGTACTGAAAATTGCTGATAAAGATAAGATTCTAGATGCATTTTTGTTTTTTAATCTTCTTTTTCAGATCCTTTAAAGCTAATCCATAAACTTTGTCACTGATTAGACATTTTTTTACCAAGCACTACTTATAACAGCATAGCATGAAAAAGGAAACTACATCTTCAGTGATTCATCTCTCCAACATCCATCCAGCATTCATCCACCTTCAAACTACACTCAACACCAGTATCTGGGAGCTCAAGCATATGTTTTTAGCATAGATATATTTCATATTTTTACAATACAGGAAACATCATAGGACATCAAAACCCCTGAAGACACTAGCATGGACAAGGTACTATCCTATTTTTAAAATGAGAAAATAGTTCCTCTTGAAAGTTTAAGTAGCTTGCCAAACTCCAAGAGTTTTTGTACTGCAGGCCCAAAAAACATTAGGACTAACTATGCAGATTTCATTGACAAAGCTAAATCTGTGAAGTTAATAATCAGTTAATATTGGCTGGAGTAGTTATTTATAACAGAATTTCTCTACCAATACAGCATTTCCAACATACTTTTAACATGAAATACAAACTCTTTAAAACAGTCTATCAGTAGTTGGCTGCTATATTTATTGAAACTAGTCAAGTTCACCAAGTAGTTTCATGAAACTGTACTATGTTCTTTTTCCTTTTTGGACTTGGAGCTACAAGACTGATAGCAACAAAGTCCTGAAAAAAAGTGTTAACATTCATAGAAACTAAGAATTTATCTTCTGCAAAAGCAAACATTTCAAAATTTACTGTTAACCGCATCATCAGCTAGACCAAACATACACTGTAAAACCAGTTCTTGAATTCATTCCAGTAGGGTCTGCTTTATAAACATCTACAGCCCTTTCTTTCACTTCTGCTTATTGTAAGTTTGCCCAGAAGTGGTAAAATTTAATACATGTTGGAACACTACATTAACTACTGAAATGTTATTGCACATCAAAAAGGTTTACTGCTACTTTGTAAACATGCTTACCTGAGTGCCATAAAATGCTGACATAATGAGCCAGATCTACTGCAGTGCACTGCAATCAGGCCTGGGCACTTGAAATGCAAAAGCAGCTCCTTGATACAAAAGTCATTTACACAATCTCTAAAAGACATTTTTGTATGCCATATTCAAATTTTGTAGTATTTTGGAATTAGGTAAATATACCCCAAATGATCAGTAACAGTACAAATTGCCCAGAACAGAATATGTGCACACATTGTATTTGGTACTTGAGCACAAAGGCAGTGTCTCAAGAAACCCCTGAGCTACAGATCCCTGAAGCCCTGGGAACACCTGGTCATCCAATTCTGGCATCCCAGCCTTGGGAGCTGCTCAGTGTCAAAGTACTGGGATACAGGGACTTCCTGGGTGTCATTTAACTCTTGTGTGACCAAATTCTTATGCTTTTACTTTAAATCCTAAGGAATCAGCCAAACATGAGTGGAATTAAAAAGAACTCTTTCTCCTCCTCCAAAAGTAAAATAAACTTCCTCCTTTTATGACTGGCTGAACTACAAATGCCTGAGGTTTTACTTGATGTATGTACTTTGGGATGAAAATGGAAAATATCAGCATTAATGCAACACTAATTTCAGATATTTAACAAAAAACAGGTGACATTTTCTGGTGTAGCATGAAATAGTAGAAATAAAGATTTCTGTCAACTGTTTCTTCCTCAGTTACACAGAAAATAATCACCTTTTCTAGCTCAGTGGATCATATAAGGCACTATTACTCCATCAGACAATCAGCTCAGTATCCTAACAGTTGCCAGTCCAAGACAATTTGGAGTAAGATGCTTGGAAGCACAATGAAAAAAAAACCAAAAACCATCTTTATAGATTAATTATTCCTTAACATTTAGCATGCCATGAATGTAAGGAGTCTCAAATACAGGTATGTTATTTCCTATACTCTTGGGGTCCTGTGAGGGCAGCAGTCCCTGAGGGTAACACAAGGTCCTTTAAGATACTCATTTTTTTGCATGAAAATCTTATTTTACATCCACATGTTCTCGATTCATGAGAAGCATAAGTACATGCTGGTTGATTCACATTTTTTGTACCAGCAATTATTCAGTGTCTCTCATTCCTATCTTACCAAGGACAAATACTCTTCACCAGGAGAGTAGTTAAGCATTGGAACAGGCTGCTGAAGGAGGTTGCTGATTCTCCATCCTTGGAGATATTTGAAAATAAACTGGCCATGACACTCAGCTGATGAAAAGTTGAAGCTGGGCTGCTGTGAGGAGGAGGTGAACCAAGCAGAAAACCTTTCTTGCTCAAATCACTGAGTGCAGTACTTTGGATTTCTCTTCAGTTCCTTATAATTATTTTTCTTTCCTCTAGAAGTCATCAACAGATTCAAAGTGGGGGAAATAAATACTACTTCTATACTCCATTGTCACTGTGTTTCTAGAATTTCCCTCTCTCTTATTCTTTCTACAGAACTTGTGTCCCTCTTAGTTTTTTCCTGAAGCAACAATTTAAAAGCCTAAATAAGGCCTCTGAAAGCCTTATACCTACTATTTTCCTACTGCATTCATGGAAACACAGGTGCTCACCAACTACTTCTGTGCCAGTGTATTCTATTCCAGAAATTATACACTGCTTTAATCCCATTTTGCCATTTTCACTGAAGGGTTGCATAATTATGTCTTCAATGACTCTTTCTTTGCACAATGGTAGGACAAGTTAACATCTTAACAGGAGGCATCAGCCTGCCAACACAGCACAAATACAAATCATTGCTCCTGGGGACTGAAATGCAGTGGTGAGTTAGAGCTGTGCCTTTTAGAAAAGGATCAGCTGTCCTGCAGCTGCCAACTTCAGTACCTTAAGAAAATGTGACTTAACCACCTATGTCATCCCAGATACAAAACTATATTGAGATGCATTCATTTTCCTCTAAGTCAACATTCCTATTCCTGTTTTTTAAAAAGGATTTTCAAAGATGAGTCTGCTTTAAAAACATAATCTACAGCATCCACAATATATACCAATGTACAGGTACTATCAGTAGTGAATTAAACCTCTAAAGAAGCTTTCCAAGAGATAACAAAACAAATGTCATTAACAGAGCTTTTCACCTAGCAAATACTTCATGTCTCAAGACAGTATTTATTTATGATGCTTTGTTATGGACTAGGGCACTTCCTATTTAGTCTCCAATTATCACATGAGGTGGAAGAAAATATCCTATTTCTATATGAGCTTAAACTGAAATTGACTTTGAATCTCTGAACTGTCAACAAATTCTTCCCTGAAAAGGCTGGCTTTGCAGAGATTATAAAGAAGGTGTCATCCTTGACACTTGTGTTCTATATTCATCCAGCAGGCCTGGAAGAGAAGTGTGCAGAACGCCGGGCAGGATGGCGGGGGGCTCAGCTGCCACCCTGCCTGCCTCCCTCGCTTGCTTTGCAGGCAAAGACAGTGCTGAAGGTGTCAAAGGTTCTCTATTTAAAGTAGCTGACAAGCAAAGGAAGAACACTGGGAGAATATGTTAGCAGCCACTATGAACTCATCTCTAGTAACAAGTCATCCTGACACTTACTTCTGGATGTTAGAAACAAGAGCCCTGATTCTTTTGAAATTTAAAAAGAAAAAACCAAAACAACCAAACCCCCATGAACTATACCACCATCAGATTTATAAGTTCAAGATTTACTCTGGGAAAATCCAGAGTAAAGAACACATAGAGCAAAATCCCTGTTTTCTGTCAGAGTGACAAACCAGAAAGCCACATACGATTATGTTAATCTCCCACTTCAAATCTCCCTTGCACAATTGCATACCACTGCTTTCTGTGTTTCGTTTAAAAGTCATAGAGTTTACTAACCACTTAATGAAGCTGCATTCCTTAAATCCCTGACAGATTATGTGAACTTGTTTGGTTCAGAAACATAAATTTGCCATTCCACTACCCCCTGCCCCAATGACATCTTAGTCTAAAGCGGGTGTGCTCGGGGCTGCAGGCAATGAAACACACCTTTCCTCAAAGCAACTGCCTCCATCCAGCAGCAGGCAGAAATGCACAGGGAAAGGAAGGAGCGCTGCTTATCTTTGCAAAAAAGAAAAGTTATTTCCAACCAAGCTTATCTCTTTCAGTCCCTTATTTAGTTTTAATTGGAAAGAAGTAAGTGTAGAATATGAAAATGCTTTGAAAGACCCTTGTAAGAGTCCTGGGTAATCGTCTGCATCAAAGATGACAATTTGCTGCATGGCTGATTTGATTTGAAAGGCTCTTCTGATGCTGTGTGTCCCAATGGCCAGCTGAAACTTTGAAAATGGATCGGGACAAAGTAGCCCAGAGGAGCACAGAAAAGGTGCATCAACAGTGTCCAACTTGCCGAGAGGATGAGGTCGGTGCTCCTCTTCTAAAGTGAAAGGATATCCTGCTTAGACCTGCATCCAGGATTACAGTAAGCCACGCATTTTCTAGCTGGTGGCAGAAGGGGAGAAGCAGATGTGGACTTAATGACAGTTGTGCCAGCTGGCTTGTAATAGCAGCAGGCAAAAACCAGAGCGCAAATGGCCCCAGATTCCATTTACCTGACCAACGACCCAGCTCAGCGTTTCTGATGGAAGTCTCAGCACAAGCAGCACAAGCTGTCGGCAGCGTTCTCATACGAGCATCAGCAAACCCAGGCACAGCTCAGTGTGCACACAATGAGCTTCCAAGTTTGAAATGATGCAGCTGATGGGTGTTTAAGCACTACCCTCCCCCCTCCTCTGTGTTCCAAGGCTCAAGATTTATTGTGTTTTATTCCATGAGTACTCAAGAAAAAAAACCCTCTAACTTTCAGAGATCATGCTCATGTTTTCTATAAAGGCCATACATCAGTAAGTGTCATTCACCTATACAAAGTCCCATTAGTCATGCTTCCAAGGAAAATGTCATTATTGCTGCATCTTAAGCTACTGAATGATAGAAATCAGACCACCGATTTTGTTTTATCAAGTTCGAAGTATTCGCCAGTCCTGCTGATTAGGATATAATTCAACAGTATTTTACACAACTCTGACATGTTTTAGTTATTGTGCTCAGTTAAAAGTCTAAAGATTGCTATTAAATGAAAGAGAAAAAAGGTTATTACCAAATCAGTGGTATAACCTTTGTGAGTTGCTTTTCATCTCCTCAAAGACATTACAATGAGAAAACTTAAATGAAAACCAGAATAGGCAATACAAGGAAGTTATGTAACAAGCAACAGTAATCCACACAGGTTATTCTCCCAAATGCCTAGTCAGTGGTCTCAGATAGCTCATGTGGTTGAAATGTGTAATTCAGAGCTACAAATAGTATGTTTATAAATCTGGACATGTCCAGTGCACCTTGGAAACAGCTGTGTGGGGGGAAAAACCAGCCAGCAGTATATCTGATTTCAGCTAAACAAGGTTGCAAACTGAATTATCTATTTCCTCTCATAGAACTGGAAGATGCAACACTGCAAGGCTCACAGTAATCATTTTAAATGTAATTAAATCCAATTAGGATTAGATTTTAATGGTAATCTGGGGATATTACATTTGCATTGGTTATTCAGTGCATTGATTTACCCGCCTATGTGCTACAACACTTAAAATGGGAATTAAGGATCACCATATGTTATGACTTTACATCTCCATCAATATAACAGGCCAGATCTTAAAATGCGCAACCTCCAATACAAAAAATATCTATGCATATGATTAATTTTGAGCATACAGTCTGGCTCTGTGAAGCTCAATACACAGTGCTTATGTTCTCCATAAAAGACTCCTGGAAAGTCAGGTTTATGTGGGACTCAGGTACTAATTCCTATGGTAGAAAATTTATTTACTTAATATAACATATTTATCCACAGATGCTTCAAACTACATTACCTCTATTCCATAAATTACCCCCAAAACTGATGCAGATATTTCTTGATGAAACCCAAGATTAAAACACAAGTCATATTCCCCATCTTTTGTTCTCATCATCTGCTCCCCACACAAATCTAAACATACCCTATGAATTTTCAAAGCCATTTTTCTCCAATCATATCAAGGGTTAATTTTTTCAGTAGATTTGGGGATTTTTTATCAGGCAATGACTGTCCCTAGATATTTTCAGCAATACACGACTAGCTAGTTTGGCCTCCCTACTATTCCCTTTCCTGCCTTGGGAAACCCAGAGCTGCTTCTTTCTCCTCATTATTCTCAATGTCGTGGAAGTTCATTTTCACCTAAAGATGTTATTCTTCAGACACATCCTGTCCTGAGATTGACCATTTGCTGGACATATTTTGTATCATCAGTTCAGTCACCCATCTAACTGTATCCAAGCTTGCACACTGGGAAGAAGCATGAATTAAGTAAAGGGACTGTAAGTGATCAGCAGCACCACAGCAGATGTGTCATTTCATCATCATCCAAAACCTTCATATGTAACATCTCAAATCTCCCTCTCTCATATCCTCTGGGGATTCCACTTTCATAGAAATACTCTGTACACAACAGGGGCAAAAGGAAGAGGGAAAATGCACCATATACCATTTTTCTCCCTCAGGAGAGGAATGTCAAAGAATTGAACAACACAGAGACCCATTAAATTAGTGTACATCTACCAGCACTAAATACAGGCACACTCTTTGAAACTGTGAAGACTCTTACTTAAAGCAGCACTATAATAACTTCTTCAACTACTGATTGTTTTTGTCAGGTTAATTTTTATCAAGAAACAGAACCTCTTTAAAAATAAAATCAGACTCAAAATGGGTAAACATATTTCATATTGCATTTGGAGAAGCATACAGATTTTTATAAACTTTTGATGTCAATACATATATCCACTGAAGACTTCTCAGCAGTGAAAAAAAAAACTAGCAGAACTTCATATCAGCTTCCCAAAATTTATTTGCTCAGCTGGCAGTGGCCATCCAAGCACCCTCTAACTGGAGAAGGAGGAACTGCACAGCATTTCACAGACCACAGGACCTGGCACATGATCCTCCTGAAAGGCTAAGACAAGAATGATTCCAATACTCAGATAAAACAAACAGATTCAGGTTTAAGCAAAGCACTGCAGCACCTGCCTCTCCTCCAATAGACCAATATTTCTGCTGAACACTTTTCTAGGCTAACTTCTGTCCTATTTTCATTTGTGAGAAGACTTCTCAGCCAAATGGCACAATTAAATAATCCATTTTGTCCTGAAGTGTCAGTTTGAAATACACATATGCTCAGGCAGATTTAGGTCACAGTCAGAAGGTGAACTTCCAGCTTGTCCACAGCCCAGTGCCAGCAAAGGTCTCTAGAAATTCCAGGAGCTGTGTGTGCCAGAGCCACACAGTTTTGCAGTTTGCAGCTCTATACCAAGGTTCTGTCAATCCTCTTTACTACAAGCAGCAAAACAATGGAGGTGTTTAGAAGATTTACTTATGATTTTGACTTCTTGTCTCAGTCATCCAGGGATTTCTTTGAAATGATGACTAGATGCTGAAGGATAAAGGTAACTTACGGTTCTCTAGTGAGACTTTCCATCTCACAGTAGAGTTTAATGAAGATTCCAGCAGTAAATCCTAAGATTTTTACTGAACACAAGGAGACTTATTTTTATACATCACACAGACTCTTCTTTATGAGATGCCAGTTTGCATATAGGTAATGAAAAGCCCTTTGGCTAAATACAGACATACTTTTTGGAATAAAGTGTCAGTTAATAGCAACTTCATCCCACAAGTGTTTTTGACCATACAACCTAATGAAGAAATATTTTTTAAAAATTAGAGCACTGAAAAGGAAGAAAAAAGTGAAAAAGGAGAAAAGAAAAAGAACGACAAAGAAATTACAACGTTGTGCAGAACTAAAACATCCAATTATGCTTTGATCCTGGTTTGAATTTTAAATGTTACTGTCATCATTATTTTCTATCACACAACTTCTTTCAGTGATTACTTGATATCTATGATATATGTCAAATGTACAGAAAAACAAAACATGTTATACGTAGAAGTAGTAGCTTATTTTGCAGACATAACAAAGCTTTTCTCTCAAACATTATTGAGAAGCCTGTCAACAAAGCAAATCAAGCACCAAGTGGAAATGAGACATAATGCTTAATTCTCTCAATCAGCATTTTCTTCCTTGCCAGGAACACCTCTCTTGTGTGGGCTGACAAGGTGCAAGCTAATTTACAGATCGAGGAGGAGCCAGCCATATCCAGATAGCACAGCTCTCACATTAATTAAGCAGAGACTGAAAAGTAAAGTTCACTCAGAAATGGTAGTGAAGGAAAAAAACCTCAAGAAAATGTTGACTGTTATGAAGAGCAAACAACAAAGCATTGGATCATCCTATCACTCAAATTAGTGTTGTTTCCAAATTAGACATTTCAGAAGTGTTCTATCAAGCACACAGAAAAGGTTACCTTGCCTGGCCCATGGAGCTGCCCAAGTTTTCTAGATGCTGTAAAAACTTTGTGACTGAACTCACAAGACAACACTCAAGCTATCCAAGATGCTACTACTCAGAACCTATAGGATTTATCATGAATATTGTGCCTCAATTTTACCTGTCATTTCTGCTGTTTAAAAATGACAGAGTGCAGAAAAGAACCAGTCAGCATTTCACATCTCCTGCCTTCCACACTCTGCCAGAGTGGGGTGCCATGCTCTGCTCCAGGCTTGAATTGAGGCAGGCAAATATCCAGAGGATGAGGGCACCCCCATGGGCTTTGCAGGCTGAAGGACTCCCTTCCTACCTGACATGTGGGACAATCTCCTACAATTCTTCTTCTGTTCTATGGCATACACTGTCTAAGAGCCTGCTATTATTTAATGTTTCCTAAAGCAGATTTCAAACCAATATTTTCAAATAAACTACTTTTTTTCCTAATTAACCACTTTTTCTACTTACTACTCTCATAATATCATTCTCAGTCACAGAACAATTCTCAAGAACCTGTGCAGTTACAACACATGTTAAACTAATATTTTACAGGATAAAGAAAGTAATGGGATGAAAGTGAACTGAAACTCCCCTTATACACTTTCAGAGTAGAATCATTAATAAATAATTAAAATAATACCAGTACCTCACTTTAAAATTAAATAACAAAACAAACACTGCTTTAATATTGCTTTTTCTTTGAAATGTGTTTATTTACTCTAGCTGGCTAAAAGAAGGACTGGTTTTCTTGCTCTCTCACCCCTTTCCACAAGTGATCAAAGATGTTTGTCATGTTACAACATTTACCCACAACAGCAGGGTGTACCTCAGCAGTGTGCTCCTTTCAGCTCGCTCATGTCTGCTGGAGAGATGACTCCTTTAAAAAGAACTCAGTGTTTGGTAAATCAGGTCTTTCACTGACCCGTTCTCTATGGATTTTCAGAGCACACAACTTTAGATCCTGTTTTCCTTGAGAGAAGCACGCTGTTTCTCAGTCTCAAACTGATTAATCTCTTTCACATCCTGCCTTCATGATACCAATAGTCTTAATAGTAAAGCAAAGAAAAACATTCATTTAACAACACATAAGCTTTGGGTACAGTATTAAAGGGGAAAAATAAAACAAAATCCCCAATGTTTTGAGTTGTGGGATAGAATATGTGCCTTACTTAGACATCACCAAAGACTCTTTCAAAACCAAGCAGTCTGTGGCTTAAAATTACTTTTTTCTTTGCATTTCCTTTCCTTTGGCCTGCCAGCCATCTCCTTCTCTTTCATTCTGAGCTGCTTCTCCTTTATGACACCATCCATGGACTCAAAAATTGAGAGATCAACCTATATACACCGTGTATGGAATTGCATAGTAAAATATGGCCTCGGCAAGAATTTACAATAATGACTAATTAGAAAAACAAACTTCTTTTTATAATTCATTCTACATTTGATTGCAAAGTACCTACCTGAACATGTCTCCTAAGCCTTTCAGCATTCCTTTCTTTGCCTTAATTTTATCCTTCTCTTTATCTCGATCTTTCTTCTTTTCCTTCCCAGTTTTTTTTCTGTCACCTTTATCTTGGCTTCCATTCATGTGTCTCTCTAATGAGTGGGATGGCTGATCACTTGCTGTGGACACAGATTCTCTCCCAGATCTTGAGCTCTCCTCTGTGTCTTCCTCCACTGAAAGCACATATTAAGAAACATCAGTGACATAAGAACAAACAAAAAGGGCAGATTTTTGGTATTTTCCATAACGTATTTTGAAGCAGGATATATGCAAAACCACAATAAACTCTTTTTTTTTTAAATCAGTATCTGCTTACATGGTTTTCCAAGAGTGTTCATTAGAAGTATTAAACTCATAAAAGCAAGGAATTCACCTTTGCAGACCATTCTGCAAAACACAATTTGCACTTTATGGGTACTCTGGATAATGTATGGATTAATAAAGAGAATTAGCAAAGGGATATTAATTGGTCCATTTTGTTTCAGTATCTAAATCAGTTGAGGAGAGATTTAGAAATATCTGCAAGAAGTAACAACACCAGTGCAGCATGCCTTGTCCATAAATTCTCAGTTATATTCTCATAAAAATATGAAAGTCATTAGGGAGTGTTAAACCTCAATGCAAGCCATAATAGCCTTTTTTCCTTCTGCAAGTAACATAATAGTTTTGTTATGCTTCTTCATTTCCTGGAGCCATTTAGAACACATCATGCACCATGATTGTTATTTTTGGTGTTATTCTTGGTTGAGATGGGGCAGCCTGGGAGGTTGAGGTGGGGAGATTTCATCCAGTGGAACAAGTAAAATACTGTAAGGGCAGATAAAATGTTCCTTCTCTGTTTCTAATCCAAGACCAGGAGTCCTAAAGCACAACCAAGGTTAGATTTAACAGCCCACATGTAGCTCAGAAAGTTTGAAAGAAAAATTTCTAAAAGAACAAAATCCACTGAAAACCTGAAAACTGCTTCAGTAGTTTAGTAAGAAAGAAATAAAACACTTCAAGCTGGTGGGTCAGAACACCGCACTGCATGCCCTGTGAAGCTGGAACTTTGCATGAGCTCTAAAATTTTATATCATCACATTTAAGTAGGGCTCCAACCATCTCCCAGCTTTCCAACAGACTGCACAAAGCAGCAATTAGGATCACAGATGCATACTTAGTGTTGCCTCCTGTAGCTCCAATGAATACAAAGGCTCCAAACAACTTTTGGCAGTATAATTTGAAAAAAACAGTCTTGCCTTATATATTCACAGTCTATGGAAAAGAGAATTTTTGTACTCAATAAGATTTTGAAATGGTCATGGCTTATAGAAGGAAAAATAAATGTTTTTTAGTTTCACCTATGTTTATTACTTCTTAGTATTATTCTGCTAATATTGTTCAAGATCTCAGCACCACTTTTACAGCCAACAGAAGAGTGTAATTCTTCAGAAATTTCTCATCTGTAGACTACTGTAGAACATAAACTTGCTTTTCTTCGTCATCATTCATCTTCACCTTGCAAGTAAATCATTGAACCTGAAAAGTCTACAAATCACTGACAGAAAGCCATTCAATATAATGTCTTCTCTCTCTCAGAAACTTGCTTGCAAAATGCTCTTTATTCCTTAGTATTACAATCCATAGACGTGTCCAATAGACTTTGCACTTATTCACCAAATATCAAGTTTTCTATAAATATTCTTCAGCCCTGCATGATCACACAGATAGATTTCAAGAAAAATATACCATGCCAGATACATCTCAACATTAGTAACTGTTTTTGAATCTTAACTAGCACGCTCAAGTACAAACCACCAGAGTGGCCAGGCCTTGGCATTTAATTCAGGACTGCTATGAGTAAAGCAGATGATACAGCAGCTTCTCAACTGTAGATACAGTTTTAATATCCATGTTATTGTATTTTAGGACACTAATAGGTCCTATACATGCCTCTGTACTAGCTGTTCTTGTACTTTTTTTGGTCCCAGCGTGTCTTAATCAGTATCTGGAATGATATTTAGTTATTATTAAAAGAATTGTGGAAAAACACTTCGGAATAGAAATGTTAATTTTTTCCATGTTAATTTATAGCTACAATCTGTTCTAACTAGACATTTAAAAGACTGTACTTGCAAACGAATATAATTAGCAAAAAAAAAAAACTGTATGAAATTTCTGACAAATTTTAAGATCAACTGTTTATTTGGAACTTCACTGCTAGAATTTTAAAGATGAATCTGTTTTGACCTATGTTTGTTCACACTCACATAACAATACATGAAATAAATCATAAATATATTTTTATATATATATATGTATAGTTTACTGTGCTATGCTGAGTTGCAGAACAACTTGTCATAACAGTGTGTCGTGGTTTAGGAAGGGGTACTCCCCAGTTTGGTGCTCCTACTCAGGCTCTCCAAAACACGTGCCACCCACCTGCTCCCCTTCCCTTCCCCTTTGCCCCTGCAGCAGGATGGAGAGGACAGCTGGAGGCACAAAAGGCAAAGATCACAGGCTGAGATGAGCAAAATTTACTGGAAACAGCAATGAGAGAAGGAAACCAACAGTTACAGCAACCCTACGAATGAAAGAGCACACAAGGGAAGAGTGACTGGCACACAAGTTCTCACTCCTGACAACACCTGACTGTTCCATCCACTACTCTACAGGACCTGATAGGGACCCCTTCCCCTGTCCCTGGAAAATGATGTGAGGTGGTATGGAATAACCTCTGGGTCCTGGCCATAGTCAGCCCTGCCCTGGCCAGAATCAGGACACAAAGCTCCCACTTCCTATTTATTTCGTACATTCCATGAGAACAATGTCTCCTTTCTGCATTAGTGTTGCAATTAATATTTGTCTATCATACAGTTTGCTTGCAATTAACTCAGTATCTTAGACTGAGGCCTGTGAACTGGGATGCCTGCTCTCCTGGAGTAAACACTGGTCTCTCCACTGAACTAAATAGATTTCCAGTTTTCTTAAAAGGACCCGACATGAAGAAGCTTGTTTTACTTTTATGCAGTGCAGTCATCCTGCAATTAACATACACATAATTACTAGTGTTTAGAACAAATGCAAATGCTGCTCAATTAAAATTCAAACCCAGGCTACAAATGAAACTTCTAATTTTTGTTATGTTGCAGTAATGACATTAGGTTACTGCAAAACGCAGGATGTATTTGTTTCGGTGCTGTTATTTCCTTTTTTTCCTGCAACCTCCTGCCTCTCCATTCAGGATGCTGAAGCCAAAAAATTAAATTGGAGTATACTTTAAACATCAATTAAACTGAACACTAGTGTCATTTCATGAACCACACTGCAGTATGGAGAACTACACAAACAGGTATTATGAAGCTATTCTCCTAATTAGTCCATAAAATGGAAAAGATGCACATGAGGAATCAAAGCTACTTAATGTGAAACTATTTTGCCACTAAGCTTCTAGGCCTCTTCTTGTGATATTTAATACAGCCCTAGATTCCAGCAATTAAGATTCAGGAAAATATTAGAAAGCTTTGTTGATCACTCCCAATCAAAATTCCTAGTTCTTCTTCATACCACTAAAGATAAACATTTTGCTTCAAGTCAGCTATTTCAAGTATTAAAGAAAAAACCAAACCAAAACAAAACAACAAAAAAAAAATCAAAAAAAAGGAAAAAAACCAACAAAAAACACCCCAAAAACAGGAAAAATTATCTGTAGAAGCTGAACACCCACATCTCTTTCCACAAATGCTCCTTCTTTACAGCCATTAAAACTCACACACATCTTCTCAAACAATTAAAATGTTACCTCAGAACCAGTCAGTGCCGTCTGATTTTAATCCTACATTTATTAATTTAATAGCACATTGTAGCAAGGACATTTAGAAGAGTCAGCCCCTTTGTCACATATGCTACCTGTATTTTTATGGCTTTTGTGTATGGAATGATGACATGTTAGGAACTCCTCTATACAATACATTGCAGTGCTATTATTTGCTAATCCAAAGTGGGTCACTGTCTGGAAGACAAAGAAACACTTCTAGCACTGAAACACTTGGAGAAAGGCAAAAATATTCAAGCAAGACAAATGGATCCAACTTCAAGGGCATCACCAAACTGACCACCAGCATGTTTGCCTGGGTTTTATAACGAGAGAAAGTCACATTCTAATTTCAAACAATTATGGAATAATTAAATACAATTTCAAAAAAACTTAGGCAACGTTGTTATGGCAGCAGTGAGGTATTAGTTACATTAGATCCAGATTGTTAAACTCCTACATACTCATATGTGCCCAAACTTTGTCCAGCTGAAGACACCATTTGGTAAATTCTTTGGAAGCTCAAGTCCATATAAAATTTACACAAAGTGAAGTAGACTGCAGTGCGTTTAGGTTTAATGCAGATACAGACATTTTCAGGAAGGCAGGTGACATAGGGCTGGGACAGCTCTTAAGCTTCTTCCATCACCACGAGAAGCAAAAATCCTCAAGGACTGAATTCTGTCCTATCAACTTCTTCCATTTGCTCTGCTACTCATCTCCTTCTATGAATCTGGCACTTGAAATTTCTGAAATACTTCTTGGATGTTTCATTACCATATGTGGAACAACAAAACGCGTAGTTGTACACACACAGCTTGGTCACACTTTGCTCAGCTCTTCTTCACCACGTGGGATCTGACAAGCCTTGCTCTTGCTCTCTCATGACATGAGATGGTTCTTGGTCCATGGTGTGAGACAACTTCATCCAGAGATGAGGGCAAAGACTCACCCCATGACATTTTGATTTCAGCCACAAGGCTTTGCTGGTCCCAGCTTCTGCTGGTTTTGGCTGGTAGGGTTATTTTTCTTCACAGTGGCTTTTATGGGGCTGTATTTTGGATTTGTGCTGAACACAGGGTTGATAATATAGAAATGTTTTGTTATTGCTGAGCAGGGCTTACACAGAGCCAAGGCCTTTTCTGCTTTTTGTACAGCCACAGTGGTGAGGAAGCTGAAGATGTGTAGGAGGCTGGGAGGAGACACAGCCAGGACAGGCGGCCCCAGCTGACCAAAGAAGGGATATTCTAGAACACATGGCATCATGCTCAGGATATTAAGTTGAGGGTAGAAGGAGGACATTTGGAGACATTTGGAGTGATGGTGTTTGTCCTCCCAAGTAACAGCAGACATGATGGAGCCCAGTTCTCCTGGGGATGGCTGAGCACTTGCCCGCCCATGGGTAGCAGTGAATTAATTGTTTTGCTTTGCTTGTCTGTGTGGCTTATGCTTTCCTATGAAGCTGACTATATCTCAATTCACAGGTTTTCCAGCTTTCACACTTCCAATTCTCTCCCCAGTCCCACTGGTGGGGGAGTGAGCACGCAGCTGCCTGGGGCTGGGCTGCTGCAGGAGTTAAGCCACAACACCGCTGCTCCCATGTGAAGGATCCAAAGGGCTCCAAATACTTCCTTACTACTCTCTATGCATTGCATCAACAAGCTTAAAAACCCTGACCAGAATCTCATAAACCTATACTCACCTTGAAAGTGCTTCACAACAACAGTTTTGCTATACTTTTTGATCAATTAAAGTTAAACCATCTGTAACTTGTGGATAAACTTCGGATATCTGAAGCCTCAAACCAGGATACTGCTATCAGTGGGCTCACACCAACAAGGCCTTCTATAAAAACATGGTCTGATGTCCCAAAAGAAGACAGGCATGCCATTTGTAAGAATGAGCATGATCATTACACATTTTCTCACACCTATTCTTCTACTGGCCAGAAATAGATTGACAGCCAGCAGCAGCACACCAGCATTTAGCCTTCACTACTGTCTGAAATTGTTATGTGCTGGAAAAGCAAAACAGAATTAATTCCATCTCTAGGTACCTTTGAGAAAAGTGACTGGCAAAATGATCTCCCTTGTGGCCTCAGAACACTCTTAAAAAGACGCAGATTAAAAAAAAAAAAAAGAGGCCAAGAGTTTTTTAAAAATGAGTGGTTACAGAAGTAATTTATAAAAGAGTATTAGGGAATGATGCTTATGACACCAAATTTCTGAAATTAAAAAACTTTAAAAAGAGCAAAAAATTTCTTTTTAAGCCTTCATTAAATTCAGAATAAATACTTTACTAGTTCAACCTTCCCATCATCATCTTCATTCATAAACTTCTAACTAGCTGCAGGTTGATTAAAAAAAAAAAATTCTGCTGGTGTGTGACAAGTTGAAAGTAGTACAACATGAAGGTTAAAAATTCAATGATTTTAATACAACCCCTGATTGAGGTAATTTACCATTCATACTATTTTCATTCAATATGAGTTGTCATTTTACCAGCCCATTCTTACATAGTTCAATAATGATAAGGTTAGCTTTGAAGTGATTCTTTTATGTTAATGACATTTTCCACATGTTGGGTCATACTTCGGGTTAAAGAACTGAAAATGTAAATGAATGCCCATTAGGGTGGGTAATAGCTGATCATTAACTTTATATTTTATTAGATCTGCCAACCTTACTCACTCTAATTAAAGGACAGTGATTTCTTTTTATCCCCCTCAACACTACAAATGTGCTATTTCAAAGTTAGATGCCTATATTTTCGTAACATCAATTTAGTGGGTTTGCCTTTCTACCTAATTTTTTTTTCCTAGTGTACATTAGTACATTAATTAGCCATCTTACAGAATATTTTCACAGTAACTTAAGTAAACACATTCCCAATAATCTTATTCTCTTATTTCAGAAAGGAAGAAAGCTGCAGAGTGCAGCGATCTGTTAAAGCAAATGAAGGGAAAAAGTCTAAATATTGATGAAGTTAGTTCCATTCTTGTAAAATTCTAAAATCATGCTCTGCTACTTTAGTCACTTTCTAAAGGAATTAACCTATGCCATTAACACTCATTATGCAAAACAACAGTTTACTTACAAGTTTCCATGCCTTCATCATCATCATCTGCTACAGGTTTATCATAAGATTTGTCTATGGCAGCTCGGAAGCTCTCGTTGCAGCCTCGCCCTCGGATGATGCGCGGCCGCGGGCGGTGGAAGGGAATGTCACCGTTCAGTGTCACCTCAGCCACGGCTGTCTGCAGGCTTTCCAACGAGCTGGATTTCTTCAGACCTAATGAAGGCCCCACATCTCTGGTTGGGGAACCTTAGTGATTTAAAGGGGGAGAAAAAGTAATTAGAATTAGTATTGAGAACGGCATGCTTGATTATGCATATCCATCCTGAAAGTCTTTGGGGACACACTTAACATTATTCACATCATCTCTCAATAATCTGTAGGGAATTCTCCACAGATTTGTTGGTCTCAGAAGCAAATGAGTATGTCAAGTCACAGTCAGTGGAACTGACAATGTTAGCAATGTCTGGCTTTTCAAATCAGTGAAGAGAGACCAACATCCATTACTATTATTTTACACAATTTAAATGATAAAGGGGCTTTAAAAACTTAGCTCATACAAGCAGCACAGATGCATATCTAACAGCATCTAACAAAACAATTAACTATTTTTGGTTCGAGCAGAAAATTTCCTCTGTACTAGCAATTGATGAACAGAGAGCAGATTATGGGCATGACTCCTATCATGTTTAGTGTAAAAAAAAGTCTTGCAAAGTAGCCTGACCTCTGGCTTCAAGGAACATGCTGTTTGTCTGAATTTTAAAGACTTGCATCAAATTGCTAACAACTTCATAATTAAATGCTTCTGAGAAATATCAGCTGACTTGCTCATATTGTGAAATTGCTTAACAATAATCTGTGGAATTATTGATGGGCAATGCCAGTTACCCAGCTGGCAAATAAACACACTCCTGGCAGTCACAAGGAGAGATTGTTGGGGCAGCACTACTACAGCTAGGGCTGAGGGCAGCTCTTATCACTGATGAGAGGGCAGCACGTCCAGAGATGTGCCAAGGAAGCCTCAGGCAGTGTTCTGCAACAGCCTTTCTGCATCCAGACTTCAATCCTCAGTTTTGTGGGTTAAATGTACAGCTTTTGTTCTTAGACAACCACTCACACTACAAATCACCTCACAACTGCACAATTAAACCTCATACTAAAGTTAAAACTGGGAAGAATCTTTCAGGGGGGAAAAAAAACAAAAACCACCCCATTTTATTGATTTTATTCAGAGTCTTAGCTAGATTTTCTAAAGGATTTGGGAGTGGAAAGCAAGATGAGGTGGGACATCATCATGGCTACATTTCCTGAAATCATGAGAGCAGAGCCCTCACCTGTAATATGAGGATGTGTAGGAGGCTTTTTCTCTACCCAAAGGGAGCACAAAAGAGAAGTGTTGGGGCACCACAACAGTCACAGGTGGCAGGCTGTTACCTAGTTGACATCAGCATCCTTATCTGGCAAAAATAAATTTCACAGCCAGCCACCACTGAGAGACAGAGCCAAGGCAAGAATTTTCAATATTAACAGTACATTAGCAAACATAGGTGTGAATAAAGGTGTAAAAAAGGAAAACTTCCTCTTTTAAAGATTTATCTCAGAATAGTACAAAATTCTGAAGATTATCACTATTCTGGAAGAAATTAGGAGACAGAAGGGAGACTGCATCTGTCACTGTTCTTTATGAAAGGTATGTGAAGTTACCTTAAACTGGGGAAAACTGCTACTGCTCTACTAAAACTATTCAGTATTCTCTGGGGAGGAAAGGGGGTTGTTTGCCCCCACAGAAGAGATGCTGAACAGCAGCATGGCAAATTTTCTCCACATCATTTGTTACCTTGGTATGAGATGAAGCAAGGCAGTGAATGTGTCATTTTCTATTCAGCTATTAAAAGTCTGAGCAATTACATTAAACTGAAATCCCTCAGATTAAATAAATTCAAACAGCAGCTGTCAAAGTATTTCCCTTCAGCTGCCCTACTGTTAAGATTAACTTGTAAACAGAAACAAAGCAAAAATCTACCCTCCCAGGTCTTGGTTCCCCCAGCAGTCTGTGGTCCTGCTGCTTGCACCCTTGGCCAGAAATAAATGCACCCCAACAAATGAGACATTTTATCTTCATGAATTCCCACCTCCTAGAAGAAGCCACCCTCTCACACACAGCCTGTATTTATTAGAGGGCTGAGGGTTGTGAGGATGGTTGGGGGCAGAGCACAGGGCCAGCTGGGACCAGGGAGGGCTGGTGGCTTCCCAGCTGTGCAAACAAGCTGCAGTCTGGAATTGCCAAACTTCTGAAAAAGGCCTGAAGTCTAAGGCGAGTGTTTTACAGAATATTCTCTCTGCCAACTAAAAGCACTTCAATTCAGACAGTGCCCTATAAAACTGTCCACTTTCTAGTCCATGGTCAAATCTGCTATTCTTCCACTAATGCCTGCAGTACACAAGAAATTAGACTTTATTTTGCTTTTTACTTTTCAAAGTATTTAATTGTATTTTTTAAACTGTCTATGAGAAAGGAAAAAAAAAAGAATGCAACATCTTGGAGAAAAAAAAAAAAAAGAGGAAATGGGACAATCATATATAAACCAGCTGTTTGACAGATCCAGTTTCATATACAAAAGAAAAGGGTGTCCTCTTACATAGCAGCTTACTGTAAACTTCCTTATTCCACATTCTGCTTTGTAACCTTCCAAATGAAATGCTCATATATCTTTTCCTAATTACTGAGTGGCTCTTTTTGTAAACAGTAATTATAAAGAAGGCATTTATGTGCCCATTTGTGTTCATAAAGAACACTAAAAAAAGTTCAATTTCCTGACACCCAATACAAACCTTTGTGAGAACTGTATTTATGTAAGCTGTGTTTTCCCAAAGGATATCCCATCTGGGATATGACCTAATGTTGAGTACTGTAAAACTAATAATGGATTACATAAATGATAAGAATATTTATTGAACTTGGGTGGCCACGAACACAAATGTGAACAGGTTGCAGAATCTGAAATGGGGAAATCTCCTCTCACAAGCAATTTTATCAGTGTGATCATAGAGCTATGTATATTTTAATGCCTTCACTATCTTCTATGGCTACTTCATAGGAAATCTGCTATTCCAAAAATACACAGTTAGGTCCCTGTAAATAGTGTGTTAAGAATTTATTACTAGAATTCACCAGTCAGAAAGTGAGTCGTTTACCCATAATCTGGTAAAAACCAGCAAAGTTTCTTTAAAAAGGAATCTGTTTAAAATTTATGAGTCACATCAAAACGTTGTTTTCTAAACACAAAAATGTCAGCATTTTCTTCCAGCCTTTACAGCCCTGGTGGTAATCATCAGAAGCGTTATCTGCTCAGAATGAGTCCTACCTCTATTTTGACACCAGAATTTAAAGTAGAAAAAAGCAGAGGAAAAGACACATCTACCTAAAGCATATTTATATGACTGAGGATGAAAGGGATGCTTTTATCATTTTTAAAATTTGAAGTTCATCAAAATCTCCCTTTCCAACAGTTTCCCTAACAAATACCCTTTGAGGTGGATTCATCCCTCTGTATCCCAGTGCTCCTCCTGCTGTGACCATGCATCCTCCTCACAGCTCACAGTGCCCACACCCTGTCCATCTCCTGAGGGCTGTGTCACCTGCCAAGCACAGCCCCTGCCCACCACACGTGTCCCTGCACTCCCTGTGTCCCCAGCCCTCGGGACAAGGGCTGGGCCAGGGCCAGGGCCAAGGACAAGCTCAAGGGCCAGGCCTTGCCCTCCCTGCCCTGCAGCCACCGTGCAGCTCATGACTGTGCAGCTGCCTCTCCATGGCACACGCACCGAGGGGACACTGAGCACACAGTCATCACACCAAGCCTGTGTGCTGCTCCCTATCCCTATCCTTTGTTTCTCCCTTGTGCTGGCACTGTTTAACAACTCTCTGTGCCTCCCCTCATCTCACCCTAAGGTAATTATTTATACAGTGACACCAATCCGCTCGGGCGATTTGCAAAGGCAAACCCCATGGTGTCAAGGGATATATGATGTTTTGTCCAGAGTGGCTAATTTTATTCTATAAAGCAAATTTTTCATCAGCACATTCTTTTAAATCATTTTAAATGACTTTTTTTTTTTCTGAAACATTAGTTTTATGAGCTGTCAAGTCAAATGCTACCTGCAACTGATGCCAAAAACTTCTCTGCATTTCATTAAACCAGTTTTGCAAAGGCATAAAGTCTACTCTCTAAACACCTTCTTGAAGGACATTATCAGTGAGTCTATTTACTTGGTAATATCTGCTCCATTGCATTTGATAAATTTTTCCATTTCTAGTTCAGTTCAGACACTAAGAGATCAACACTTCATCTGCAGAAGGCAGGAGAGGAATAAAGTAAGAAACTGCATCAAAACCAGTTTCATTTTGATTCAGTTTAATAAAAGTTTAATTAAAAAGCATTGTGTAAAAATAAATCCATAAATAATTTAAATAAATCTTATTTGATTTTTTCTTTTTCACTTTCATAACATGCCTATGGAAAAATAACGACCTAGAGCTATAGTATGCCTGGTACTCTATAAATGAGCCATGCTCAATTGCTACTGAATATACTTCTAACCTCTAGGATGAACTGTAAACACTGCAAGGATTAGGTACTTCAAGTGAACTATAGAAAGAAAAAATAATTAAAAAACTATTACAGTAACTAGAGCTGGAGAGTTCTATGCTCTCCTTTTCAGCCAATACTATTAAATCCAACTGTGACAGTAACAAAGTTTGTTTTTATCTTTTCTAAAGTAAATACATGTTGAAGTTTTCTGGCTTTTAGAGTTCATTAAAGCATAGTTCACCACACATTTGAAGCTTTTTTTTTTCCTTAGAACCAGACAATTTTTAAGCCAAACTACAGTAAGTGGTTTGTTTAACAGCTACATCCATCTTCAGTAATGGGAGATTTCCAGTGTTTATATACAAAACCTGGTTAAAAGCACACAAGATAAATAAAACAAAAGTGCAGCAAAAGGTGTTTTCCTTTTTTCCAGCCACTGAAATTTTTTTCCAGCACATTTGCTGTGCACAAAATATGTAACTGCCTAGTCCAGACAGCATGGTCATGCTCTTTCACCCAAGTCGTCCAACTTGACTCTTTTTTTGGAATTTAATCCAGGTGTTACACATAAAGGAAAACTATACTCAGTTCACACCACCCTCTACTGATACCACCAAGATCACTATGCACTTTTGAAGCCTGAAGATTGCTATTTTACTAAAACACACAGGTTTTACACCATTCTAATCACACCCCAGTCAACTATACAGATTAATAAGAAAATGAAAAATAATTTACAATAATTTTGAGTTTGGTCTTTAACTTGCTTCTATGTGAATAATGCTCAGAGGTGAAGGCAGTTCCTAAGCATCAACTATTACCACAACCATTAACACAATTCATACATTCACACTCTGATGGCTTTAATCCTCCAAAACATTCATACATTTTGATTTTGTTTACCCATTCTTTTTTTGCAAAGCTGCAAGTCTGTGGCCATATTCTGCAACGTTTTAAAAGCTAGAAGACTTTTCCGTTCAAATAAAAATGATAATTTTATCACTTGATTACTTACAGCTTTTTAGTATTCCTACTCATGTTATATAGTCCAGTTAAACAGAGATGCAGTTGTGAATTAGTAAATGTAAATTCTGTATTGAATGCACTACTCCTCAAATCATGATAAAATAAATAATATTTTCAGGTCAAAAAGGTGAATTGTTCCTAATTAGAGCTAAGTAATGTTATGGTGTCCTCTGGATCTAGCCTAATTAAAATAGCATTCTGCAGGTCAAAAGCTAACTTATATTAATAAATCATAAAGGTTCATAATTGCAGTTGGTGCATTATTTTAATTACTAATAAAAAAATATGCCTTGAAAGCTATTTCTCATTATCATTTGTGAAACATTACAATGAATGGTATGTGGAAAAGATTCTATTTACATATTCTTTTGTTCTGTTACGATGCTCGGGTTTCAGCTCCAAAAGCAAATCAACTTGCACAAATAATCTTCAACTCAATGCACAACATGTATCTGATGACCACTTAAGGCAAAGGCAGCAGTTTTCTAATTAAAATAATTATTTTCAAGCACTGTGTTAGCACTGTAATAGCCAAACACTCAACTGTTCTAAATCATCTCTCTGTGCACTGCAGTTTGAAGCTAGGAGGAGATTTTCCAAGATTTTTTTTTTTTTTGAAAGGACAAAAAACCCCAAACTCTGAATATTGATGAGTTTAAAGTGCAGAAACAGGTGTTTGCCTACATGACCCGGCTGAATATACTACCCTGGATACTTATCCTATAGAAAAATTTTCTTTTTCTGTACGACTTGATTATTCACAATAGAAAGCAGCCATGCAAGTACTGGAATATTCATGTTTTCATGCAATTTGACTGGCAGTTCTGTAATTGTGGTAAGCTGCTTTGACCAAGGTTTCTATAGCAACAGCCTTACTGTCAATTCTTACCTGTTTTCTGGTCATCCATTGTACTGAGCTTAGTCTCGTCAGCTACTGTTAAAAGGTAAATGCATAACGGTTAGCCCAGTTAGTGCCCATGCCCCACATGCACTCAACATTCCTCCTGCTTTGCATATTTTCTTTTCAAGTTAGGGGACCTTAGAAATGTCCTACTTCATGCAAATAAACTGCAAGAGTAAGCAAACATTCTGGGGGAAGTGGCAGCAAACCAGTAACCTTCATGCAGTGTCAGTCGTTCACATCACGAGCAGGTACAATATGTTATTGACACGTTAGCACGCGGCACCCGTCAAGACGAGTCAACACCTCCAACCTGACTGCAGCCTGAGGATGTTTGTGAATTAGGGATTGTAGGCAAGACACAACTATTGCAAAGGAAAATAGCATTGTATTTTATTATTCTGAGGAGGGAATTCTGTGCGTTTAAGCCATCGAAACTCACTGTTTGAGGTTACTAGAGTCTGCACTTCAGAATCTAAATGCAATGGCAGAAAAATTGATGGCCTTGTTAGCAATTACTTATTCTCAGTTGGTTTATCAGTTTAAATGATCACTGCGATTGCCTGTCTTAGCCACTGCTACTTTATAGGGCTTCTAATATAAATATTAAAACTTGGGTCTCAAACAGATGTCAGACTAGTCCCATTTTCTAATTCTGAATTCATCTACAAAATGAGAGACTATGGAAGACCTTTAAGGCTAACTGCATTATAATCAAGGACTGAGAATAAACCCGGCTACCCAGAATCATAGCACAATACAGTTTTACACAATCATTCTGTATGGACTTGTAAATGCATTTTTCACCTCCATTTTAATAAATACTGTTTACTGTGTTTAGGCAAAACCATATATCCAGAGGGCTATGATATTTGAATGTATGGACATTTACAAACAGCAAACAACACCCAGGCCACTTGGCCATTCAAGTAAGTACTTTACTACTGACAAATAGACATTATGTGCAGTACTACTGCACATACACAATCTGTTTGGAATTATAAAATCTATATACTTACAACATGAAAATCAGGTTCAAATAAAAAAAAATTGAAAAAACATCACTCACTACCTAGATCCATGCTTTTGGATTTTCGTGTTTTAACAAACTCCAACTGACTGGCATCTGAAAATTGCTTTGTACGCTTTTCTGACATGCTCTGGCGTCCAAAACCCTCTCGCTGGAAGGCAAGTACTGGATCAACATCTGGACTAAGAGTGCTGTAGGAAGGGAAAAAAATCATGCGAACATTTATCAAGATCACGCAACCTTTCACTCTTCAGAGAAAATCATTCATTTAGCACGTGACTTCTAGCAACGATTAATCACAGTTTTAAATACACCACTGCAAGTATTCAGTTACACGCACAATGGATTTGTTTTACTGCATTAAGCAATTCTAGTTTAAAAGTACCAAGGATTTCACTCACAGTTTTAACAAAAGATATACACATCTGATGCACTATACATAGTCAATCAGAACAGAAAGTCCAACATAGGAATAATTTGCAGGAGAATAAAACAGTTCTTTTTCTTCCTAAGAAACATATTTATTCCATTGATAGAAATTGATCTGGTCTGTCTTTATCAGAAAATATTTAATAAAGCATAAACAGAAACTGTCCTGCCTGAAGCCCACAGAGCTTGAAACGTCTTAATTTGAAAACTTTGCATTTAATTTCTCTCCATATGTGAAATTTCTTGTAGATTTTTTGTAACTTCTCCTGCTTTTAGCCTGGCTATGACAACCATATATTTACTCATTGCTTCCCCACAGAGCAAACACTTCCCACAGTGGAACCACTCCCTAATCAGAAATGGGAGGAACTGTATTTGGGTTTTGTTTCTCCTGCAGGTTTCTAAAGTGACCTCAGCTCAGGCAGTCAGGTTTTCAGTGAGCTGCCTCAGAAACATGCTGAAGATGGATTTATTAATGGTGCTCAAACACTGGCAGAATCATGAGCGCAAGAATGCAGGCAAAATTTGGTGTGCAAGCTAAAAACATTTAAACCTTTTTTCACAAGGCAAGATTGTGTACTGCTAATAAACAATATGAAAGGAAATTCACAAAAATATCTTCTGGCTCCTAGAAAAGGGCATAGAATATAGATCTCTACTTCACTTGGCACAAAAAGAAATCAAAAGCATAACATACTGAAAAAAATCAGTATTTTGGACCATTGTTATCTATCCTATAGGTAAATGAGCCCTCAAAATCCCCTCTTGGAATATTGTTGTATTTCAACATTAAAAAGTTAAATATTTTGTCTAAAGATCTCTACATGCCACTCAAGATATTGTGTTTAGTACCATGTTTCTAAAGAATTATTTTTACTGTAAAGGCTAAGTATAATACACCTCTCTTTCCTAGTAAGAAATAGACAAATGGTGAATTTCTGCAAAAAACAACCTATACTTTTAAATTCTGTAACATGTCCATGTTCATGTATGCCATGTACTCTAATTTACAGAAGTATCTTTGATCAAGAAACACCTGGGCATTAGGCAAAACAGAGAAAAAGAGGTAAGGAAAAGTGTCCAAAGGCATAAAGTACTATAAAGGATGAAAATCACTACCCTCATTACCAGACAGCCAAAAAGAAATTCAGTCTAGTAATGGTAGATTTACAAATAATAAGATATGTGCTTGTGACAGGCTTTTAATACTTCAGTGTGAGCAGGATCAGAGCTTATGTGAATAAAGCCAATGTCAAGTGCCTTTTGACTTTAATGTTTCTGGCTCAGGCTCATAATGTTTTACATTTAATTACTGCAACTATTTCAGAGATGTCTGCACAATTTAGCAATGTTCTCAAGCATATGCTTAAAAGCTCTGATGAATCAGAAACCATACTCAAAAATAACTATTTAGTCCAAACACGGACACCCACAAAATAGGGAAAAAATTATCTCCACATGATAAAAAGATAAAAGAGACAAGGCCAATATACACTTCTAGCATTTATAGCAGTGCAATATGTAGCTGAGTAAGAACCACCTAAATCTGAAATGTTCTCCAAAGTGACTCCAACTGAACTTACAGGGTTTCAACACCTTTCATAATCAGGTCATAATTGACTTTACAAAGGCCACACAGAAGTTTCTGGCTCCCTGCTAGTCAGCCCTGTCTCTGAGGGCCAGAAAAATGTGGTTTTACTAAGTGAGAATTTTTTTTCCAGCAACATCTGTTAGCACAGGCTCACGTTTGTTAAAATGACTGGTTTCATCTTGCTGAACAAAATGTATCCTGTGACACTTTCTTCAGAAAAGGTGAACTTATAAAATTATTTGTTTTGGCTCTATGCTTCTTTTCTCATACAAGCTTGCTTTGATCCTCCTATATAAAACTTCTACTAGAGTAAAATATCATTTCCATGTAAACACAGCACACACATATATTGAACTTGAAGTCCTAAGAACAGACTAAAACTCCAGTTCAAATATAACTTGAAAAGGACACCACAGGTCCCAGAGAGAGCAGTTGGTGGGTCTGGACATGGCATCAGCAGCTGGGAATTTGAGAGGCTAGAATCCAGCATTTCCACTGACTCCACTTTTAGAGACTTTCTGCTTCCCTGGTCTGCCCTTGTCACACCTCTCTTCCACACATACTTATTAAGGGAATTATTATTACATGTTTCACAGTATCCTGCACTCTAAAGGTGCTACTTAGCAGCTTTATTTGAGCCTTACATAGAGTTCTGAATTTTCATGTCCTGTTTTACTTCTATTATTAATGACCCATGAGTGTTTCAGTAATTAAGGAAAGAGTGGATCACAGGAGTTTGAATGCATGTACATTGTCTAAAAGTATTCATAAGTCCCCAAGAAGAGCAACAACTGCAAAACCAATGAGCACAGAGGAGGAATTAATGCCCCTAAAAATGTCTCATTTTAATATTTTTCAACTACATCAATAAAAGACAGAGGTGAATTTAGTGCAAGTCATTAAGCAATGCCAAATGTAATTTACTATATTCTAGAATACTTAACAAATAAGATTTCTGGAATGACAGCTGATCCTTAAAAGAATGTAACCGTCTTCTGACCCTCAATGTTATTAAAATTCCATTTATTAATCCTGTCTTATTGGCCCTTTGTTTTCATAACATTTTCATCAAGGATTAGGGAGATATTGTGAGGCTGAAAAAGCTTACATTTTCTTCTGTGATTCAGAACAGCTGCCATTCTTGTTTGGATAACCCTTCATCCATATTCTTAGTTTTACCCTTTGTGCCTTCCAGCAAAATCATACAATGCACCTTCGTTTTACAAGTCTTCCTTCATCCATTAGCAACAGGAAATTATAGCAACAATCTAATTCTATTGCCATTTACTTTTTTTTTTTTACAAATAGAATACATTAGGTACTAAAGCACGACACTGCTTTAAGTGCCTTAACTCTTTTAAGTGCCATTGTATCTGAAGACCTTTACAGTTTCTCAAACATACACTTAAAACTTTTTTGAGTGTGATCAATTCTACAATACCTAATCCCTGTTTTCTTTCCTGTTACTTCATTTACAAAGAAGTGTATGAATAGCAAGACACAATGCAGAAGTCAATGTAAAAGCATCTGCAGTTTTGTTCAAATGTTTTAAGTTTATTTCACAGGATTTTGCTCACATTCAGCTAAAAATACTCCCTTAGAAATAAGCTATTATGTGCAGGCTTGAGGACCGTTCTATTTAAATGACTCAGATTCTCAGCTTTTACAAAAGACAAATGGACTTTTCAGGGACCCAGATTACAGGTATGACTTGTCCATAACAATAACTGCAACATCAAAAAAAAGTAAATGAGTATGAAAAAATTAAATTTCCATACAATCATTATAACAGAACTTAAAATATAGAACTCAATTTCTGAATATAAGATGAAATAAACTAGTTTAAAGCAGAGAAGAAGCTGACAGGTGCATATCAGCCAGCAGGTGCTATTGCTGTTCTATTAAGATATTGCTGACACATTCATAACAGGCTCAAGAGACAAGAAAAATAAGAAAATTCTAGCACTTTACACCATTTGTGGTAATTATCCAGCTTCAAGAAGCAGCAGCGTACAGAGGTGGGCTTTTATTTTGCTATTACTATAGATAATTACAGAACTTGTAAATTAAATCTTAGATCTGTATTAATTGTACTAACTAAGCAATAAACAGTATTTCTTTACCAGGAACTTAAGCAAGTCAATAATGGAGCTCAATGCATTTCTCAATAAGGCTCTTCTGTTAAAATGTGTTAAAGTAATCAGAGAGTCAACCTAAGACTCACAAATGTTATTTTTACTATGGATTACACATATAAAGTTACTTTCCATACTTTTAAATGTGGAACTGTTACTTTCTGTATATTTAAATTTAGAGCTATTACAGTACATTGTCTTTGCAAATCATCTAACAATATGAGTAGCAGTTCTTCAAAAATAATGAAGAAATATTAACCAGTTCTTTTTGCATGAACATTAACACAGAGGCAAAACAAGGAGCTTTGGCCTCTAAGTAGAATTGAAATATTAGCACATTATGAGGAAAAGCAAGGAAGTATACAAATGTATTGAGATGCTCCTAGATATACAATATCTAATATAAAAATAAAATATCCAATATAAAAATAAAACCATTGTTTTATAAACTCCGAAATATTTACAGTGATGTTTATAAATTACAATTTCTAATCAGTCTTTCATAAAGTCAAGTGTTTAAATTTTGCTAATTTTTTTACAAAAGCTAGGTCAGGTAGCAATTAAAGTTAGATCATCATCAAAATAACACAGCTATGTACTAAGTAACATTTCCACAAATATGCTTTAACACAGCACAAAACTGAAACCAGAGGTATTTGTATAGATTTCCTCCCTGAAACAAGGAAAATTACCAGTTTGAAAATAGTAAAATCCAAACGTGACCAAAAAAAAAAATTAAAATTAGCAGTAGTCAAAATGTAACTAAAGGAAAAGATGCAACTACAGCTCTCTCTTTTTTCCTTCTACTAAACCATGCTCTTACCAGTCTGTTGACTCATTAATTGCAGCTTTAGCCCATCCACCAGTATCAACAGTGCCAAACCCGACATCATCATGGGAACTGGATGATGACTGGTCAGAGAGATGAGGAGGAAGGACTGACAGCCTGTCATCTTCAATAATGACAGTGTCATCCTGGGGCATGTTCACTGTTGGAGACAGCTGATATTTACCTGGACAAAAGGGAGAAAAAAACCCAAAACTAAATAACAGCAGCGTGCAGAGAGTGCCTTGAAAAATATTTCATCACAGATGATAAAAGGTTATGTCAAACTGCAGTGCCACTGATAAGAGTGACACAATGCAGATAATAAAATTAACTATGTCTCACTTTGTACCCATCTTCTTGCGCAGTGGCCTGAAAATTGATGTACACCAGTTGTTTCTGTGGCCTACTGCAAGACCACAAGGTCTTCAAGCTCAACAGAAGGGTTGAGGTTTGGAAGAGATCTCTCTTCTAGTTCAATCCTTTCCACTCAAGCAGAGACACCTCCAGCCATGTAGCCAGGACCCCAAAAAAATTGTTTCTGAGTATGGCTTCTGCACCACCTCCCTGAGCACTCTGTGCCAGTGCACAGTCACCCTCACACTGAAAAAGTGTTTCCTGATGTTCAGAGGACCCTCCCATGCTCCTGTCTGTGTCCATAGCCTCAAGTCCTGGCTGAGGAGCTGCCCAAAAGCACCTCTCCCAAAAAATAGCATCTCCTCCTGTATCACCTGGTTAGACAGAAACAACGAATGTGTTCCACAAGGACTAACAGAGGTCATCACTTGGTCCTGATCAGTCTGGCCCTCATGAAATGAGAAATTATTCAAGTGGTGTTGGGAAGTGGACACATGCAAAATTTGGAGAAAAAAAATGAACAAATTCTATTATCAACAAATTTAAGTAAGTTTTAACCCTTTTGTTAAAGCACTTAAACAAGAACCTTCACATACATGATAGGGACTACACCAAGACTCAGTCTGTTCAGGGGCAGACTTCATCAGGTAAATTTGTGAGAGTACAAGTTAAAAGATGGTATGTTCTTACTAAAACAATTTGTAAAACTGTCACATCTCATGAGAAGAAACACACTAGCTTAATCAACCATTAATCTGACAACAAACTGAAAATTATACTAAAACTATGATGCACCAGTGTAATGTATCATAAAACTTCTATTTCCATATTTTAAACTGCTTCTACGGACACATCAATTATTTCCACACTTTACTTTCACTGTAGATATGGAAAAAAATGTGAATAATTAGGGGAAAATTAAGTTTTCCTCTTTTCTGTAAATTTTTCAGTTACCATCACTACCTTTGCATGCAATTGTTAATAAACAAGAAAACAAACAAACAAAACCCTATGTGTAAAGAGGTAGTTAAAATCCTCACTGCAGTAGATAATACATATAGTAATCTTTCCAAAGAGGGGAAAACTGGCTTCAAAGGGACCATTAAAGAAGGCTGAAAAAATGGCTGGAAGAAAAAGGTACTGCATGGTGAACACCTCATCACTGTCAAACTGAAATGAATGCATGCAGTTTGCATAACAGCTGATTCTGCCCAGCAATAGCTCCTTTGATGGACAGGTTAATGTTTAGCCTGGTAATGTACTTCTTTCCAAATATAATGCCTACAAGACTGTTAACTCTGTAGTTAATAATGTCTCCAAAGAATTCATTGTGAAAAGGTATAACCTTATGGCACTCGGCAGATTGAACTTCCCATCTGAGAGGCTACAGTAATTCAGTAACACTTTTAACTTTTCACTACCCTTCTTTATATCTGACAAGGGTGAAGACTGACATTTTAATAGTTGCTTTAGAATTAAGGAGAAAACCCATCTGACATGCCTATGCTTTTCATTGCAGATGAAGCTCAAAACAGGTGAAAGGCTTCACCTCCAGCAGATGGTTGGACAAATCTCAGCACTGGACTCAATACATGCTTTGTAGAGAACTCAGCTGAAGTGGATAGAAAATACCCCTGGAGAATTAATTCCACAAGTGTTGTGAGAAACCTTACAAGGAAACATCAAAGAAACTTCAAACCCAGTAATCTTCAGTATATTTGACTGATGTACAAATCTAAGGCATTGCTCAACCTGTCTACAAACCTCTTCAAGAAAATAATTTTCCCTCGGGCTGGAAAAGTGCTATTTAGACTCTGTGAAATTTAGACTCTGACTACACTTCAAGTCCAGTTTTGCATATATAAATTCAGCTTCAGTGAGGTAATCTGTAATAACATAAAGTATTTTAGACACTGCACTAAGCAAGGTAAAACATTCTCCCTTTCAAATGTTTCTCACCTCAGAACAATGATGCTCAAATTTCTTGGACAAGTTACCAATCTAAAGGAGCACAGCCTGTGGACTACACCAAGCTATTGGGCAAGAAGGGTTCCCATCTGTCTGTGCAGGAAAAAAAGCCTCAGAGCTCCAGTACCAAATGGCTGGTCTCCTGGTCTATGAGGATTTTCATCCTACAAGGAAAAATGTGCCAAGCAGCATATTTCAAAAAATATTATACACCTTCAAACCTATCATACACCAGAAAATAATTTGTACCTTAATTAAACCACCAACATAGAGCCCTCTAAAAAACCCTAATCACAGAGAGTAAATAGTATGAATATCACGTCTATTCATGAAGAACTAAACTGCTCCAGGTCCTTTCAAATCTTGAAATTCCCTGAAGTTCAGTTAATATGTTTGCTGGGATAACTTGGCTCCCATGCTGACACTGCATTGTCATGGAAGTGTTTCTGGCTTGATCCTTTGTGCTTTTGCTATTGCTTTCTCTTTAAAGGATGGTCTACAAAATCTGTTGAACACTCTCACCGTATGTTCCAAGCCCAGCATTACCTTATGAATGACTCATGAGCATGTTGATACTGTGGGACTGAGACCAACAGCCCAATGAATGCCTGGAGAATGACTAACAACAAAGATTTCTCTGCTGTACACAGGTCTTGGATTTCAAGAAAGTGCTCAGATCTGTCAACTATTGGAGTAGAGCATCACATTTTGATGAGATTCCTGGCCAAGGAACTACATTCTGATTGTAAAGGGTTATTTTCATTTCACTGAGACACACACACTACATCTCTAGCTAAATTTCTGTCAGTAGTGCTTTCTCCTGATTCTACCCTTAAGACAGCAATTATTTATGTAGAGAACAGAGTTTTTCCTGTTGTGTAGGAACCATCAAACTTCACAAAGTTCTGGGGGATCCTTCAGGATGAAAAGCAGATTCAGTGCAAGAGACTGTTATTCTGTGTACCCCCTGAAAAATATCTTCTGTTTAGTCACCGTTACCAACAAAACCTGCCACGTTCATATAAAAAAAATCAGCAACTAGAAGAAGGAGATGAAAGAGGACTTTGTACTAAGCTGTTTGTTGAATAAGAATAATTTATATAGACAGCAGCTATGTATTTGTGTACTGTAAAACTCAGGAGTATAATGCATGATATACAAGAACGGTATGTCAGAAGAAGACTTGAATTTTTAATTATAGAGCCAAGCAAACCAGTATAACACAGTTGTTTTACTGAATAACATACACCCTGGAAATAATAAAATAAATAAATATAAGGGTTTCTTACAGCCATCTAATTCTTAAAAGACTGAATTTATATAAATAAAATATCCCATCTTCTCTGAACCAAAAGTATTCCCTCAATACAGAGTTGTATCTTTTCTCCATCAGAAATTTTCAGTGAAATATTATCAAATGAAAAAGAATAAAAAAAATCTATAATAGCAATAACCACCTAGAAAAGTAGATCAACATGAGAATCATCAGAAACATGAAAAGATTCACATAGCCTTATTGCAGTAAGCAAACATTATTTTACATAATTTAAATCACATCCTAAAATTGGTATTTTATTCCCACTCTCACAGCAAGGCTCTGACAGCCATTTCTTACTTGTCAGTTATGAAGGAGTAAGGAAATTGTCTTAAATACCTTTCCTGAAATTACATTAATGGTATTTAAAGGAACAAAACACTCTTGAAACCTTTGTTCCAACTTTAAGCAATGACTAAAACAAGCAGGCATTTTCCAGACTTTAAAATTATTACTTTTGAATACTTTAAATTAGGAAGGAAGAAAACTCAAACCCATCCAAGAGCAAAAGCAGCAGGAAAACCTACTCCTTCCATAAAAACAAACTGTCATCCTCTCACTAAAAAGCACTGAGTACTAAAAGTTTACTTAGTAAAATCCATTGAGGGGTAATTCAAAAGACATCAGATGATTCAGAGCATTCATCAGAGGGGTTCTTGAAATGGGGAGAGCACTCAAGGGAAGCAGCACTGCATAAAGCACTCCTTTGGGCTTGTTTCATGGGCAGGACTGGTGTGGGAAGGTATAGACCTCCAGAGTTCTTCAGCCAGGTTGTTCTGAGGACTAATACTCAATTTTAGGCCAATTTTCAAGAGAGGAAGAGTCATGTAACACCACACAAACATTCTCAGGAAAATAAAAAAAGCCCTGCCTTTTTTCTCATTACCAACCTCAAAAAAGACAGGGATTCCACAGCATAAAAAGTGACTGAGTCTTTAAAATGTTAGCTATTCTGAAACAAGCAACTGTACCTATCTCTCCCAACAGGAAATACCTCTCTGTTGCATGGCACTGCAAGAAAACTTGCATGTGAAAGATTATGAACACTGCAGTTTTAATTTAGTGGTGCTGATTAATTCAGAAAAAAATAGTCTTATTAGAAAACTAACCATTCCCCAAAAACTGGGTTTAAACATCACAGGTCTGTGCTTCTGCTGTGATTGCAGAAGAGAAAAGTCCAATTCTAGAAAGACCAGTTTTAGTTACACACTGCTCATTTACTATGAGGTTCGGGTACAATCTGATTTTCACTAACGTGCCTCCACTAAAGATTCAGTGAACTAAAGTCACAACCAACCAATTGTTTACACAGTTCCTGGTCCCTGAAAACAATTCAGAAAAACAATCAAAGGAAATCAAAACATTTACTTCAGGTTATGAGAAACTTAGAAAATGAAGGACAGATTTTATTTTTCTATGTATACAATGCAAAAGTATCTAAGGGTATTAGATGGTAACAGCTTTGGAAATTTTTTTGGTTTTTTGTGGTAAAACATGAATTACTGGCTGCTGCTAAAGGGATGAAATCAGACTGATGAGCTACTAGTTCAATTTGGCATGGCAAGCCTCGTGTTCCTCTGATGTTGAAGCAAACTGCATTGCTGACACAAGTGCACCCAGACATTCTCAGGGCTCCCTCTCCCAACAAAAACGGACAACGTGTTTAAGTGATAATTTGTTAACACTTCTATGAGCTCTGTGTGTAAATCCTCTGCAGCACTGATGGAAAAAGCAGAAGGCAGTGCTTTGCAAATGATTTATCTAAAGCCTTGACACAACAAGAACTAGCTCTTTCTATGGGAGAATAGTGCTAAAGACTTCAAATTATTTTATCACTCCTTAAATTTGTTGACAAACAAATACAATTTTTTCTAAATTTTTCTCTTTAAGAGCATATGACTTTGGGTGACATGGTTTCACACAGCCTTGATTTTCATGTGCACATTTTTTCTTCCAAGCTGCACAAAATGAAATGCAATAGAACAGAATATGGTGTGCTTCTAATTACTATTGCCCAAATGAACAAAAAAGGGCAGAAGACTTACTGGAAGAAATATCCTAAATAGCAAACTTGTGCATTTTCAGAGAGTTTAACAGCAGTCTAATTTTGCTACCACAAAGAAAATGCAAAATCCAAAATACCAAAATTATTTTTAAAAGAAAACATGGGTGGAAACAAAAACCAAACCAAACCCAACCCAAATAAAAAGATATAGGGTGAAAAATATACACAAACTTGATTGGAAAAGCCTCTGTGGTAGACTAATTTTCTAAGGCTGAAAATTAATCTAAAGCAATTTAAAACTAAGTTATGCCTCACTTCATATGAAGTTTATAGTAGCATCCTCTAACATATTCTGTGTACCTATTATGCTAAAAACAACCCTAGATTTAATAGCCATGTCTTCTTTAAAACTCACAACTCAAGTGAGCAATCGTCACGTCTTCTGTCAGGTGTTATTTTCATCAAGCTGCTTTTTGTGCTTAAACTTGAAAATCCTTTCAAACGAATCCCATCCTAGTCAGTAAATCCAACCACTCCTGTGGCAAGGCAAGTCTTTATTACCTAGCTCTGTACATCAGAAGTTGAATTGCTGCAAAGCAAGCACTAATAACCTCATTATCCACTGGGACCATGCAGATGGCAAGGCACAGAGTCTACACAAGGGATGCTTATAATTAGTTATGAGGTTTTAAAATTGGTGTCCTACAAAGCAAACATTCAAATAAATTAATAAGTCCCCTAATAAGCATAAATGGATACAAGTTTTCCTTATTTATTTTTGTATTTTAGTAGGATTGAAAGGAGGTGAAGGAATATTGAAAAAAATTATGAATTCCCACGAGTCACTGACTTTGATGCAACATGGAGCCTAGACCGACCAATAATTTATTGTCCTAAACCAGACACTGAAAGACCATGTTAAATTCTACTATTATTCATTCTGTGACCTGTCACAGGATGCAAAACTCACTTTAGAATCCTGCTTTACCTTCTTCCTCACATTAACTTCCTCACAATAACTATCCAGAAGGCTTGTGTAGAACAATTTTAAGGCACGTTTTAAGTTGGTCAGCACAACCTCCATGTTCCCAATTCCCACATAACACATTAACCACCCTTCAGTGAATCACAGAGAGAAATAAACCATGCCCTGCTTAGCAGAGCTGCTCTGACTCACCCATTATCCTGCCCAGTGCCACGTTCTTTGTGGGGGACTCGCTGAGACCCTCGATGCCGCCGTAGAGGGAGTGGGAAATCCTCCGCTCCCGGTCATCCAGCAGCGTCTCTATGGGCAGCTCTGGCCCAGAGGGGCTCCCAGGTGATTCCAACTGCAAAGAGAGGGGAAAATTAGTGCCTGGGGTCCCCTTAACCACATGGGAGAACTGTAACAAATTGCCTGAGGCCTGGACCTGTCTGAGCACCAAATGAGCTAGAACTTCTCATGCTGGACAGAGATAATTTGCAATGACAGCTCTGCCTAATGACCAACTTCTAACCCCTTTACACTGCACCCCCCATGGTGCCCTGTCAAAATTCAAATCCTTCAGCAGAAAATTGGTGAAAAAACCCCATTCCATTTTGGTGTCTCTTCGTTGGATAATTTCTTAAACAGACAGTTGGGCTGTTTCCAATACCATCAGCAGACAGCTGGGACATCTTCTGCACACTGACAGCTGAACACAACAAGCCCCTTGTCAGGAGCATGGAACAGGAACTCTCATTTGGAATTGGGCTGCTGCTGCCACAGTGGTGCAACTTCCTTTCAAATGAAATCATCACACTCCCAAGTTTTGTAGTTAGGAACAAAAGAAAAAACATAAAACTTGTCAGACTTCACAGTAATTTTATTCTTAAATTGAGTTCTTTGCTCTGTCTTTCCTGACTGCGGAATAAAGAGGTCTTACATGCTTCATTCAGCCTGGAAGCTCCTCTAATCTCCTGCTGCAGCATCCAGGCCGAGACACAAAAGCAGAACTGGCAAGACCTGGGGTGCCCTCCACCCCAGCTTTCAAATCTCTGGAAGTGACATGTCCCTGCCACCACAACTGAGGCCAGACTCTCCAGGGCATCATAAGAGAGATGCAGTATGTGGTGGAAGGATGGACACAGGCTGCTTGGCCACGTGCACAGGAAAGAGAAAGGCTGCATATACAGCCTCTTGCCCACCCCAGCTGCTCTCCTTCAGAAGACTGCCTGAGTATCTCCCAAGCCCAGCCTTTGCTTGCAGAAACTGATCATCCCTTGCTTTCTTACAGTGGCCTCTCAGATTTTTCCAGAGGACAGGAAAAAGTCAAGCTCTCCTCAGTGAGTCCCAGAGAATCAGATTTCAGGGGAACACAGCACCCAAGAGAGGCAAAGAAAATAATTTGGTATCATCTACCTGGATTTAGCAACCCCATCAGCCACAGCTCTGCTGTCAGCACAGCCCCCAGGAATGAGAACAATGAGTACCTAATGCATTCACAGGTCACTGTGGATGCCCAGTGTAGCAGGGCCCAGTTGCTCCCTGCAGAAATAAGAGACTCCCCAACCATGGCCCAATCCTCATGCCATCCAGCCTTCCTGCTGCCCCTAAAGCTCTTGGTTCACCTGGGCTTCAGCACCCTGCTGTCCTCTCAGTAATGCTACCAAGACACTTCGCCAAGACCATTAAACCAATTCACCTGAACACTGTGAGCTGAATTCAGCTCTATCAAAAAGTAAATAACTATTAAAAAAAAAAGATGTATTTTGTAGAAAAGTAGTATGAACTCAGATATTAAAGCATTAGCTCTTCTTACCAACACGCCTCTTCATATTGAAGCAAACAGTTAAATCTTAAAAGCAGTGTCCTTATACAAATCCCACAGCATTTATTTCATACATATTGAAATACAGTGGGGACCAGATACTCAAAGATACTGAGCATGCTGCAAACTATTTAAAGCCACTGGAAATGCTTATGGCTGATCTCCAAACAAGCACAAGAGGAGCAGTTCATAGTTTCAGGAATTACAATAGCAAGCAACATGTTGGTTGTTTTTTCTTTTTGAAACAGCTGCCCATTATTAATCACTCCACCCACACTCCCCAGACAACTAAGAAATGTATGCTATGTAAAAGTTCTAAAAATCTGTTTCAAGGGCTGCAAAGCCCTGGGCTTTGTCCCCAGCAGAGGCTTTGAAGTGAGCCCGTTGGTGGATGACTCCTGACCCGCGGGCGCTGGCGCGACGCCCGGGGCGCGAGGACAGAGGGCTGGGAAACGCCGCACTACGGTCAAGGAGACCGCGAGCGGGAGGTCTCAGGCTCTGTAAAAATTATTATTTCTGTTCAAAGCCATCATCTGTTTAATATAAATGAGATATTTAATGAAGTTCCAAACTGTAGACTTATCTCTCCCAGTTTGATAAGCACCAGGGAGATTTACTGCATCGAAGGGTCAACACAATTACAATTGGAGGCACGTCAAGCTGCAGGAGAATAATAAACTTGCAGTGCAAGTGAATTAGACTCAATAAGGTTTAAATTGTGAAATGAGGATTTGTCTTATTAGTTTTTTTAAATTGCAGATTACAACTGACAGCTTTACTGAAAAGTAAATTAAACAATATTTGTAGACTCTCTTATAAAGGAATCTAAGGCACATTTGAAAAGAAATGTTAACTTCTGAAATACTTTACAGAAAAAGAGCATAGCAACATTAGACTGCTTGAGAGCTTAAACTTGCATGATAAAGGTACTAAATTATGAACTACCCTTTATTTCACTGCCTTTAAATAAGGTGTGAAAATATCAAAGTGCTTTGGGATTTATTCTCCCAGTGCTATATTGATGACTTTATGTAACAAGTGTCCATCTTTTAGTGAGCAATATCACACAGTCCTTTGTGTGACAAGCCATCAACTTTCAGATTCATTTGTAGAAAGATCTCAAGAGATTTTCTGAAAGACACTGACAAGAAGATGGTTCAGAAGCAAAGAAATATATAGAAATTCATTCCTGGTAATACAGTAAAGCACAGGGTAAATAAAAGAAATAGCAGGAGCGTTGCATTTATATGGCCTTGTTTTGTACAGTGAATCACATATTTTATAATTTCCATGAGTAAAACTTTATCAATTTTTAATTAGCATCTCAAAAGATGAGTTTAAACAAAGGCATTGACAGCCAGTTACACAAACATTTTACAGAAGATACAATGCCTTTTATAAAACACCAAAAATTAGACAACTGGCTGTTACAAAAAAACCAAAAATGCCTTTTCCTTACATTGTTAACAGAAAGTCTGTGCAAGAAAAGAAACATAGAATTTGCAAACTGTTGTTGTGGGCAGGACAAACAGTCCAACAGTCCAAAGCAAGACTGCAGTTCAAACAGACTTGCTCTTCGTGATGTGTTTCTAATAAAGAGCCGGAATTACACATTTTAGTTCCTTCTATTAGCCACTCTCAGTGCTATCTGGTATAATTTGATTTGATTGACTGATAAAGAGTGGGCAACATAAACAAAGCTGTACAAATTCCTGGCTTCATTAAAGGCCTGGCAAGGAAAGAAACCCATGTGGCAACTGGCCCCCTGTCAACAGCTGCTGGAGCACCCCTTGGTGTGCCAGTTGAGAGTCACAGAACAACTGAGGGGGGATGAAACCACTGGAGATGATCTAATCCAACCTCCTGCCCAAAGCAAGGTCTGCAAGAGCAGGTTGCATAGTGCCCTGCCCAGCTGGATTTTGAATATCTCCAAGATCAGAGATGCCTCAGCCTCTCAGGGCAAGTTGCACCAGTGTTGACCTCTAAGAAGGATTTATTTTTTTTTCTTATGTGCAAAGAAATTTCTTGTATTTTGGTTTGTGCCTGTTGCTTCTTGTCCTGGCACTGGGCAGCCCTGAGAACAGTCTGGATCAGTGGTGTTTATTACTTCTTTATTACTTTAATCAGGTATTTATAGACACTGACTGGTAAAGATACCCTGATTTTTCTTCTCTCTAGACTGAAAAGAGAGAGCTCCTTCTCTGGATCCAAGCACTGACCTATACTAAATGATCATTTTTGTAAAAATGCAATGAAACCTCCCATGCTACAGATTGTCTGTAGCTCCTTTTCTATCCATTCTCTTAAATTAAAAAAGCTAGATAAAAATTTTTTAAATAAAAAAAAGGCTCTACCCTGACCCTTTGCCATTCAGATAAAAAACAGCTGTTTGCTAAAGTACTGTCTGTACCAGCCAGCCCAGCTGCTGCTTATCTAGATGATAAAAGGACAAATAATGCAGTCCCTTTTACTTAAACACCACCATCCATCCTATTTGAAGTTATGTACATAAATATGAAAAAGGCTTATGCACAAGAAGAGTGCCAAAATATTCAAAGCATAAACAAACTTTTTTTTGAAATGAAACAAGAATCAGACTCCATTTTTCCTTCAGAAAATAAATTGTCCAAATATAGGAATGCAAGCATTATGGGTGTTAAGTCAGTACACAAATTTGCTATATATGACACCGCATCCAGAATGCTGAAGCTCTTTGTGTCACACAGAATTATTCTCCAGGCTTTCTTTTTCCTTCTTATCTGTGACTGTGATTAAGATGTCCAAAATACTACAGCTTCATTTTCCAACATAGATACATTCAAAATACTACTAGACTATATCAAGGTATCAATATCAAAGGCATTAAAGAAACTAAGTTTTCATAGGACTGGACTAAATTTTCATTTTCTGGGTTGAAAACTGGCCAAAGAATTGGACACAAAGATTGATCTTCAGGATGGAGAAGAGTTGTAGATTCCCCTAGGAATCAGAGCTGGGAATAGCATAAGTTGATAAACAGCTTTATCAATGAGTTGGAGATGGGAATGAACAGGGAAATCACTGTGTTTGGAGGAGATGCTAAAGACTTTTTGACAGTTAAATTCCAAAAGGTCATCACAAGACTAATCTAGTGAGAAAGAAAAAACAAACCTGTCACCTACATTTCAATGTAGCTAACTCGGCAATGCATGCAGGGGAAAATGATGCTGAATATTTCATACTTGCACACACACTGGAAAAGAAAAAATGCTTGCTTGTTTCTTTTGTAATGAAACTACTCATTTGCAAACTCTCACTGATCTATCAGTCAATTTATTTCATGAATGATGAGGTTCTTATGCGGTCTGGAATCAGGATTCTGCTTCACAGCTTGCTTATTTTCAAAGGGAGAAAAAAAATGAACAGACATGCATGAAGAAATCTTGGGATCTGCAAATCATTTGCAAACCTTCATTTCAGGCAGGTTTGGCAAAATATTCATTCTGTCAAAGAAAAACAAAGTGGGGGGGGAGGTCTAAACAAGAAAAACCCTTGAAATTTCTCATTTTGAGGAAAATGGTGATGCTCTCTCACTTAATGGCAGACAAGCGCTGCCTGCCTGTGACATGAACAGAGTGCAGACAAGCAATCTGTGTCTCTAAGCTGTCCAGGCTGCAGGACTGAAAAGCACAGGATTCCAAAAGTAACAATTACCTTTATTTTCTTGAATCAGCACACGGAGCACACACCAGCTGCAGGATGTGCCTGGCAGTTGTGCCTGAGTGCTGAGCACGTTCTGGCGATGCAGCCGCCAGCTGTTTGCCCATAAAGGCTAATCACAACAGCATCACTAATTAACAGAACACAGCACAGGGAACTCCACTGCTTTTCCTTCAATCTGAGCAATTTAAAAAATTTCAAACCTGAGTTAAAGATCTAAAAAGCTGATGGCTGCCTCTTCTGAGAAATGAGGTGTTAAAAACTGGCCATATATGAATATCAAGTCAATATTATTGTTATTCTCTCCATTTTTCCCACTGTTTTCACAGCTTTGGAAATGTGTCTTAAAGAGTCTCTCCATGCTTATGCAGGAAACTTGATAAGTTAACAAGCAAGGCTGGAAGCTGAAAACACAGAATAGAACAGAATGTTTAACCTTTTTTAAATGGGGGGCAAAGGGACCTCAGATATAGCCAAATCCCAAATTAAATGTTTTTGTTACACTAATATTAGAGCGTCCATCAAATATTCAGTGTTTGTTTTTATCTGGAGTGGCAGAGTTATTAAACACAGTTTTGCAAGGTTTGTAATAGTGAAGCTTGCAGAATTCTACATTGCTGTACTCTGTATAGACATAATGCAAACAGGAGAAAAACTCAGATGCACAGCTTTGGCTTAGAGCTCATTCATAACTAACACTCCATGCTTATATCAATATTTACCACAAGACAATTCACTCAAAAACTCGATGGATTACACACTATCTTCTGGTGAGTCAATGAAAATTCTTTCTACAGGCAAATCTTCAGCAAAACCACAGCAGCACAAAGTCTCTTTTAACCTTCTGGGAAGTTTGTGGTCTCTTTTGACTACAGTTATAGAAGGGTTGATGATATAAATTATCTCCTCCCTGCCTCTCTGAAGTCAAGATAATACTTTTATGGTATTTATGTACATTTACATTGTTGCTACAATTGCTCTGAAGGCTTAGTTTACAACACAAGAACTTTTGAAGCTGTTTGAGAATAATGATGGCATGGGAAAGGAGTATCCAAGGTCACTTTACGAAGTTTTGAAACAGTTTCATGTTCACAAAGCCAAAGAAAACTCTATGACAAAAACAGTGCTGCTGCAGCAGATCAGAAGCAACTCTTCTGCCTCTCTCAACCCAGGACAACAGAGGTTCTGTCACTCACTTCTGGACAGCAAACAAAATACAAAAAGTACACAAAAATCGTGGTATAAATTGAAACAAGCAGAAACAACAATCTGCAGAATCGTGCTGCAAAATTAATTCTCCTTCTTCAGCAATTCTGAGGGGTGATTATGAAAATTGACATTAAAACCAAATACCACTAACTGCCTTAAAAATCCAATTCAAACTCGGTTTTACCAAAGAAAGAAACAGACTGTGTAGTCTATCTCAAAGGAAGTCAGACTGACTTCACAAATGCAAAACAATTGCTGGACATGAAGGCAGGGGGAAAAAAAGGCTTGGGGTTTTTTTTCTTCTTTTTGCTGTTATTTTGTTGTGGGATATTTTAATCATCCAGAGAGCAGCTGCTTTTATCATCCAGATGTTTAGCACAATTATTTCTGCATTGGCATTACCACCCCTCACATGGATTTCCCTTTTGAGACACCTGTGGGTACTCCATGGTGTGGCAGGGAATCAGCCAAGACCTGATCTCACAGGATACTGGACCAGAGCAGAGTGAACACTGTTCTTGGTGATACACAAAATGGAATAACACCAAACCAGTTCCACTTAACTGTAGTTCAGACTGACAAGAAACAAAGCTATGTTTTTGTCTACAAAGTGGACCCATATGACGCTGAATCAACAAAGGAAAGAAATCAATTTAACAGGATATTTTTATCTGCTGGTTTCTTATGGTGACTCCTTTGAAAACCAAAAAGAGGGAGAAGAGCATAGAAAACAGTGGGAAATACTTTCTCAAAAGCTGAACATTTCTTTTTATATTTAATTAAATCAGTAAACCCCCCTTTCTGAGGAGCTGGGGGAATTTAGCCTGGAGTAAAGAGCAGACTAAGGAGAGACCTTTCTGCACTCTGCAACTGCCTAAAAGGAGCATTTAGACAGGTGGGGGTTGGTGCTTTTTCCCAGTAAAAAGTGATAGGACAAGAGGAAACAGTCCCCAGTTGTGCCAGGGAAGATTTAGACTGGATATTAAGTAAAATATTTCATGAAAAGCACAGTCAAGCTTTAGAACAGGATGCCCAGGGAAGTGGCTGAGTCACCATCCCTGCAGACCTTCAAACGTGTAGATGTGGCACTTGGCAATATGGTTTAGGGGTGGACTTGGCAGTGCTGGGTTAATGGTTGGAGTCAATAGTCTTTAATCTAAAATGATTCTGTGCTTCTATGGTGAAAAAAGGTGAGAGTTATTAAGATAAGGGTGTGCCCTTTCTATGCTTTTGCTTCTAATCTGCAAGCTCCTGAATTTGCTGCCAGTCAAATGTCGTTTCTTTTTGTGTTCTAATACTAAAAATCTTTCCTGGTGGTTGTTTACTGGAATGTTCCAAGGGGAAAATTCATATACCAGCATGTCTAAGCAATCCGTGTTGCTAAATTAAGCATAATATAGCCAAGACAAGGCCAGCCACTGAGGAGATGCTGTCTCCAGCCAATTCTCAGATTCTACAGCCACTACTGAGGGACTGAGCTGACTGAACTCCATACTCATATAGGGTATTCCTGCAACATTCAGAAATAACATTATCACAGCTTATCAGTGTTACATCAGCTAAATAATATCTAAAGCTTAAATTGGTCACATTCTTGAAAGAGGATATAGGGTTTAATTGAAAAATACCAATAAAAAAACTCTCTTTGCTTTTCGCTTCATTGAAGTCTGGGCATTGCAAGACTTCCAGAAAAGTGACTTCTTGCATACTGCTAGCTCAGCAGGTAAACAGCTTTATATCCATGCAAGTCATCCTTTCATCATATTAAAATATGCAAACAGTATTAACATCACATTTCCTTTGGATAACTGTGATAAAAGCAATAATTCCTAGGAAAAATTACTTACAAAAATTACTTTGTAGAGATGATTACTACAGCAATAGTGACATATCAATGCTTTCCTAATCATTATAGCTGATCTTGCCAGCTTCTTAAAGAGCTGGGAAAATGCACAAAAAACTGTAAAGGAGGCCCAGAGAGAAGGGCCTATCTTGCCCTTGTGCAGGTACATTTCAGTGTATCTAAATCTGTTTCCACAATCAGTGCTTTTATCTTGAAGCACGTATATTGTAGCTAGCTGTGCTGCTTTTGGCACCTGATTTCTGCAAAATAAATCGTACTAAATGTCAAACAGATATAGGGGACCAAGCTACTCTTGAATGAGTAAAAATTACCCTGGATTTAAGGAGAAATGTCTTTGTTTCATCACTGCTGGATTACCTCCCTTGTGTTTACAAACACTGTCTGGATTAATTCAATCGAGAAGACTTTCACTAGGAGAAAAGGGATCATCTATATTCTTTTAGAAAAAAAAATTAAACACAGAAATAGTCTAAAATACTTCACCCTTTTTATGTAATAACATGTAGTAGCTTCTACAAACTGGAAATTGGGTAAAAATAAGGAACAGTCTCCAAAGGACACTCTGAATTAGGACTAGATAAGGACATCACCACATACAAAAAGGTCAGAATTCCTTCAACACTAAGCAAGACATGCTTGCAGCAATCCAAGCTGGCTTTATAGCCGTGTGCATACATAAACATGCATGTGTATAGAAACTTTGTATAAGCAGTTAATCAAGAGGAGCTTAACACTTTCAAAAAGCCTAGTGTCTTTTTCAGACATGATTTTGTAATACACTAGGGACTGATTTTTTCTGAAGGTTAGATTTATGCATTAAAAAGTAAACCATTCTTTTATCCCCTAGGCAGGAGCAGTGATACTAAACCAATTTGTGCACATCGTTTTTGAAGCATGATGATCAAGAAATAACATTCCTGATAAGACCTTACTATTTTAGCAAGAATGAAAGAATTGACTTTTAGATTTCTAAAGAAGAGATGCTTTTCTGACATGCCATTCAGCTGTATCCTATTTAACTCAGTCCTTTCTTCAATTTGTTCTGAGTCTAATTCAGTTCTCCCCCAACATCAGTCCTTCTCATTATATGTCCATATATTCCAAGTATATAGCATTATTTACACTAAATTGAAGATAAACTATTTGAAATCATGAATATATTTCAAAACATCAACACATGAATATTGCACTAGAGAAGACAGAAGTCACAAATCATCAGAAGAATCACCACTTCACCCTGAATTCAGTAGTTCAACCTCCTCCACAATTAAGGCCAAGACAAAGTTTTGTAGAATCTACACATAAAACTTTTGCTTAGATAAAATGTAATAATGAAATATAAGAGCTCTACTCTTATTTAAAAAAACTGGAAGTGACAAAGAAACAAGTCAGTTAACACAAAGTCTATAAATGAAAGATCTAATAGACCTCCATAAAAAACTCTGCTGAACAAAAATCACGTAAACAGTGAGATCCAATTACAAAATCAATATAGTTTTATTCAGTGTTTCCTGTTTTTCATTGACAAAAATTCTCGAAAGAAAAACTTTATTGATCAGTAATAACGTTAGCATGTCTAACACTGAAATTCAGATAATTCTGTAGTTCTCTCTTTCTTTAGCTTCTCAGATATTATTTTTCAACTCCCAGAGGAAACATGACATCTCCTGTAAACACAAATACCTCAGAAGTGAAAATTGCCAATCCCAATATCAAAAGCTTATTACCTCATTGCATTTACTTATTCGCCTCGCCACAATAAGCTGAATCATTCCTCGTTTGTTCCCTTCAGTGGACATGGACCTCCTTAAGGTTTCCATAGCATCTTGATTTGTTTTGCCCAATAATGATTCTCCATTAACTGCTATTAGTTGATCATTCACTCGAAGCCTGCCATCCTGGAAATGTAAAAATTATAGATAGTAACATAAAACACACACAAAGGAAGCTTTGTCTACTGGAGAGAATAAAAAAAACCCAAATCAAAAGAAAAATATTCAACCAACTATACTTAGTCCTAAGGGTTTATGGGGAAATGAACACTGCAATAATAGCTTCCATTGCAGCCACTATAGGAAATGTCTATTCCAATTACAGATTTGCACTGAAAGCTATTATCATAATCTGTTTGCTCAAACAGCATACTAATGGAACTGCACCAGAGATGGCTCATTCCTTCTCGAATCTGCTGGGGCTGTTTAAATCCTGGGACGTGCAAACATGTGAGTAGAAATCGAAATGTTACCTCTGATGGTATAATTGGTGAACATTAGAGAGCTCATTCCTCTTTGATCTATGGATATTTTCAAAATAACTTATTATGGAAAACCGAGGAAGACCAAAGTACACAGATATTCCCTCTCACCTTGGATGCTGCTCCGCCGTTAATGATGGACTTGACGAAGATTCCTAAGTCAGCGTGGTTTTCTTTGGACCGGTTACCTTTGACACTCACGCCAAGCCCAGCTGACCCAGAGTCATTCAGTGGAACTTCAAAAGTGAGGAATTCCCTGGTGCCATCAGGTGTGAGGACAAGCTCCTCTTCCTCTGCTTTCTGTTGGGGAGATTAGCATAGGATTATAGAAGAGCATTTCTCTGGGAATTCTCTTCTCCCTACAGCTATTAGCATTCAAAACTCTCTGCTTTTTACTACAATGCCACAATATTTTCCACAGTAATTATGTGAAGAAATCTGCAGAAATAGTGTATTTTCAATCACCTCCAGCTGATGCCTAGGTTCAGAAATATCTTAAATATGTGTCTAAGTGCTTCTCTCTCTAGTAAAGTAATTGCATCACATGTCATTACTGAATCTGCCATCAATACTAACTCGCATAGAAGCTGCTATTTCATTAGCCAAAAGAGAGCTTTATCAGAAATATTTTCCTACTTGCAAACCTACAGAATTTTTCAAGTACCATCATCATCTATGGAGCTTTGCAGTCTTAGGGAGAAACTAAGTGCAAGAAAATTAAATTGAAAAATTACTTGTTCACCTCATTTTATTTAAAATTATCTGTGTTAGGAAAAACCAGAAAACTACACAGCTGAGATCTGCAAAAGCACATCTCTCTGGTGTTGCCAGGCTAACTCCAGCTCTGAGTGCCAGTTTTCCTGGTTTTCACAGCTCTGCCCTTCACCTCTGTCCTCTTACCCACATCTCTGGATCATTGTCCTCAACACCCACTTTTAGCCTGGCTGGGAAAATCCCAGGCTTTAAGCACCCTGAATTACAGTCACAGGCCTGCCACAGCTGCCAGCAAGGAGCTGCTCAGTGACATCTTTCCATGCATCCAAAAGCCGCACAAGCACAGGTGACTGGCCTCACGCTTCACCTCCTGCCAAATGCAGGGTGGCAACAGGCTGGGACCAGAGACCTGGCAGTGTCCCCACAGAACAGTGACACTCTTGGGGCAGCAGCATGAGCACAACACCCAGGAATGAAAGTGGCCACGCTCTGAGGAGCAGTGTTCATGTTCAAGAGACTTCTGCCAAAGGGAGGAATGGGAGGGACAGGCTGTTCACCAGCCCTATCTTTTACAGTAGATGCTGTTCACTTGTTTCTGATCCTCTTTTAAATGTAATAAAGTGGTTATAACCACTTTTGGTTATAACTCTATCAATTAACAAAAAAAGTCATGTCCTTAAAGGCATGATTCCCTGCTTGTGAACCCGACTGTGCTGGGGTTTTTTTCACCCGCATGAAGGAGAAAGAGAACATACAGCAGAAGGTGCACACTAATGTCCGGCATCAGCAGTTCTTCTCTAGAAGAATTAATCTGGCCAAATTTTCATAATCTTAGCAACATGTCACCTCTGTTTCTGACACTGATTTTATGCCAACTTTTCCCACATCACTGATCTATTTGCAAAGCTCACTCATATGAGTGAGAACACGTATGAGAAGTTAACGTGCGCCTGCGGAGCTGTCCCTGTTTCTTAAGACTTGAGGAAATGCAAACACAGCCTATGGCAAAGATAGATGTGAAAGCCATGTGGAGTATAGCAGACTGAGATGATCAATTTGGGCACAAGCATGCTAGTTGTGTCACCATTGACCTAGAAATGCAGTGCAAAAATGTCACATGGAAAGGCAGTCAGACTGCTGAGAGAGCCGCGACAGCTGAGGGAAGAAAAACAGGAGTTTCATCTTTTCCCACTTGCTAAAAGCGTGAACCTTCATGTGTTCATAGCCCTTCCCTTTGCACTACACTCCTTTTGCTTATAACTAAGCACAGTGGTTCATCAAAAAACACCCAAAAAAACCCCCCAAAGCAATGAAAAAATTAAAATATCCCTATCAATGTGCCATAGCTAGGCTGGCTTGCATGTGAATCCCAGTATTCAAACATATCTCTTGGCCACATGAAACAGCATGACCAATGCTAGCTGTGAGGAATGGAAAGGTGAATTGTGACCATTGAATAACACTCTACCCACAAGATGTTTCCCAAATTATGGGAAAATTGCCACCCTAATTTTCCTGCTTGGCTGACAGAAGCACTAGCTCCAGCATACATTTGAATCCATATTTTGTCAAAAGGCTGCAGAATAAAACAATCTGAAACAGATGCACGTTACCTTACAGTTTCTGTAACACTGATCACTTTCATATTCCTTAATAAATAGTAGTAGGAAAAAGCTTGTGAGACAAAAGAGAGATAAAGCCAAGGTAGGATGGGTGGCTTATCCAAGAAAGCAGATATGCTTACTGAATTTTTGTTTGCTACTGTTAAAATAAATTCAGAATCAATTTCTCTCTTCCTCCAGTATTTTCTAATCTTCAAACAATCCACCAAAACTTCAGCAAAGCAGTCTCCCAGGCCTGTCAGGCGCATTTCTATATGACAAAGGGTCAATTGGAGTGAGCATCTCACAAGCATCCCCAAAGACTTGGCTAATGGCCTCTACCCTAGTTCCCTTCAGTGAGACCAAAGAGCTGCATTATCACTTCAGCACTGCTTTAATGTGAGCCTGATGCTTGCTTGTTTCCTGCAATCTTGAATAAGGAAATAAGGCAATATCAGGCTACGGACACCTGAGTGTGCAGCTGAAATGTGAGGCCAAAACCTGAAACCAACTACTCTGAAGCAGCTGTACATGAGTGAGCAGATCATGCTCATAAAAAAATGGGAAACAGCAGCCTCAGCACTGGATCAGAAGTACTGAAAGCATAAGAAAATTGCTCAACTTACCCAAGGAAGAAAATTACCACTACTAGGCTATGACTAAATTTCTTTAGGGACTTCATAGAGTATCTACAGTTTTTCCCACTTAAGAACACTTGCTTTACCACCATATCTGTGTCTGGAATTTTAGGGATATAAGAAGCCTTTTGCCCTCCAGACTGTGTAACACCTGTCAGTATCATATGCTTGAATGTAAAGTTAAAAAAAAAGGAGAACAAACATGAAAAATGTGGCTTTCAATAAAAACTGAACTATTAACTTTCAAGTGCTATGGATATGAAAGTAGCAAATTTAACATTTGTGCCACGCCATGGTATCAAAGAAGGTCTTACTATGTATGATATATTGAATATAACTTCATAATACAAACCTTGGAGCAGTACCACAAGGAACCTCAGCATGTCATAAAGAAGCCAGCTACAGAGAAATGGGCAGGAAGATTTTCAGCCTGCTACTATAATATTTTGAGCCAAAGTGGTAAACATGAAAACAAAACAAAAAAGCCCCAGCAAAATCTTGCAATGGCTGAATCCTTTGTTCTCCAAAGCCCTTTAGAGTACAGAAATATTACATGTACAGCAACTCTCCCCAATCAATATAAAACCAGGTATTATAAAAGAGTAAAATTTGCACTGAAATTGTGTCGAACATTAAGTATTTTAATCTAACAAATCACAGAAATTCCCTAACACATCCATGAGACAGCATAAAAATGCACAAAAAATCTAAAATGCACCATTAAACATTTTCAGCTGAGAACACAGTCACTTCTTAATTGCAGTAGCTTCCATTTGATCTTGATACTCTCTAAATTAACAGCTTCACTATGTCAATCAAACACCTCAACACTATTTTCATGATTAGTTGATCTGTATGAGAAATTTATTCCGTCATATATTTTGACAGGCCAGCAGTAAACATGCAAGCAAAATTATGTACTGTGAACCCTGAACAACAAAATTCAACTCCCTTAAGATTTTTCACACACTATGTCCAAAACAATTAACAGCAGAACAATATTCTGTTCAGACAGAGGCTGCTGAGGAAAAGGTCATCTGAAATGACTTCAGTTGGATGAATGAAGCTGCTCAAGTACGTAATTTATAATAAAAATTTGATTGGTGATAAAATATGTAGGTGACTTTTTTGGTTTCAAAATCATATTTAGCATCAATTTATGCTAAACAACACTTGAGATAAGTTTTTCACTTTTTTTATACAACATAAACATATTGTAAATTTAAAGATAAACTCCCTGACTAGAGCAAACTTATGGCAGAGTTTTCATATACACAGAGATTTTAAAATGCCATAAGATAAATGGAGGGGGAGGGAGGGAATTGTTTTTCTCTTCCACATAACATTATCCTCTACCTAAGTTCTGATCTGATCATAAAATCAGATTTAATTTTATAAACAACATTAAAATAGACTTCAACAGTTAGAGTGCCATTACTTTTCTCATCATACTAGTAACAGCCTCTAATCCTGTTTATCCTTTTATCACAGAATTACAGAATATATCGAGTTGGAAGGAACCCTGAAAGATTAGGGTTAGTTGAAATCCTGGCCCTGTACAGGACACCCCAAGAGTCACACCCTGTGCTTGAGAGCATTGTCCAAATGCTTCTGGAACTCTGTCGGGCTTGGTGCTGTTACAACTTCCCTGGGAAGCTGTTCCAGTGCCCAACCACCCTCCGGGTGAAGAACCTTTTCCTGATATCCAGCCTAAACCTCCCCAGACACAACTTAAGGCCATTTCCTTGGGTCCTGTCACAGATCACTAGAGAGAAGAGATCAGCGCCTGCCCCTCTTCTTCCCCTCAAGAGGATGTTGAAGATCACAATGAGGTTCCCCTCAGTCTCCCTTTCTCCAGGCTGAACAGACCAAGTGATCTCAGCTGCTCCTCACACAGCTTCCCCTCAAGGCCCTTCAGCATCCTCATTGCTCTCCTTTGGACACTCTCTAATAGCTTCAGAACTTTCTTATCCTGCAGTGCCCAAAACTTCACACAATTTCCAAGGTGAGGCCAGACCAGTGAGGAGCAGAGTGGGACAATCGCCTCTCTTGAGCAGCTGGGGGTTCATGTTTCACACACTATTGTCTGGGACTTCCTCCCTCTGCAGGACCTCATCAGGGTTCAGCTGGTGAGTAAGCAGCATGAGATGAGTGAAAACAGAAACTGAACAGCACAGAAAACCTTCCTCCCACCTAACAGGGGAAGCAATTTTCAGTCAAGTCAGGACAGGTTTCCTAAGTGACTCGCTGCTGCTGCAAGTCTGGCAGCATTCTCTCCAGTGAAGTTCATTCTCTTGCAAGCTTAGACCTGCTGCCTTCTCAGCAGTTTTTCAGTCACTGAAACTTGTCTGCACATTGCTTTGTGACTATGTGTACAAAAATGTGCTCCAGTTCCCTTTCACAGAGCAATCAGTAAAGCTCTGCATCTGCAGTTAAATATATATGCACACACCGGCATGAAAACTTTCACAAAGCTCTTGAATGCACAAATATATGCATGTACACACACATATGAGTGTATATATATACCCTTATATAACACCCTTATATATACACCCTTATATATACACCCTTATAAGTGTATATACATACACCACAATGATGACTTTCATATGATTAATTAACTATAGCACAAACACTACCTAACAACTTGAGTGACCCCATTCACTATTCAATTTACCTGTCTCAAGTCCTGTTGTGTCCAGCCTTCTAACATTACAGCCCTGTTAGCCACTGTTCAAATACTATTTTGTTCATCTATCAACCTTTTGTCTCATAAATGTGTCTTCTCTCTTTACAATTTATCCAGATGGAAAACCTCAAGTTCTCACAATATGAGTTTGGTGGATGTGAGAGCTCTCTAGGAAGCGCAGGTTGTAAAACTACTGGAAATCTCAAAATCCCAGGTTTAGTCATTGGGTTCAAATAATGGGGAATTCTGACCTAACATAACAGTTTTTGTCCAAGATATTTTCAGTCTTTAGAAGATTTAAATACAGCATCCATTATTTAATTATTTCTGATGAGGTACCCACAATACTAAGGAATCATAAGCCCTATAGTTTGGGAAACCAATAAAACTTGTCTCTGTATTATTGTAGCAAAATAGAATGAAGCAGTGCATATGCAAGAGAGGAGATTTCACTTAGCTGTTGTGCAAATACATTCTTAACATCAGGGGTGACTCAAACTGTTTTGCCCTTCAAGTGAAGTGGGTGACACTGCTGTCTTATCAGGCCACCCTCTAAACTGAGGTACACAAAAAATGATGACTCACTCTCATCCTATGCCATCACCTACACAAATGTAGAACACATGGAACAAACAGCTCTGAGGAAACAAAACAACTTCTTTGGTCAACAACAGTTTTGTGGGGGGTGACGTTTAGTGCTTATAAAAATGTAATGTATTACTGCTGTAGGCACTGAAAACAGAGCAATGTAGGTGGCCTCAAACACACCTCCCCAACAACAGGAGAGGGACATCCTTGGGAGGAGGAACTGAGAGCTGGTGCATCCCACCATGGGCTGGCATTAAAGAAAAATATAACTAGAGCAATTCCACCAGCTGAGAAAATCCTGTCTACTGATCCAGTAGTGGCATGCACACTCCAACCCAGTTTTCTCCTGAAATATAAGGCCATTTATCTTTTTCTTATCAAATGGTTGTGTTGCATTATAGGTTTTGAGGATCTAAAGTGTCTACCTACCTGGTTATAAAATTATACAGGGCTTAAGCCAACTAAACAACCAGAATTCTTATGCTTGCTTTCTTTTTCTATCTCTTTCTAGACTAAGAATTTTAATATCTGTCATATGTTAGATAAACACTAATGAATCTTATTTGCTCATATACAGAGACTCATTATTCATATTAGCAAAGTTAATATGTCACATCTGGCAAAGATTGCATTCATTCAAATCAAACAGCAGCTGCTAAATATCAAAAACTAGATCTGAATTCTGAGATTTTATGGGAAATGTGCTCTGCTTTAATCTTAATCCCATCAAGCAAAAGTTTTTTGTGTATTAGACGTGGATTAACTTTGGTAAGTATTTATAGGCAAAAATGCTAGCTCATGAAAGTACTGTAGAACAGCCCCACTGCATTTCCTGTTTTGTCCATTTTAAGGATTTAATTTAACATCAAAAAAGATGTTCCACATGCAAAAATAACTTCAGTTTAAAGGTTTGAATGGATTAAGATATGATTTAGAAAAAAATTAAATGCTTTTCCAAAGCATAAAAATTCTAGCATGTGATTTTCATTTAGAATGGAAATCAAAGCTCTGCAAAAGCCCATGTTTAAGTACATCCACATGTTTGTTACTTCTCCCTATAACAAGTCCATTGCTTGTCTATTCTTACATTACTCTGCCTAATGCCAACACTCTGATCTGGGCTGTCATAGAAACTGGTTTAATCAAACAAGATTCTACATTTTAAAAATTGATCACACCATTAAAATTACATTCTGTTGGCTCTTAATCTCAGAACTTCTCACAGGGGCCAGTCTGTGCAGGTACCATAACCACTGTACTTTATTCAGGCCAACATACTCTGTTCAAAACTGCTGCACTATTCAAACTTCATGTCCCTACTGTATGTCCTGAAACAAAGCCATGTGATTGTAATGCTAACCCCGTTTCTTTACATTTTGCTTATCCTAGAGAAGTGAAAACCAAGGGATTAGGTACACAGTAGGTGTCTGTTCTGCCAAAGAAGCCTATAAAGCTACAGCTCTCTGCACTATCCCTTCTTCAAGGAAAACTTCAATGCCCAACACACTAATGACAGAGCTCCCTAAAAATCCTCTCACTGGCCTGTCGGATTTACAAGACCTGAGAGACTAAAGAAAGAGATAGAGTCTGGAAAAGACAGACAGGAAAAACAAGTTGAAAAAGAAATAATGCCCAAGTATAAATCCATGGCAGGAAACACATTCCTCGTGAAGTAATGCCAGTATGGAGCACCTCAAAGGGATCTGTGTCTCACTCCTATTTCTGCTGCAAACTTTCAGGCAACCATGGCAAACCATTTCACCTCACTGTTTTCCCTGCATTTAATATCAAGGGACAATCAACACCAAGAGTCTAAAGGCAATGATGCAGTAAAACAAGGTTTGCTCCAAATAAACAAGTTTGTACACACGAGTGTGGCTTCTGGATGACTCTGCAATGGTGGCACTAAGACAGCCCTGTCACAGTGGAGGGACAGGTATGTTGTCCTCCATGAAACTGGGAATTTTTCAGCAAGTGTCTGCAATGTCAGTGCTCCAAAGGCAGCCACAGCTCCCTATGGTGCTGCACAAAGCCAGTTTAAATGTGCCACACCTCATCCCAGGTAAATCACCAGCTGCTAACAGTCAAAACTGAGCCTGAGGGTCAGGTCTAAGTACTGCATTATGCAGAAGTTTATGTTCCTTATCACTGAACGTTCCAGGAAATTCAGACTGGTCAAAAAGTATTCATGATCACAGCCACTTAACTGTTATATTAATTATTCAGTAGGAATTAATGTCTTATCTCGAGTCATAAATGTGCCAGAACATGCTATTTAATACTGGAGTATCTCCTATGGTAAAAGATGGAAACCACAACAGTACCTTGCAGAAATCACACATTCACTACCTATTTCTTTCATATGGGCAGTGATCTAAAACTTGATGAAAATTATTAGCTGAAACCACTCAAAATTGCAGTAAAAATGCTTTTAAAACATTGTAATCACCCTTGTGCCTCACACCATTAGAAGATAAAAAGGTACAAAAATATATCTGCAGCATTCCTAAGCACCATGGAGGAAATAACAGCATCAGCTTAATCATCAGTCAGACATATCCTCTTTGAATAAAATCATTCTGTACCTATTGATAACAGCACTGCTGGGGGTATAGTCTGACATTGTCCATCTATGATCTTGGCTCAATGTTCAGACATTTGTATCACCAAGCTAAAGGTCTATATAGGTGCTAAATAGGAAGTGTTGAGAATTTATTACAGCTTTTAAAGTATCTCTGGATGCATCCCCAGTGACTAGCATCTTGAAATAATACAAACAGCTTCTGAGCAAAAGACAAATAAACATGCACTTAGAATACATCCTCTTAAAGCTCAACACTGACTGCTATTTTTCCACAATAATTTTCTATCTAATAATTTCTTTCTAGGCATTTGCTAATATTGCCTCCCATACTCACAATATGAAAACTTATGAGCAAAAAGCATACAAAAGTAACTATTAATTAGTTCTTACAAAACGCCTCTGACCACCATCACACCTTTCCTACAGGCAATGAATTCTTGCATAAAAAGGGCAGCTAGCTAATTTACTCAGAATCACACACAGAAGAATATGGCAAGAACAGCAATTGGATCTGAAAAAACACCATGATCAAAATGAAATTTAGGTAATAACTGGAATATCAAATGTTTGAGTTCAGAAGAAAATAAAAAGCAATCCCATTTGCAATTTCTATCAATGCAGCTAATCATTTATATATTGTTCCAACACACCAACCACTCTTGTTATGTCACTCTTACAAATCCTGCACTCACTTAAATTCATAACATTCTGCTCACTTACAGCAATTTGACAGAAAAACAAATGAGAACAGAAAACTGAAGCTTCTCCATGCTTCTGAGTGCAACAATCATGAAATGAAATCCTGAATTCTAACTCTGAATCTCTTCTTATCAATAAACAACACTCCTTAGAAAATACTTACTCATATGATAATTATTATTTTTCTAGAATTATGCTTATATGAAAGTTAACTTGCTGGTTCTGAATTCAGAAAACTAGCAGTGAATGACAATTGTAAAAGCAAAATATTACTGAAATACTATCAACCTTCAAAGAGTACGAGGAAAAATTAATTGGCAGATGTTTTACATAGCATAATTAACAGTTCATTTCAATGCACTGTAACAGGATTAGGATAATTACGCTTAGAAACAGAAATGTAATAATGATAAATTACTCGTTTTTTCATATTACAGGCAATCTCCTACATTCCAAATAATCACCCTGTTTAGCAATAGGTGCATCTGTTCTATGCTGCCATCAGCTACACAAATGGCACAAACTCATAGCTGGGTGAAACAACCTTTCAACCACGATACAGGAGATTCCTCATTTCCTGAAGAAGCAGAGCAATGGCTCTGTTTGTTCATAAGCAATGCAGAGGGTGAAAACACCAGTCCTGTTTTCACCAGGGCACAGTTACTGAATGGAGGCTGAAGCTGCATCAGCAATTGGCATTTCTTATGTAAAACTGGAGAGCAGAGCTTAAATTGTCTGAGCCTCTCAAATTATAAAATCTTCTTATATGGAAGTTTAAGATTGAGAATCGGTATTCTGTGATGGGGGTTAAAAAAACTGAATTCATATGCTTTCTTATAGGGGCTGTAAAGAATAACTCTGTCAAGGATTTCAGGCCAAAAATTAGGAAAAAAAATTACCTTCAAGATTTCCTTTTATTGCCTCTCTGAGGACTAACTACTGCATCCAAATGCCACAATATTAATGCAAACCATTTCAAAGTAACAGTTACATGAAGGTAACCCCTGAGTAAAGAATGATAAGTTAGGCTTGATATTTTGCTATTTTATTTCAGGCCTTCTACTTCCAAGGGAGTTTTTTCTCATATCTTTTTTGTTAAATTTCAAAGGTGCATTTTCCTTCTATTTCTCCACAAAGACATAACAACAATAACAAAAAGAAACCCCACAACCATTTCGCCTTTAAATGAAAAACAGACTTGCATTCCACCTCTCTCATTTCTGTAGCTTCACTGCCTTCATCATGGTCTTTTGTTGGTTTTGTTTTTTTTGCTTTGCTTTTGACTATCAAGTCCTTGACACTTGGAGACTAAAACCTCACTGCTAACAGCACAAAGATCAGAGCAGGCACAGAAATAGAAATTGTGAGATTAGAAATCTCCAAGACCTGAAAAGTAGACAGAGGAGAAATAAATAGGTATTGAAGCAGAACCAAGGAGAATAAAGGAAGGCAAAGAGAAATACTTTCAAAAATAATAATAAAGAATGTGTGACTGTATTATTAAAGTGCAGCTCAGGAAAATTAGGTCTGTAAAATTGAAGTATCACACTTTTCCAAAGCTAAGTAGATTGGAACAAGGGACATAAGTGCAAAAGCATTGTGCATGACAAATACCCACCAAAACCTCCCACAATTAGTCCTTTTTTTATTCACATACTGGAGTCAGTAAATATAAAGAGACCTGTTGTTCCTAGTCTCAGAGTTGTTCTGAGCCTTTAAATAAACAACAAAAAATCCCAATGCATAAAGAATGAAAAACCAAGACATTAGGCAAATCTTTTGTATTGATCAGGTTTCTAGCTCATTCCCTCAGAAACCATATGTTACTCAGTCTTCATATGCTTTCCAATTCACTTCCCTATTTTCAAGGCTTGCTAGGGCTTTCTAGCTGTTTTTCTCAGAAATCCCTAGCTACTCATACACTCCATGTGCCTCCTGCATAATCTCCTGATTAACAAGCATTTTTTACCCCACATCTAAAGAGAACAAATGGGAGATACCTATTTTATTTTGCTCTTTCCTTAGATAAGTTAGAGTGTTAGTTCCAAGAATGCCAGAGAAGGGGTTTTACCATGGAATTTGCTACAAAACATTAACTTTGCAACAGATGAGCAACTGATTTCTATAAACACCTTGTAGGCAATCTGCTTTATCTTAATGAGCTTTTGGGGTGGAATTTCAACTCCTAAAACCAGGCTACTTTTCTAAGGCTGCACCCACAAATTATGGTATTCAATTCTCAATGGTATTCAATTACAGATAGAAATACTATCCTGGGCTTTGATCTTTGATCTCCTTACGTATCAGCAGTACGTGGTAAGAAACTATCAAGATAAAAACACATCCTCTAATGAGATGCAGTAAAGAGATACTTCAAGGCATGTCTGAAGCAGTGATACACCCACAGTTTTGGAGAGCCCTTAAGCAGGTGAGTTTCAGAGAGAAGGACACTAAAAGCCAAAAGGGTAGAAGTGAATATTGCCAACATTATTCTCAAATTCCCATTTTTACAGTTAGCTTCCATTGGCCTGAAAAATTAATAGTATCAACCAACATACCCTTGATTACCTCACTGAGTTGACTCTTACATATCTTTACCTACTCCTGACTTTCTTTTTATTCTAGACACCATCTTGCCCTTGCTGGTAGGACACTGTGAATTATCTAGACAAGCTCTTTTTGTTTTTCAGCAGCCTAACTCATTTCAAGTCCCAACAGGAATCTTCTCAATTTCTCTATAACCTAATTCATTATTTAATTTTAAAATAGGTCCTAACTGAATGGAGTTTCTTGAAGTATGTTCTGAACTAAGATCCAGTATATCTTTAAGGTAATATATTATTGTTATATACCTTGTAGGTATTTCATAAAATACACCTTTTATTTTGGACAAATTTGTTAGATGTATTAGTATACTGTATATTGGACTGATCATTTTCCTTTGACTAAAATGAGATATATTAACATTACACAGCCTCAATCTAGAGCCTCACTGGAATACCACACACAGATCTTGTGCAGCCCTCAAAAGGTTACACTTAATATTACTTCCATATAGTTTCTTACAAATAGATAACAATCCTTTGCTATGAAGATACAATTAAGACTTAAAGCTTAGTTGATTAATTTCTGTGTTTGTATCTCAGATTTCTGTCATATAATCATGATTTAAACAATTAGCTTCAATATGTAACTCAAGCTTAAGTTCACTCATCATTTAACTTTCAGCCTTTGGCTGTATAGAAGAGATGTAATTTCAAATAGCACTTGAACATATTCAGCAAGAATTGTGTATAATTTTCAAACAGTATTTGAAATTACATTAAAAATGCATTTAAAATGTAAAGCTACAGAGAGCCATCTACAGCATATAAGGTGAAAGAAGGATCTGTAAAACTTTGATGGAGAAGTGCCATATCAATTTAAAAACATTTGGGAGTCTTCCAGTATGGAAAAGACAAAGCTCTTACCGTTTCCTTTGGAATTTGTGACTGGCTTTGTTCTGCATTCTAAAGGAAGTAAAAAAAATAAATAAGAACACAACTACATATGACACATACTATCTAACAGCAAGGGGATAAACAAAGAGCTCTAGTTCTGAAATGAAGTGGCAATAAAAAATGTTGTTCATCACACCCCTGACTGAAATTTGTCTAAACAACCACTACATGAGAAGTGAACAGAAATAATTCCAGGCTCCTTATGGTACATGCACCTGACTCTACCTGGCTGTGAGGGTGGTGACTGTGGCCAAGGAAGAACCACAACTGCTTGCACCATTTACTGGCTGGTGGAACATTTTCATTCAGGGAAGCTCCACCCTGGCTTTTCCCTTCTACTTTAAAGTTTTCAGAGAATGACCTCAGCAATCTAGACGAACCCTTCCACCTATTTTTTTTAAAATCCACTCTCATTAGCAAGGAATTCCCCTTTTGAGCATGTTTGTATGGACTAGAACTGCAGCTCTGCATATCCCAGGACAGGAGGATGCATTCAGTTCACCACAGAAGGGACCCGCCTGTACTGTCCATTCCTCACCAGTGTCTCAGGACAGATAAGGCAAACACACATCCTTGGAAAATGCATCCCACAACAATTCTGGAAACACATATAAGGAACTATGGCTCTTCCAAGCCCACACCCACCTAATATTAAAACCCATTTGACAACTCAAGAGACACCTTAATACCGGCTGGCTGATCACTTTTGGGCTAACCAGCTATTTCTTTCCATTCTGCTGAGCCCTAATTAAATGCTATGGTTTATTGGACATTTTTGTTTTAGGCTGTTCTGCAGAAGAATGAAATTGTAAAGCACAAAAATGTAGTGGCAAAGCAGTAACACAAACATCCAGTAAGCTTCAACCTGAAGCCAACAGCCAGTAAGAAAAAAACTGAAGACAGCTACAAGGAAAATGTAAAGGTCCCACATGTACCAATGGGCATATTAATTTTTAGGGTACTGGAGACTGATGCTGCCAACCAGTATCTGCTGGCACTGAGAACACAGCTCAAAAGCTAAATAACCTAAGTCAATCCTTCAGAGGATTCACAGAGTCAATAGCAGCTCTAAGCAAATTCTTCACAAATTACATGAGGCACCCACAGAGCTCCAGGAGCTCTCCTTAACCAGAATAATCCTTGGCCCTTTTGTAAAAAGAGGGGCAGGGAGGGAAGGGTGTTAAGAGATGATGTGGCTCTTGCTCATGTCTGCGTGGACAATCCCTAATACCTATCTGGCATTAGGTAACTGTGGAAAGAATAAAATGCCCAATATTCTGGAGAAACATGGTCATTCTTCCAGATCTCACTAATGACAAAAGCTGACTTCTGCCAACTTGATTTGCTTCAACATTTTCCTCGCTTTTATCATGCTCTGCTGCACTGGATCATCACACACACATACCTGACCTGATCCACACAAGTTTCAGAGATCCCATACCAACCTAGACAGGCTCAGCTTAAAAATCCCCTACATTTTAGCTAAACATTTTCATAATAACAGCAATGTTAAACTCCTTAAATTTCCTAAAGTTTATTATCTTCATTTTACTTAAAATGAAACCCTAAGATGTTTAATTTTGTTTCAAAAGTCATTCAAGCCATAACCCAAAACATAAAACATAAAATCTCAACACCTGTTTTATTGGAGTTACTATCTACACAAACATTGACAAATATAAAATGGCTTTAATATTGAGTGTTCTCAGTAAGCAACAGCAAGGCCTGCCCTTAATAAGATGGATAACATCAAATAACATGATTTTCTACATTTGGTTTCTGAGGCGCCTCTCATTCAGTTAATATTTTAAAGCACACAAATGTAGAAAATATGAGAGAAATAGGGAAAGGATGCAAAGACAAATTGTTCCTAAGTGGCCAGAGAAGGTCTGCATGTGAAAAAGATGAATAGACATGATTTCAGCTCATTCTCCTTCCTACTTCAAAATTAATGTTCTTTCTTTTTTTCGTGGCTTTTTTGTTTGTTTTTTTTATTTGTTTGGGTTGTTTTTTTTTTTCAATAAGCCAGTAAAAGTCAGTGAGAGGAGCTGGTTGAAAAGACTTGCTTCATTTTTTCTAAAGGATTATTTCTTACCAGAGCAGAAAGAACAAACTTTATGATGATTTTTACTTCAACACCTTCCCCAGCAATTCTGCTCCTGCTCTTTGACAGCAGCCAGCAGTGCATACCTAAGAGTTCCTCACACCAGAATGCAAACAAACAAATCCTTATGCAACAGAGGATCATCACATATATTTACTGTCAGATCATCACATATATTTACTGTCAGATCCTCACAATAGCATTTGTTCAACTGGAGCTGCAGAAAAACCCACCAGCTCAGATCTGATCTCATTACACCTTGCAAAGCCCACCTGACACAGCCACAGCAAGCTCTGACTTCCCTGCACTGGACTTTGCCAAAGTAATTGAGTGTTGCCTGAGCCAGAGCAGGGAGGCTGCTGAGCTTGGACTCCTTCAAAGGGGCTGGCTTGCTGCTATTTTAAAACTAGATAATGTATTGCTATTAAATCTCTGCATTACTTACACCATATATTTGTTTACAATTATTTAAACAAAATCTCATGTCAAATTATGCATAAAAACATCCTCATTTTACCACAGAAATAATATACACAAAATTAAGATATTTTTCTTACTTCTAAGTTTATTTAGAAATCTCAAAAAGCATTTTCATTCACCTTTATGAAAGATAGCAGTGCCATGAAAATTGTACCACAGGAACTTATAAACAGATTGCTTTCACTGTTACAGTGATAAGGTAGGGTGTAATAGGATTTCAAATTTTTATTTCTCTTCACTTTATGACAGCTTTCACTTCAGTACTTGAAGGCATGTTTCAAGAATTTTAAGGTGAAAGTTGGTTAATTTGCAACCTTCCCTGCCACTTTGACTTCCTAGGTTTAATGGCAGTTTTGTAAAGTAAAAAGCTAATGTTTAGTATCTTGAAATGGCTAAACAAAAATTCATTTTCTTTGCATTCAAAATAACACAAATCCATTAGAAAAATGAAGTTATTAATTCATCATACTTATATTTGTCTATCTTCTCACAATAATGCAGCCAAGAAAGTTATTTTAAAGTTGTTTATAGCCACAATAATACAAATAATAAATAACTTCAGCAGTTTAATTGAATACAGAACAAAGTGAGACTGCTACCATTCAGAGTCTACCTTTTCATAACAAGCTATCTTGAGTAATTATCAGAGAAATATCAATATACACTATGCAAGTGGAGCAGGTACAGTATGAAACATCATTTTATTCCTATTTAATGTAAATTCCTTAGAAACATCTTCTGAATTGCCCTGCTAAATTAATAACTGCAGGGTTTCCATTCCAGAGAGATTGCATTTATATTCAAAAAAGGCTACTACTTCTTATATTTTCCACTTTTTGATAGAAAGGTATTTACATATCCTATTTTGGCATAATACTATATGTTTGAGAACATATTAGTGAGCAGGTAGTGGGACAAATGGCAGGCTTTCAAACACAGATTTGTCCTTATGAAAGATATGAAATAATCTACTTGTGTGCATGCATCCAAATAAAGTCTATGCAATAGCTTCTCCTATAACAAACATTTTCACTCCAAATAAAGCTCTCACTTATACATTATCAACAAATACTTAATTCCAATAGCAGATCTTGAAGAAAATAAAAAAAACACGCATGTAAAATGTTCTAAATAAAACAAAATAGCTTTTCTTTCCTTTTTCTTATATTCAGTGCTGGCCATACATGTTTACTAGCAGGAGACAAGATCAAATCATTTGCTCACACTCATCTAAATCTCTTAGCTGCTCTCTATTTTACGCACCAGTTCCCTTGGATGGAAAGTTTCTTCCTGTCGAAAAATCAAAAGGGCAACAGTTCCTCCCATCTTGGTACTTCGCAGCAAGGACACAACTTCTTCTTGAGTTTTGCCTGTTAAATCAACTCCATTTACCTGCAACAAAGGAAATGGGAGACATCAGCAAGACTCCAAAACAGGGAAACCAGCAGACACACACAGCAAAAAGTCAGGTGAATCATATGGGACAGTATTAAGAAACCGTCACTGGAGCAAACTGCTTATTAGCTCACATTACAGCTTTCATTTAGTAGAACTAATTAAATGGTCATCCTTGCCATACAAATAACAAGCAGACATTTATATTCCCCTCCTTTTCAGCAGCTACAGTGTAATCCAGCACACACTAAAGCCAACTAATCCCATTTACCAGTATTTCTTACAAGAACCTCTGCATCTTTTGGCAAAATCAACACATGATCCCCAACTGGTCCCGTTTCCACCTGTCTTGATGTTATACATATCTTCCAAACATATTTAGCACAATGAATTGGGACAAAAGTAGAAAGTAATTCTTTCCATGTATAACCTTGGGGTTGCTACTCTTGCCTCTGTTCAGTGGCCTCCACATGCCACTGCTCAGGACAGGCAGGTATGGAATATCTGCAGAATTCCCCACTGCATGAGCTAACTTCAGTAAGGGAGAACCCAGAGAGAGATCAAATAATCTCAGGCTTGCCTGCTCAGAAATATTTTGGAAATGAAGGCAAAACAACTAACAGTGTAAAGCAAGGGAGCATGGTGCTCAGAAGTCAGCAAACCATCTTTTTCCTTCCCCTCATAAGAGAACAGCTCACACAGTTGAGATGCCATGGCTGTCACCTTAAATGCGTCTCAGTCCCCTTCTGCCCAAGTCATCTGGGTTACCTTGAATTACAGTAATTACAGGGGGCTATCCTCCAGCAACAATTCAAGCTGACTTGGCCAATTTTGCAGTAAAGTGAAGTTACAGCCCTGAGAGGCAGTTACAGACTCAGCTGTACCTCCGGTGTCATTTGGCTTAGGGAACAGTAATGAAGAGCTGTGGGTGGTAATGTATCACTCCAGCTAGATTTGCTGAAAGCTCTCTGTGGGGCACCTATCTAAGAGAAATTTAGTTCCCTTGAGGACATCCTTACTTCAGGAGGGAAGTGGCCTTGATTCTCTGTAGGACTCCTCTCCTCTTATGTCTCTTTCAGTTAATTCACTAAACCTTTTCAGGGTATTGCCTCCCATCCCTGGCAACATCTTCAATAATTTCTGGTCCGTCACTCCACGCTGATTTAATTGTACTCACTAGGTAACAATCACTTTGCTTCAATATATTCCTAAACAGCAATGCAAGACTATGACACTCTATTCACCTAAGGACATGTAAACTTATGTTTTTGTAGCGTGTCTAGGTTAAGCTCTTCAAACAATTATGTACTGAAAATGCCCAGCACCTTGATCTCTTACCTAAGAATATAAAGCCAAAAAAAGGAAAAAGAGGCAATAAGCCTCCTGTAACATAAAATACTATAAGCCTCTGTAGTGATGTAGTATGTGGGGTCATGGCAAAACACAGACAAGGAACATGTAATATTTCCTCACCTCAATTAATCGGTCTCCAGCTTTTAATCTCCCATCTTGAATAGCTGCACCTCTTGGAAGGATGTTTTTCACATAAATTGGAGCAGAGCCACCAATTGGGACATCTCTTGAAGTAATGCTAAATCCCAAGCCTTCTGTACCTGCATAAAGAATGTACATTACTGGTTAAAATGCACATTTTATATTACACCAAGCAGAATGTATGTATACCTCACTGATACAATCCATGAAAATACATGTAAGATGGAAGAATTGCTTCATGACAAAAAAAGAAAACAAAATATCTACAAGAAAGCTGTAGCTGAAGCACTGAATTTGGGCACAGGTGGCTCAGCAGGCACTCCCTGCAACTTGCTATTCTGATGACTTCCAAGTCATTGCCATATTTCTGACTTTCTATTTCAGATGAGCTGAGTGACAAGGAATCAGAACAAAGCATATCTGATATCCTATCACTGTCTTCTCCCTTGTCAATCTGGATCTCACCAATGATCCTTCCTTTTTCCTTTTCAGCTCTTTCAACAGCAAGTCAGCCAATGCTGCTGGGCATGGGGCTCTGTCAGCTCACTGGTGGACACTGGCAGTGTGCCCCACCTGTGGACACTGGCAGATGACAGGACTGGAGCTCAGTGGCCTCATTTCTCCTGTTCTGGGGACCTCAGGCTGTTTTCAGCCAACAGCTCCTCTGTTGGCTCTTGCTTGGTTCCACCCCACTGTCTGTCGTGCAGGAAGGGAACAAACCCAGGCTGCCACTTCTGAGGTCCTGCTCTACATCCGGGTGACTGACTAAACTTGGCCAAGACAGACTGAAGCAAAACAGAGATACTTAAAATGACCTGGAGAAATCCAGAGCAGTAGTCCAGTCAATACAGCAAATGAGATTTATCTGTATTTCAGAGAAATTAGGTATGTAATCAGTTCCAGGATTCACAAGCTGAGGACAAACGGAAGCCTTTCCTACCGCATAGAAAGCTCCTTTGTGATCCTCTCTTAGATACAATCTATGCAATGTTACCAACAACTCCTGAAACTCTACAAAAACCTGCCACTGCCCACTCAACATTACACATCAAGTCTATTCAGGACACTTAGTGCAGCATGAAAATAGCTGGCCATGCAGTGGAGAGCCCCCAACAGTGTCAGCACCCACAGTTTGCATCTGAAACTTCTCAGAGGCTGTCAAGGCACCTTGCTGGGCACACATAGGCCCAACCTACATTTAAGCTGACCTGCAAAGGCAACTTGCAGTTAGGACTCAGCAGTATCAGGTAGGTCCCTAAAAGCTAACACAGAATGCACCTTTGTAAAATGCCATGGGGACAGAAACCAAACTTTTATGAAACAGTTGCCAGCTACAAGCCCTGGGAAGCTTAACACAAACTGCGTTAAAGACACACAACTACTGAACCATTTGAGGTGTTAATGTATTTCAGACTGAAAAAAAACAACTTTGCAACAGCAGCCAGAGAGATGAGTGAGCAAGAGAGCTCTGCAGACCCCAAGGCCAGTGCAGAAGAAAAGGGAAGAGGTGCTCCATGTGCTGGAGCAGAGATTTCCTTGCAGACCACAGAGAAGATGATGGAGAGGCAGCTGTCCCACTGCAGTCCATCTGGGTCCATGGTGGAGCAGAGATCCACCTGCAGCCTTTGCAGGACTCCACACTAGAGCAGGGAGATGCCCAAAGGAGGCTGTTCCCTATGGGAAGCACTGGAGAAGGCTCCAGGCAGGGACCCGTGCCCCCATGGAGAGGAGCCCATGCTGGAGCAGGTTTGCTGGTGGGAACTGTGACCCTGTGGGGGACTGATGCTGGAGAAACCCATTCCTGAAGGACTGACCCCATGGAAGGGACCCACACTGAAACAGTTCCTGGAGACCTGCAGCCTGTGGGTAAGGTTCACCTTGGAAGGACTGTCTCCCATAGGAAGGACCCCACTGTGGAGCAACACAAGATTGTGAGGAATCCTCCCTCTGAGGAGAAAGGAGTGGCAGAGACAACGTGCAATGAACTGACTGCAGCTCCCATTGCCATCCCTGTGCACTGGGAGGAGGAGGTAGAGAACTCATGAAGTAAAGATGAGTCCAGGAGGAAGGGAGGGGTCAGGGGAATATGTTTTAAGATTTGGTTTTATTTCTCATTACCCTACTCTGATTTGATTGACAAAAATTAAATTAATTTCCCTAAGTCAAGCTGGTTTCACCTGTGACAATAATTGGTGAGTGATCTCTCCCTGGTCTTATCTCAACACAGCTTTTGCTGTGTTTTGCATCCCTTGTCCAGCTGAGGAGGGTGAGTGATAGAGCTGTTTGGTGAGCACCTTTTCCAAGGTCAACTCACCACAATGCTACTTAATTTCTGTAAATTAATTAATTTCTGTTGCCCATGTTTAATTGCTAAACCTACTTTCCTAGACCAGATTAATATTCACACATGGAAAGAAAGCAGGAGTCAAATATAGTAACCACTACTCAACATACAGATTTCTGAGATCTGCACAATTGCATTTGATTAAAATGTATTTATTTTCTACTTTATTGTATATACTACAATATATAATAAAATATATATTGCATATACTACAATATATATAGTAGTATATAATTATATATACTACAATATTTATATATTACAATGTATTTTATTATCAAGACAGAAATCATGCTAAGAAGTAAACTGACACAGGTGACATGACAGGGCGTGACACAAGCTTTTAAAAATCTTTATCTTGAACATAACTATGTGCTCCTGTATACATAGCAAGGGCATGCAGATCTTATTGTTCAGGAAATATGGATCAGTTTCTCTAGGCTAATTATTTTGAGACAACTTCCCTTCCTTCTGCAGTATTCAAGACAGCTGACATTTGAATTTGAAAGTCTTCATCCACTTTCAGGCAAATATAAAATTTATCTGTGCTGTAACATAGAGATAAAAAAATACTAGATCTCATAACATCCATATTTTACTTAGGAGACCTCCCAATTTTAATGATGCTTCAAACATTCATAGAGCTCTTTAATTCCCTGCAATATGTGAAGATGATCTGAATAAGGTTTTTTTAAGTCACATCTCAGCTTTTCATGGAAATTATCTTTTTCTTATTATAAGGATCAGCGCTGAATACTTCTCTTTGAGTACAGGTTTTGTCTGCTAAAATTTCTAAAGTAATATCAGAACATGAGTGCACTCCCAGGACAATATTTCATTATTAATAAGCTTAATCCCCATTGCCTGATTACAGCATCATTACAGATGTCTGGTTCACACACAGCACTTCATGGAAAAACAGAAGTTGAAATTTTCACACTACAAATGCACACAGGATATAAATTTGGACTGTGACATTTTCTGCTGTCAAACCTCCAGAAAGTCTTTACCAAATCCTGCAGATCGTCACAAATCCACACTGAGCCCAGATATTAGAGGAAGAAAATTCTAATTACTTGTTTCTGTAGAAAGAAGGGGCCTCAATGGGCTGTGCTTTACTGTGCTGCTCTGTGCAGCTTTGCATGAGGCAGCTTTTGGGTGCAATTTTCCTTGTACCATTTCTCTGCTTCAGTTGGCAATTCATGCCCCATAGCTGCTCTTCCCTGGATGATTCAGCTGCATAAACTACTGTGCTTATTATATATAAATTAGATGTTCACAACACTGGGAAATAAATGGATACATCCAACCGAGGACAAAAATAAATATGACTTCTGTGACTGAATTGATTTTAATTTTTTTTTCCTTTTTACACACTTAACTGATTTAGTTCTCTCCACTCCATTCATTTCCATTCTCCTGTTGATAGAAATACATATAAGATCTTAATATCTCCCTGCTGCTAAAATGTTTTCAGTTCTTAGTAGAACTGCATTATAATAATGAGTGAACTGTGCAAACATATTGTAGGCTCTTCTGATTTATTCTAGTAATACAGCAAAGACTGGACACACACACAGGTAGAACCACAATGAATAGAAAACAGAAGAAATTTCCATATTTTAGAAAACATCCTACACAAAGCTAGGAGATTTACTTTGCAATGTTTAGATTTTTTGAGTTATATTCACCTTAATCTCTTCTAGATTTTAAAAAGGGTAAATTTTTAAAAGGGTAGAAAACATTTTCTTCCTTCTATAGCTGTGATCTCTGATCATTTGACAATGATCGAATTACACCAAGTAATAATAACATTTAAAAATTACCCACTAATTTGTGTAATTCAAATTCTTAGGCTTCTTCGATAAATCAGAAGCTCTCTCAACAAGTTTGAGTTCTCCTTTTTTCTTGAACATGATGCTGAACACGCCTTCTGAAGTCTCATTACCCTCAAAAGCTCAGCCAGCTCTGAGCTGAAGACAAAGTAGTTTTAGGTGAATAAAAAGGGCAGTTACAATGGTAAAAGATCTATTTTGTACAAACAGGAAAGTGACAGATTTGATGTGTCAGTTGCTGTTTCAGAAGAAAACAGTTCCAGTAGCTTTAAGGTAAGGGGGAGAAGAAATCCATTCCTGCAATTTAATTAAACATATTTCCAAAATGAACATGATCATTTCATTTGTAAGCAGTCTGATCATAAACTGACAATGTTAAAAATTTTATAAAATTTTACTACTGGTGACTAGACTCTTATCTCCCAGAGAAGAAGTGTTTAATTTGTCACTAGTGCTGGGATTACCTTCTTGATTGTGGAAAGAATGTCTGACGTGACATTCCTGTCTTTCTAAGGCTATCCTTCGCAAAAAGTTGTGGGTTCCTCACTCAGCACCAACTACAGGTCTGAATTCTCAGCAGAAGAATTTGCTCTCGGGTAGAAATACAGACAGGATACAAAACAAAAAGCCAGGATCACCTCTGCAGTATTTTCATCCTCCCAAAACAACACTGGTCCGGAGACCAGTAAAGAATATCTGAAGGACCTACACTGTCAACATCTTGTGATACTTCTCTTGCAGCTGCCTTGCCTTGCAGCACTGTAAGCAGTGCTAAAAGTAAATCATGCTCTTCCTTCAAGTCTAATTTAAGAAAATGCATATGAGTTCGCAGGGAGTTCAATACAGATCTCTAAATTTGAAAAACAGCTACAAACAAGCAAGCAACAAGAAATGCAGAAAACTTCACTCCTAAAACAATAGAAAACATCTAAAAACTGACAGTTGGGCACCACATTTTTTTAGTACTTATTCAAGAAAGGTAAATAACATTTCAGAGCAATCTTAACAAGGACAACTCATGTGGGTCAACAGTCCTCAGACTCAAGGACTGTTAGGAGAAAGTGGAGATTCCTCATGCAAGACAAGGCACACACTCTCCCTTTCCTGAAACAATAAGCAAGGTTGGTTGCAGATAGAAAAAGCGTGTTACACAAAATCACAAAAATTACAAAATAAAGCATTGTCAGTTAATGAAAAGAGTAGATTATACTGGGATGGAGAATAAGGAGAGAGATAATGTTGTAATAAAACTAAGCAGATGGGCCAAAAGTTCTCTCTTAATAGTCAGAGCAGACACTGTCCTCCCAAGCACTTCAACCTCCTGTTTTGTTCACAGGAGACTCTTTCTGAAGATCCAGATACAGATGGATGACTGCTGAACTAATTACCCTAGTGTTCCACATTGGAAAACAGGTTTTTTGGGGTTTTTTTGAAGGACTGAACCTCAAATGTAAGATTTGAACAGCAAATATGTTCTTACTGTAAGGGGCATCACTAAACTAACCAAGATCATTTTACTGCTCCTAGTTTAAGCCCCAGATTTTCAGAATTTGTGCACATGTAGTCAGGCTCACTGTACATGCAAATGACTGCTTAGAAGGCTGACTGCTCAGCTGTCTACAAAATTTCTGCAGCCACATACACAATCAAGACTAATTGCATGCCCATTTTTATGTAGTTGAGTGATTTGGAACAAGTGAGTTTTTTTTTCTCCAAGTAAAGCTCAGACCACTCAAGAAGATCTTTGATCAACCTAATAGAAACGTTCTTTTCCCCTTATGCTACATCCTGCTAATGGTGATCAGAAGTGGTTTTAAAAAATGGAAAGATGAAACTGATGCAGTTTATGCTTCTTCAGTGACTAATAATGCTCAAAATTATTTGCTTCACTTTTGAATCTCATTTCTCAAGGTCACTGAAGTAATTTAGGCATCTACATGCTTCATTTCAAAACTGACAAACACTCTGCATCTGAACAGGAATTTCAAGAGAACATATCACTTCAAAAGAAATTTTAAGCAAAAATTTAAAATGTCAGTTCAAAGTCTGGCTCAAGAATCTGTGTGGGGAAAACAGGAGAGTATAATGAAAAATGCATATAAATCTGTACACTTCAGCTCCATGATGCAGGATATCTTACAGACAAGTTCAGGGTCCTGTCTTACACACTCTCATGTATGAATCCAAGCAAAGCAAGTAACTGTCCATAGATGTGCTCCACTCCAGAGCAAATATGATGCCATTTCAAATTAGCATACTCCCAAACTATCTATGCCAACTTATTTGTGTCTCTAACAGCTTCCTGCAGAAAGGAACTTGTGTGCAGCAGGGCTGGGTGTCACTGTGCCATGGCACTGCGTGCCCAGGCCCCTGGTGGCTCTTGCAGAGCTCCAGGTCAGCTCTGTATACAAGATGCAGCATTATTAACCTCAGCAAGGCCAGCAAGCCAAACAGGAACACAAGGAACTCTGAAAAGTCTCATAGTCCTGCTCACATCTACAATTTAACCATTTTTCTCTCCTGCACTGTGCAGAGGGGCTTCCTTTGTTTCAGGACTCATCTTCTAGAACACAGCTGCTATGTCCTGTTTGTGATGGGTGTGGTAACTGCTACAGCTTTCCTGACATTTCTGTCACTCATTTCTTTCCCTTTCTTTTTCTTGTTTTGCAAGAGAGAGGCCAAAAAGAAGAGATAATCACAACTCCCATGGCTGGTGGCTAAGGCACCCCCTGGAAGTGGGGAGATGTGGACTGAAGTCCAGATGCACTGAATAATTCAGACAAAAAATTAGCAAAATATTTGGTGGAACTAAGACCAACTTAAGAAACATGAGCTCAGTGATGACATTTTACTTCCTGAATTTTACATTTAAATTAGCTATACCAACATGTAGTTATAGATAGAAATCTTATGATGCAATAAGCATTATACTGAAGGGCAAAAAATTAGATTAAGCTAATTTCCAGACTGAGTACTTCAAGCTTGTCTTAGTACAGCAGTATCAAAAGCAGCAGATATGAAATCTGAGTAGCACAATGTCCAGTGGAAAAGTAGTCTTGTGAATGCTTTAGTAAGTGTCACGCTAAATGCTGTGAGTTACTAAGTGCTCAAAAACTGAGCCTTAGAGCCATTTGCTATATAATTGGTTATTTATTATTTAGAAGTGTTGGACTAAATTCCTCTCAGTTGCATAGGCTCAAATACTTGCAGCCAGAGAAGGAGCACTCTGGGAGTGTCCTGGTCCATATGAGCTCAAGGTTCATCCTAACACTCTGGGTGCTGTATCAGGGGTCTTATTTTCTTTATTCACTAGCTGCAAAGAACTATTTTTATTTATTGTTACTTACTTTGGTGTATCAGTTTACACCAAAATGTATACAAACACAGGCTCACTGTCATGTCTTGCATTATCTTAATTTGTGTGAGCTATTAAGCTAGACTGCTATACAGCCTTAACGGCCTTAGAATATCAGCAATAACCCCTACATCTATATGCTAAAAGTTCAGGCCTTGACCTTTAAGGCAAGATAAACAGATATCCATTTTCATTTAGAAAAGCCAACAAACATTCCATATTGACTGAAACATATGACTGACCTTCTCTTCTGACTTTATTAAACTGCTAAATCCTATCAAAGTTCAGGTTATTTTAAAATGCCAAATCAGCAATAAATATTAAGAAATCATAATTAAAAAGGCACATACTGTAGGATTATTCTATGATTGTCACCCTATATCATAAAGCTTATGCAAGATATAAAAATACAGCTGTAATAAAGAGGGTCTGTCTGTACTAAAAAAGAGTCAATTCTCATATACTACATCCATTATCAGAACGTACAGGTTAAATGAAAACTGAATTTCAAGACAACACTTTGCATGCCTTAATGCACCCCACAATAAGTTTTTAAAGTAATGATGCTAACTGGTGAAACAACTGCTGTCTGTCAACTACAAAAAAGAATATTTGTTAAAAATCTATAAATCCTGTATTATATTACAACATCCTTCCTTGGAAATAATCATCCAAAACAACCAACATCCCTACTGAACTCATATTTACAACAAAATACTTGGGGCATCCTCAAGCGTATTGCTGCATTCATTGCTCCATATGTGTGTTCTCACAGTGATCAAATGTAAGTCAAAATGGGAGGGCATGCTTCTTTCTACAGTGGATATTGACAAATGAAAAACAGCGATGATAAAAAGGCATCTTTCCTTACGCCCATTCTCTTTATTTTTACTATGCATAAAACAAAGTTTCTACCTTTACCTATAGCCTGAGTTCAATACTATTCCACCATAAGTAGTATTCTCAAATAAGTCAACTGTTAGAAACAAATATCCCCTTTAAACTTCTGAAATATATTCTAAATATATTTCAAAGTTCTTACTTTCAAAGTGAGAACTTTGTAAGAGCCATCAAACTCCTCTGGTATGAACTAGATGTTGAAGTATCTTCGAGATCAATCACTTTTCATCAACAGGTAGCATGCACCTTCTTTACTCCAAACCACCTAAGATATTAGCACCAGCAAAGATAAATTATATTATAGCCTTGGGGGCAGTATTTCTGAAACAGTATCCAGGGCAAGATGACCAAATATAACATCATATCACAGTCAAAAAATCCATAAAATGCCAAATTATATTCTTGCATCTTATGAGGAGCTGTAACGCCATATTTGTTTCATGCAAAAATATTGTGGTGTCAAATTATATATTTATTTGTTAGTGCTTTTAAAATAATATGAAATGTTTATTTCCCCTTCTGGCTGAGAATTATTTTATGTACTGTCCAAGTAATACTTCTAAAGACTTCCATGGACATGAAAAACCCAGGGAAAAATCACTGTAGTGACTGAGAGAATATTTATAAGCAACTGATTCCTTACTCAACCAATAACAGCAAGTTTTTCCAAGTAGGCTGATCTGAGCTGATGGCCTAGAGAAATTCTTGAAGGAGCATCAACAACAGAAGCAAACTGTCAACTCAACCTTATGTCATCCAAGTTTGTAGAGCTTAAAATTCAGCAACCAGAAAGAAGCAATCTGGTGGTTCATGTGAAGTTCATAGAAAGGAAAGTATAATGATAATGTGACAAGTAGCCTGGTACCTGTGAAACTGTAAAACCTCTACCATTCAGTGCACTGTCTTCAATGTCCTTCAATAAAAAGGTTAATTAATAAATATCATTAACATTAAGCACATAGGCGTATCTTAAGGGGAATGTACCACAAGTTCATGGAGAATATTGTCATATGGGTAAACTTTCTGCTGTGTAATGTAAATAGTGTTCTTGTTGCTAGAGACCAAATTATAGCTAATCTTAAACATGCTCATTTGAATACCAAAAAGCTTACAGCATGTATAATAATTTTAAAAAATCATTTCCCAAGAGCTAAGAATACTGGCATTTTAATGTCATTTTATTATACTTTCAACTATCTGAGAAGCATCTACACATTAACTACAAAAACATACCAAATTTTCTCACATCATAAAAATTTCATGGATGTACCAATGCATCTACATGTGCACACAAAACACAGATGTTGAGATAAGCACACACTACTTTAAATAGTGTCTCTCAGCCTCATTCAAACTATATTAGCATAAGGGCCAAGACAGGAAATATCACATTACATCTCAACCAAAGGTTTTAACATCTCAGTGGAAAAAAAATGAAAGCTTTAGCTGGAAATTAGAATGCCCAATTTACCAACTGGATCCAAAACACTCTTAAAATCTAAAGGCAAAACTCAATTTGAAAAGTCTTAACTGTGAAGTGCAGAACATGGGCCATTTTTGCTTAGTTGTTTACATTAAATAGTTCACCACTCACTAGGTCTTGGCCAACAGAATTTGAGACATTTACTGCACTATTTTATTAGCTGAGAAACAGAAAAAAAATGTTAAAGCACGCCTCAAAATGGCCTTTTGCAGGCATGCTGCACATGCTGAATGCAGGGTGGGTCTCCTGGGCCTGCTCTCAGGGACAACTCAGTGCCTTGGCTGCAAAAATCAACCCATTGTGTAGGAGCATCGGGGGGTAGAACAGTTGGGACAGACAGAGACGAGAGATCTCTGCAGCCAGGTCAGGAACTCGTGGTTTATTGCAAAGGGCCTGGGTGCAGGGCCCTGCTGGGAGCTGCAGCCACAGCTCAGAGCAGGCCTGAGACAAGAGAGGGCTAGAGAGGATGAGAGGGTAGGAGAGTAAGAGCGTAAGAGAGTAAAAAAGGTAAGAGTGTAAAAGGGTAAGAGAGTGAGGTTCCCGTTACAATACAATAAATCTTCTTCTGTGTTGAATAGTCTAATTCTCACTAACCAATCTAGTACAACATACAAATCCTATAGCATTCACATACAGCCTATAAGAATCATTACATTACCATACTGTGTTATATTTTAAACCTTAAAACCTACTCTTTGGACCCCTTATGCTAAGCTAGTAGGGTCTGCTCTGACCCTTGGACCTGTGTGCAAGCAGAGGGTATTGTTCCACCAAAAAGAGATTACCTTCCATCTGGCCACACCATTGTTTTCTAGTTGTTCAGTAACTAAGGTATCTCCAAGCTTGCTTTCATTTCAATCTTGCTTATAGTTTCTATATTCTCAAAATCTTTTGCCAGACAATCATATCTATAAGGCTTTCCTGTTTCATCTTCCCCAACACATTGCACTCCCCGTGCTCCTGCCAGCCCTCCTGCCCAGGACAGTGGCACTGGGCACACACACACATACCCTACACACATATCTCCTGCTGCACCTGCTGGTGCCTTACCTTTCCTTAGCTGTATACTGAGCCTCTTCCCTATCTTTTTGGTGTTGTAGCCACTGTTGGCAGTGGAGGTGAGAACTTTCTGAGGTGACGGTACCAGGCCGGAGGGCGGTTTCCCTGATGAGTTGACACTATGAGGTAGCTGTGAGTAGGAGTCTGTCTGGTCAGAGTGGTTCCCCACTCTGGACATTCTCTGTAAGGTGTGAAGTCCAGAATTGTTCATGCTTTTCCCCTCAGCATACTGGGAGTCGGGGCTGAAGCGGCTGGAGTAGAACACGCTCTCGCTCTGGGACAGCTGCTCGTACTGCTCCTTGTTGGCCGCGGGCACCACGTGGAACCAAATGAACGGCGTCCGCATGGCTTGGCGGAACATATGCTGGGCTCTAGGTTTTCAAGTGAACAGAAAAAGCAGCAAATTAGGACTGGCAGACTACGAGATATTATAAGCATAATTACTGATGTTAATTAAGCAACACGAGCTGACAGACACATTGCACTCAAGCGTAAACCATAAAACTTGAATCTGTTCGCTCGCCTATTTGGTCTGCTTTTCGCTAAGGTTTACTGCTTCAGGGCAACACTATGGTTAAATATGCTTCATGACTAATGTAGCAAATACTGGATTCAGAAAAGCAAAAATATTAACCACAGCCATGAAATGCAGACAGTTCTATAGCAGGACTGCAGTGTCCTTCTGTTCTGAACCTTGATAATTGTAATAATTGCAATAACTGTTGCCACAGTGACAACAGAATTATTAGAATGAAAATGACTAATTATAAAAGACTATGTATTCCACAATTTTCTGATTATATGGAGTCTTGCAACCAGTCTTGCTTACAATTCCATTTTTTTCAGCTGGTAGTATATCAGAATACAACATTAAGAAATGGGAAAAAAATGCTCAATCCTGTACAGACAGACACTGGGCTTCAAGGTCAGAATCCAAAGTATGCAAAGACAACAAGGTCTCTTCACAGTCTTAGCAAACTGTGATTCAGAACCTTAGAACAACCAGAGCCAAGCTGCTTTCAACCATATGGTACAGGGTGATGTTTCAACTCAGGTTAGTCAAAGAAATTAAAGCCACATTTCAAATATATATTAAGTATAAGATGATCAGAACAAACGACATTTGGCCCTCAGTGTGTTATGAATTTCAGAACAATATGATCATCCATGAAATCACTCATTACCTGCATACCTCTTTTCTACCTTTCTCTTAGCTGAGTGTGAAATACAATCCCCTCTTAAAAGTCTTTCTGATTTATTTTGAGATTCTACCAAGTCCAGACAACCACAAACCAAATATTTATCTCTCAAACTTCTCCAGGAAGTTTCTATACATACAGCACCTTTAGTTCTCACACAATCAAGAAACCACATATTTTTAAAATGTTAAAAATAAAGTCCTCATGTTGTTCATTTATATTGATGCATTTAAAATGGTGCATTGGAAATATAAGAGCAAAAGTCATATGGGAATTTCAAGAAAAACAGATAACCAATATAAGAAGAAAAAAAATCCATCATGAATAAAAACAATCAAATGAGAATTGCATATACTCTAACCACAATAATTATCCTGGGGGTTTTTTGTCTGGCTATATAAAAGCCACTAATGCCCCTAAATGTATATTTTCTTTATTAGAAAGACAAGCTTAGAGGTTTCTTTCTTACCTTCCTCAAATTATTCCAAGGTGCTAAAAATCAAATAATGCAATGTAATGTGTGGTAAGAACACTTACTGCTCAAACCTCCTGTTCCGCAGGTCTCCGTCATTAATCCTCACAATACAATCGTTCTCACGGAAAAGATTTTCCTGCTCAGCTTTTCCACCCTTCTCCAATCGCTTCACCAACAGCCCCAGCGTTCTGGAACAGTAAGATTACAAATTATTACTATCTGAATAATTTGCAACATAGAAAATCCTATTGATTTAGTATTTTATTATGATCACTACAGAAACTGCATTTTAAACCATCTTTACCTTGAAGTAAGACAGCACAGCCTCAAATAACTTCAAGAATTAACTGATTCATTACCCCTTTTCCATAAAACAAAAAGCCTAGGTGTATCAAACACATCTAAAGTAAGAATGAACAGACTGTGGGATGACAGCACATCCATTCTTGAAAAAGGACAATTTCTGTGTAGTAAAAGCACTCCAAGAACCACCACACATCTGAGAAAATATATCTTTTCTGTGAGTTAACTGAAGCTGAATAGGTTTAACTTAAATTTTGAATTTTTGAATTCTAAGAGAATGCCACAGCCTTCACTACTCCTTCTGTGCAAGTGAAACGTGGGGTGATCTCATGTAATAAGCAGCCTGTAATGAGGCATGGATAGAGAATTCAATAATTTCATGAAGGCCAAACAATTTTCTTTTTAATTCTTAACATTTTTTATAAATCAAAAAAGATTAAATTAAAAATTTAAATGCTCTTTCTAAATTCAGAATCTTATCTTAAATTAACTGACTGATAAAAATTTCCATTTGATAGCCTCTGTCCAATGAGTTAGTCCCCTCTGTATCGTGCTTACCCACACCTTACCCATCCTAAGGACATATTTAGAGAGAAAAGGTAGACAAATATTCAACCTGAAATTATGGCAAAGGATCTTGAAGAAAGGACTTCTGAGGTACTGGCAGGATAGTATGCAAAGTCAGTGATGCTTCTATATCTGAACGATAACTCAATCTTCAGGATTATTCTTGCATCGACAATGCATTTTTTTTTTTTTTTTTTAAAGAAGATCAGCTTGACAGTGAAATCCCACAGGATGTATCAGTGGGTCAAAGTCACATCAGCAGAGTCAACAGCATTACTTTTTTCAGAATTCATTTCAAGGCATGGTGAAAAAAATACTTGGTCCAAATCAGCAGGAATTGGAAGAGCACAGATGACTTTAAGCAAAACCCTTGCACTGATCACAGCGCTTCCATTCACACGTAATACCTCAGAGTACATGAGCAGTCAATAGCGCTTAAAAGGACTCCTCAAGTGCTCAAAAGTTATGTACTCACTTGAGCACTTCAACAAACAGGTCAAAAAAGCAAAATTAACTTATTTCTTCCACTTTAGATTCTTCATTTACCAATTTATCACCAGCATAAGCAAATAATACACTTTTTTTACAGAATAGTCATACATTCTCTCCCACAAAGTAGGTGAAGGAGTAGGAGAAATGATTCTAGTAGTATTTCCATTTTGGAACCACCTAGAGACATTAAGATATGATGTTGAAAGGATCTATAAATCTAAACAGACCATGAGGAGAAAAACAACATAACTTCTGACAACACAAATCAGCAAATGAAGCTTGAGTCAGACACTTGCATGACAAAAAATTCTACAAGTCCTTGACAGTGGCACACTAACCTAATGACCATGTACTACAATAATTCATTATTACATTAAGTAGTCACAGGAAGTAAAACAAAAGAAATTTTAAAATTCAATCCCTTTTTTCCTTCTGTTCACTAAAAAAAATGTGTTGAAGGCAGTCTCAGATTTTTAAAACTGGTAAATAATTAAAAAGAAATTATGGATGGTTTGATAATTCCATAAAGAAACAAACTAACAGTTATATTAATAGTAAAAAGGAAAACTACTTGTATGGCTTCACTATGCTATTTTTATCAGAATTACAGTTTTGACACATAGAAAACTGATGTGTTAGAAAACAAGTTTGTGACTTCTTCACTTTGTGAGCTGATGAATTTCTTTTGGGGAGATTGTCTTTGAGCCACAAAGTGAAGCTACTGTAACTGTAAATGAGGAAGAGATAGGCAAAGGAAATTATAAAATAGGGAATGCTACATTTAAGAGAAAACCAACAAAATACTTGAGCAGGAAAGAAAGGAGTTGTATCTACTCTTCCTTTTCTTTCACTTGATGCCCAACAGCTCTTTGATGCAGGTGTACTCCTCTGCAATGCCCAAAGACAATTCAGAATTTGCACGTGCATGCAATGCTGGCACAAGAGCATATAAAGAAACAACAACAAGTGTTTGGTTTATATGGTTAACTATAAAGAATACCAAACAATATCTACACAAAGTACAACAATCTAGGTTAATTTAATGACAATACACTACACACAATAATGTGGTTATTTCATCCCAATGTCTCTGTGTACTTAGGATTACAAAATAATTGCTCTACCGATAGTTTTGACATAGCATTTTTTTAAATGCTGCTTTCTACTGTCTCACATTCTGAATTTTTATCAAATTATTAATGCAAGATGCACCTTTATGCATGGTTTGACACTTTATAAATTTATTCCACTTAGGCTTTCAAATCTGTAAAAATATTACTAATCCTAACCAATAGCAGAATAATGTAACAGATAAATAAACTACCAGTCAAAATTGTAAATAATCTCACTAAACAAAGGCTACAAGTTCTGCTAATGAAAGACTGCTCATCTCTAACATGGCATATGGTGCTCATGAGGATTTTGCATTTTAACAAATGTTAGAGCTAGGTTAACCAGGTATATAAAGCTAAAGTCACTGAGAGCAAATTCAAGGCTGGATGAAGAGACTGAGTCAAAACTAAAACCAGGCCTCTCATAGTGCCTTTTCATTTATTTAATTTTTTACATAAACACATGGCACAAAAGATCCCTCTCTACACAATTCCAGAAACAATTTCCCAAATGAGGGTTTGCATGGCAGAGAAAACTAGATCTACGGAAAATGTATGTTCTTCAAAAATTAACAAAAGCCTTCCAACTTCCTACAGTATTTCTTCAGCATATTATGGTTAAATGCAAGAATGTGACTCTAAGAAAGACTTTCTGGGAATTCATGTTTGTTGTTGCAGCAACTGGAGATAAACAGAGTAGACCTGATATTGCAAATATGCAGTAACCTAAAAACAAATTCAGTTTTTTCCCTGCCATATGCCACCATCATTAATCCTGCAAAGTGGAGTTATACTACAGCTTCAATATTATGTTCCCTACATGAAGAAGACATAAATTTTGAAAGCATCTAAACTCATCCAGTATGGAGTACCAAAGTCAGTATATACATTTTTTTTAAACACAACCATGTAGTGTACCAATGGATGGGTATATTTGAATTTGCTTAATTTTGTCCAGTTAGAGTAAGTCAACACAGTTTTTAATATAAATTCTTCCATTACAAAACTTTTCAATTCCAACGTTTTCAAGAATGAGATTAAGTATCATGTGAACCTTTGCAAAACACTCTGCAAGTCTACAATCCTGTTGAAACAATAATAAATAAAAATTTTCTACCTGTGCTGCTTTATACTAACATTAGCTGACACAGAATCAGAAGGGAAACTGCCAAAGCACAGAGCTCAATCTTTGTATTTATTTTAAATACTTAATTGGGAATGTATGCAGCTGAGATTATATTAGCATTTGCACCACTGTATTTCCATGAGGTTCATTACTCTAATTATACTATTAAAATAAACTCAGCTACAAGTGTTAACATTTCAGTTCTCAGTATAAATTACAACCAATGATAAAGTTAGAAATAAGCAACCATTTTTTTATTGACATGTAAATTGCCTGACTTAGTTGGGGTAGTTGGTGAAATGCAAACTCTCCACATGCCATCCAGATGTATGGAAATGATGATAATTTACCTTAATAAAAACTGACAGTGGAAGTAAAAATAAAAACTGACACTGAGCATCTAGAATATGATTTGGCCATCATGGCCCATGTACAAACTGAAGTTATTTATCTATTTACCTGCAAGCTAAATGTAGTGTAATCAAATCAGACAGAATAGAAAATGGCCAATTTAAATGTTTACGTAAAGTCACTAACATGAAATGGCAAAAACTAGATTAAGGTACAAAAATAAGGATTGATTGAAAAACTGATGTGCAGCGGTTTCATGTTTAGAAAGATCTCTGAAAAGTTCTACAAGAACATAAACACAGTGTGAAATTCCTAGATTCAGAGGTCAGAGTAGGCAAATTGGCTTGTTTGTTCAAGTTAAATTATTGTGGCTACTCAATGCTAAATTGGACATAAACTCCTTTACCCAATATTGACATCACAGCACTGCTATGGAGGCATTTAAATTTCATGCCTGAAGTCCAGAACAAATTCCCAATCTTTGGTAATCACTCCTCAGCTTTTTACCTTGACTAATTCTTCAAATTATGCTTATAAAACTTCTTAAAGGCTGAGATCAGACAGTCTGAATTCAGATACAAGTGTGAAGGAATGGTACATTCACTCCACAGAGAATTTATTCCCCATACATATGTTTTTGAAAGTAATGGCTACCTTTGAGACTTAAAAGGCTTAAAATGCAGAAGAATAAATGGAGAGGCAGGCAGCACAGACCTCCTACTTGATCAAAGAGAATATGATCACTAGAGAGGCACCTTGAAGGCAATATTATGGACTCTCACTATAGACAATGGACATTAGATATTACTTCAGTTTTCTTTGTACCTTGAGTATAAGACTAAAATTTTTACAGTGCCACATGAAGTGAATTTATAAACTTTAGAAAATGAAGGATATTTCCAATTTTTAAAAAAGAATAGAAAGAGTATAAAAAATTTCAAATTTCTACATTTCTAGTAAGGGTAGTTGGGGGTTTGTGTATGTTTAAATGCCCACCTCCATTTGAGGTTTTCCTTTCTTTTTAACAAAAGCTGCTAGATTTGTCATTTAACTGACAAAAATTTTCTTTTTTTCCTTTCTTTTGAGACTTCCTAATATTTTAAGACATTTAGGATATATAACAAAAAACATTTTTAGCTGCAGGTTTTAGATGTACAGTTAATCATGGACTTTTTGGCATACTTCAACAGAAGAAAAGCTGGCAGAGCTGTGCATTCCTGACTGTATCAAAGTAACATGTCTGATACTTATTAGTGGATGTTCATTGTGGGGTTTTCAGATGAATATCCAAATCTTTTTCAGTTCTGCTTTACTAAGTAGACCTCAGAGTAGACTTGGGACTATGGGACTCTGATTTCCATATCATTATTCACAGAGATTTCTGATGTTCTCTCATATATTCCTTGTGTCAATTGAATCTCTTTCCAAAGACAGACATGGCAGGATTTCAGAAGAGCAGCTAGGGTATAGAGCTTGAGATTTCAAAAGCAGAAGAGGCCATATAATGGTAAATTAGGCTATAATTACTGTTGAGCTTTCAGAGAACTTGGTGCATTCCTCACTTAAACATCAACAGAACATCCCACATCATCAGGCTGCTCAAATGAGATTCTTAAGGGAGTGTTTGCTCCTGCCTCTGAGCACCTAATAAGAAGGAAGGATTGGTGGTATGGTAATTTTGCACAGAGTTAGCATTTTCTTTCCTTTCATATTTTTAATCTCATTCATTCCCTCCTTTTTCCACTCTATCTGAACACTTTCCTACTTGCCTTCTCTTCTTCCTTCATTCTACTTTCATTTTCATGTCTCCTTTTCTGCTCAGCACTGCATCTATGCCATTGCAAAAATGTGCCAGCAGGTTTGCAAACAAAACTTTTATCCTTAAAAAATGCATAACCATAAGGTGATGAATATGTATACCCTCATCCCTTTTGATAAGGTGAATAAAATCTGCTAACAAAATCATATGATCAAATAGGCCAATAAAAGACAGATACATTTCTAGAGGCAAAACCAGAAGGATAACAAGGAAACATACATAGAATAAAGTTTCACCATATTTTTACAAATCAATTTTTCTTTAATCTTTACAAATCTTTTCCCAGAGAAATACAGGAGTTTTTATTTTAAAAAAGTCTCAGTTTTACTGGACACAGAAATAATTTGTAGCATCTATACAGATGAGGCAGAGACCTTTACAGATTTTGTTCAAGATCAAAAGTTAGTACTCATAACTGGAATTGAACAGTAAGCAAATACAAAACAGCAATGGGAGAGTGGACTAATCTATATAACAAATGAGATCTTTTCTTTTTGGACATCCCTCAAAGTCTTTACTACGTCCTGTGTTTGGTTTTCTATAATTAGGTATGTACTAAGCACATCCCCAATCAAGTTATTATAAGCATGGAGTTGTAGGTTGATTGTAGCAGGGAGAATTATTTTTTGCAGCCAGGAGGAACAAAGAGCAGCCATGTGCTAAGTGAGAAATAAGTAGGAAGCAGAAGATCCCTGCCATGCATCTGCTCTCCCTCTGAATCTAGCAAAAGGAGAAACAAGTGTGTCTTAACCAGGAGAGGAAAAAAATTAACCAAATCCCCACCAACTGCTTCAAACCTGAACCTGAGTGCGTCCCTTCCCCTGTCCACACTGGAGGCAGCTGGAGAAAAATGTGTTTATCCTACCTGAAAGCATGCAGAGACATGGGTATGCAGACAGCAAAGCAGCAGCACAACACATTAGAATCAAACCCAAGCAATGAACTCAGCTTTTCCTTCATTAGAACACACAGGGCATGGCAGAAGACTTTTGGAAATATTCTAGATCCTCTCCAACTCTGCTCCTCTACACTTTCAAACATGGGACCAAGTGTCTCCCCTCTTCAGTAGATTATGTTGTAGAGGGTCAAAAAAAATCAGCAATTACACATACTGTCCATTTTTCAATGAAGTGAGTTCTAGCAGTATGAAGAAAAAGAGGGTACATTTTAATATAAAAATTATATCCCTTGTAATAGAATTTGCTTTTCCAGTACGTTCTGATTTGAAACATATATATTTAAAATAGGCTTTCCTGCAGTAAAACTTTATCAAATAACTTCACATGACATAGTTAAACTTCTTTTTTTAAAATTTTACATATTTTATTTCTGTTTATAGCTTTTTCCTTAACATGATCTCATTATGTATGAACAGTTCAAACTTTGCCTCAGACTTGACAACCACATTCACAGGCTGGAAGCAAATTTTACTCAAGTTAAAATTCTTATTCAAAATGTCAAAATACATATTTTAACATCAGCATTATTAAACAAGTACTTAGTAGGCAGCTGACATTCTTAAACCAGTCTTTTCCTTGGCCTTCACATTGCTGAAATCCCAGATAACTGTGTGAACATTTCAACCATTCCTAACCCGATCGGATTTACTTCTGACTTATGTCTGAAGTACTGTTCACTCATGGCCTTTCCATCACCACCCTGAATTTACTGAATTTCAGATTATGAAGAGAAGAATTCAACACTTAACACAAGTTTGCTCTTAATACTTGTAGTCCCTAGAAAAAGTAGCTTTAAAGTAAGACAAATTACATTTTCTCATAATGCATGTCAGTGTATGAACAGTTCATACTGTTCAGGCTATGAAAGAATTGGGTTTCAAGTAACAAGTGCAAATAAAGCTCTTATACTGTATTTAAAAACCCATGAAGATATTCAGTATAGAAGGAAAAAGACCTAAAATACTCTAGTATTTCTGAAAATAGCATATTAATATTTGAGAGATACACTTGTATAGCAAATTAGTTTTGTTAATTTGTTAGTTTTTAATTATAAAATTGAAATTGCTACTGGGACAAGAGGAGAATTTAACACCCCTTTTCATGTGCAAAGATTACTTTTAAGATACCTATATTTTTTTCCTTTTTCCTTTAGGAAAGAAAATACAGTGTGTACTTAGAATATGCAACCACAGTATAAAATTTGCATACATTGCTGAAAAATTATCATTTCTCAAGGTACTTAAATTTTCAAATCCATCACTAATTAATACAAAAGTTCAGCTTTTATTTTTGAGATTATTTTCATGACCCTAAACACTAAAACTCTGCATTAGCAAATTAAGCATTAGAGATTATGTATTCTGTTTATTAATAACATCCTCCACATTGTATTTTTAATGCAAACTTCTTTTTTTACCCCTTTTTTTTTTCTGGTGGGTAAGCAATCAAACTTCAGAAGTTTCAGCCTGTAAAGGAGGTTCACTTTTCCCCAAATCAGAATATTTCAACTGGTTCTGCTACTTCATTTTAACCCCAACAGATGGGGCAACTTGAAATTTTGAAAGTGTGGCAATTGTTTTCTCTCCTACTCTTAACAAGGAACAGCGTAGGACGCCTCTGGTTTAGACTCCTGCTGTTATTTGAAAACTTGTGGTTTAAACAGTACGCAGGGAAATGTCGCACAAATATCCACCTGAATTAGGACAGAAGTTTATACATTTTAGGAGTCCAAAAGGAAATGTCTTTATCCTTCAATTCACCCTGAGATTACAACACCCAATTCTAACTCCTTCTAAGCAAAGCCTTTGAACTATAGAGTCCATTCCAAGCACAGAGTCAGCAAACTTCCATTTCTTCCTTTCCTAACCAGTGAGACTGCCTCTTGTGCCTCTTGAAAAACAGACAATATTCTACAGAGGGCAAAGGCACACAACACAAAAATTAGCACAACCAAGAGAAAGCACAACAAATTACAATGCAAAGAAAATCCTACACGATACGTTACCTTCCGCCTCGGGCACTGAAAGGCACTACATGGATTCCCAAAGGCCCGCCGTCATTGGAGACCTCGACGAGCTTTACCATATCACTGTGAGACAATGACCAATGAGGAATGTGAACATGGAACCAAAAACCCCACACAAACATACACAGAAAAACAAAACCATTCCAGAAACCAACTCATGGTGATGAAAGCATTGTTGAACACTACGTACCTGAACATTAATCTGATGGCATGAAAGGAGATCAATCATCAAAAACACTCCAATTAATGGAACCAAGAAATATGTAATAATTTTTTTTAATTTAGCTGAATACATAAAAACTGATCTCATCATCATCACTGCATGCATATTGCTTTATTTCTTATTCTAAAGTTAAACTCACCATTGAGTAGAAGTACCTTAAATGCCATACACATTTTTCCTCAGAAACCTAAAAGCTCATCATAGCACTAGCATGCTTTATTTTTTATCTTGGAGCCAATGCTAAATTTTTTACATTAGCTTTCCCATAACTACCTCATAATCAAATGAGAATTATTAAATTTTTAATTGGCTAAATCCTTCCAGCTTAAAAACACATTAATCTGTATTAATGTAATTTCATTTCTTTTACTGGAAGATTCCTGCATCTCCTTACTAAGTAAAGTTTCCAAAGTAAGTTTTAACTGTAACATTCAAAACCAACCAGACGTCCCCTGAAGCAACCATGCATCTAGTTTTCAATTATAAATTTTGTTGTAGTGAGGAAAAAAGCAGCAGAAGAAAGTAGAGGTTCAGAAAGAGACATGTAAAAATTGTAGAAACAGATTTAGACCAAATCTATTAATGTATTTGAAATATGCCCACATCTGGAAAGGTAGAATATAGCCCATGAACCATAAAGAACTGTAAATGCATAAATGAGAAAATAATATACAAAAGCCAAACCTCTCAGTAAAACTGGAAGTGAGAGATCTGAACAGAAGCCACAATCTAAATTTGCAGCTCATGCTTCTCTCTAGCATTACATACTTTTTCCTTATTTCCTGGCACTAGATATATATACAAACAGATCATTGAAAAGCTTGTTCCTCATCGGCACACAAATAAAACTTAACCTCAAAATGGAGCAAAGATCAAGACAAATTCCCTGTGATAGCAGTAAAAGATTTTCTACCTCCTTCAATAAGCTCTTGATCATATGGTGGCCCATCATGAAAGCTTGCAGCTCCTAATCTGTAATTTGAGAATAATCAGACCACATATGGTTGACAAGTCAACACAAGTCCTGGGTTACAGTTTGTTTTACTTTTGACCTACATTAAGTTTTCTATTTTTAAGGTAGCCTTTACATTTGCTGTATGCCTCAATTGGTGTCTGAATTTTTATCTTGATTTTTAAACATGAATTGAAGGTCTCTATCCTTATTGTCACTGTTAACTCAAGAAAGTAGCGCAACAACAGGAGAGCTGAGAGACTTCGGCCAAAAATGTGATATTCTTCAGACATGGATCAATGTTTTAAGACTGAGATCAATACAGCATTTCATGCTGTTCCATGTGCACTTTCTGTACAGGCTGACTTCCTTCTCACTGTATGTTAAGGCTAAATTGTCATTAATTAATGGGCAAAGGAGCTCACAGAATTCAAGCAACTCCTCTGACCTCCAAAGGGAGCTCTAAAAGACACTGTTTGCTATTGGTAGGCCTGTGATTCACTATGATCAACTTTCTTCTGAGTCTGCTATTAGCTGAGAGGAAAATTAAGGGCTAAGAAAGAGAACAAGTGAGAATCTGTGTGACACACCTGGAACTGCCAAAATGGAAACACGGCTTAAATTTAAAAAAAAAAATCCACTTATTTTCCACATCCAGCACATACCATTTAGCTTGTTCTAGTGGTTGAGTCAGTAATTTTTTATTTGTTCAAAATGCACACTTAGCATCCTTGCACTCATTTTTCTTACACTTTTTTATTTAAAAAACACAATTCTATCCCAAATTCAAATGTTAAATTTTGTAGAACAGAAAGAAGGAGGAAATTAGAGCTTCCTAAGAGAGATTCTTTCAATCTGGCTTTCTGATTTTCTCAGGAGTTTGGGCCAACTGCTTCAAACAAACATGCAAAGAAGTATGAGATGAAAACAAAACATAAATGAAGTAGCATATGATGAGAAGTCAATAAGTTACTTAAAGCAACACCAGGAAGCATTACATTTGACAGAAGTTCTGCAAATTCTATTTAGGAAACAGCATTTGGAATTTACAATGTAACAGATTTTGTAAATGGAACCGAATAAAATGCACGTGCTACAGCCTAATAGATGTCACCATGATCTTTATCTAACATTTAAAACCTCTGTCCCTAATTCATAATTTAATTCAAAAATAACATGAGCAGAAGATTTAATTTTATTTAAAATTTAAGTTAATAAAATTAAAAGATTTAATTTAAGGCTAGAAGGGATATTTTCTCATTAACTCCATAACAAGATACGGATCAGTTTTTTCCAATGAAATGCAAAAGGTCCAGTTTGCAGTATCTTTTGACTAAATAAAATATCACTCAGTGATTGTATTTTTAAATTAGGTGGAGCTAGCAAAACACCAGTTTTGATCCATTGGAAAGTATGAGGTTTTTGACCACGCAACTTGTGACTGTGACATATCTTCCTAGAGACTGTGAATTAGTGATTGGAATTAAGATTTTCCCCCTTGAAATTCTTGCCTGTTGATCTATTTGTACTAGCACTGACCCTATTCCTTTTGTCAAGTTTTCAAAGTTCCATCAAATAAGCATGTTCTTTGAGGCAGAAAATCTACTGTAGCATCAGCACTTATAAATGTCAAGTTTCCAATGCTCATCTTTAATACAAGCTTTTTAAACTGTTTAAAATCTGTTTTAAAAATATCCATTTTTTAAAACCTAAATGACACATGACCTAAAAAAGACTGCCCCACTTTCTTTAGAGTAGTATCACCCATATTATTCTGAGCACTTCACTAGTCTGTGTTCAATCTCAAGACTCATTAAAACAATATGTTCTGCCAGTAACTTACTCCAGGGAAAAATTGGTAGCATTCTCCAAACCAGTGTCTGCATGTCCAACAGGCTCAACTCTGCTGTTGTCCTCCTCTGTTCGATCTTCATCCTAGATGTTAAAAAAAACCAAAACTATTTAAACCTACATTTAATTTTATTAACTCATTTTAGTAATGATTATTGGCGTTACCACATGTGCAGTGGAAATGCTTCCACAACTGTCTGAAACTGTTCTAAATTTTTTTTGACACTTTAAACATTTTTGCAATGATTTTAATAGCTTGGCCAGTGTTATATCATAGTTCTACTACAGTTAAAAATCTGTGCTACAGAAGCTATCACAGTCAGCATTTTTTAGAAGGTTGACAAGTAAAGCACAAAATCAGCTGATGGTCAGCAATGTTTGGGAAACTCCTCCCAGGCTCTCCCTGGGCAGGGGGCTTGACTGAGCACACAGGGCAGATCACTGAGGCTCATTTGCAAAAACTTAAAAATAGTACAAGAAAATGCAGCTTCTGTAATTCCATGAAGTACCAAGAGCTTTTTAAACATTTTATCACGGCCTTTATTAATAGCTTGCCAGAGAAGGCTGACATCAAAGAGCTACGTGAGGCTCTAATGCTAACCAATTTATTTTATTTTTAATTTCACTTTCCAAAAAGTACATATGTTATTCACCAAATGTATAACTTTAATGTCAAAGTTGTGAATGCTGTACTTTCAAATTTAGATCAGGGTAATTCAAGGACTTCGAATAAGAAGCTCTAAACACATTCTTATGTGTACGTTAATTATTGGAAGCTTATACTTTTAAATACCCATGTAATCAAAAAGAAAATATTACAGAGTGTGAACAGAAGGTTTCAAACACAGACAGGCCAGAGACATCAGGTCAGTGAAATAACACATGATAGGTAATTAATTTAGCACACAGAGTCAGACAACTTATTAAAGTACTGAAGAAATGTTAAAGGCAGGCAGAGACAGTTGGTAATGTCTAATTGAGATTTCCACAGGGAATCTGCAAAAGCAGGAGGCTGGATGCACCAGGCTTCCATGGGCTATGGACATGCCTTCTGCACCCTGGAAAGCAGCACACTTGGTGAGGCCAAGCTGCTTGGAAGATTGATGAACCTGTGTCTCAAATGGCATTAATATGCACCTCCTTGTCATCTCCCTCTGCTAAGTACAAGGTAAGTAATGCATTTGAAAGGTTAACCAGTATTTGAACCTGCCTAGAAATGTATATTTACTGATTTCAGTTGAAGTTTTATGTACACCACTGCATTAAGTTTAAAATTAAATAAATATTTAAATATCCATGCCAATACTAAAGTCACACGTGAAAAGAGGTATTCCACATCTTGTTTCATACAGCATCTTGCAAATCACTAACTTCCTGGTTTGAAGTTAGGGACATTGCTGGTTGTATAGAACCATCATTTTTATTGCAATGAAGCTATTACTAGCCTAAAGAGAACTCTTTTCATCAGAGCTGCTGATGAAACCCAAGTTTAAATCTCCCTTGTGACAAAAGGTCATCACAGATGAACATGACTTTGTTAATAATATGGTTTTTGGTAAATTTTCATGTGTGGTTTTTTCAAGCAAACAAGCAAGAAGTATATAGATACATATAAACACACACATACATATACACACACACACATAAGAGATTGAAATAACATCCTATCTTTTTGTAGATATTCCTCTGCCAAAAAATCAATATCTGGCTTTATGCTGTGTCATTTTAGCAGTCATCTATATACATGCAATGTAAGCATCATTCATTTAGTAACACTTGGATCCTACACTTCATCACTTTTTAGCCCCAAAAGCTTTCCTCTTGACAACCTTTATTTTGTAAACAGAACTCCACTTGCCCCACTCAGTGTTTGCAGCAGTCCTTTGGGCTTGCTCTTGACAGACCTGCCCTCATTGCCCTCCTGGGACACAGCCCCCTGTGCAACGCTTGAGCTAAATCCTTGTACAAACCCTTCTTCCCACCCTTCCCAAACCTGAGGGTATCTTTGCTCTTGTTCCCACCAGACCTAGGCCTCTCCATTTGCTGGACATTCTGTTTCCTTTCCTTCTGTCCCCCCTGCTGGTCTGGAGGCTTTTCCAGCCAAGGAGAGGAGCATCCCTCTGCCTGGCCCTGAGGGCAGCCAGGTCAGAGCCAAGAGCCAACTCAGCTGCCTCCCATGCACCTTCCTGTCCTGGGGATAACAAATCAGAAACTGCAAATCAAAAGCTACGTATAACAGATGCTATCTGGCACCATCACATCTACATTTTGTGCCTTTTGTTTCAAGAATCATAAACACAGCAAGTTTTGGAACCACACTGACTGTCAGTTATCCAAGCAATTAGGGAACAGCAGCTCCCACACGCCTCTGTCTGGCTTTTCCTGGAGGGCAGACAGATCTGTATCAGAAACATGCATGTGCCCATAAATAGGTGCTTAGAGGAGCAATCACAATCCTAATGAAAGCACTACTGCCATGATCAACAGATGTATGATGTACCCTTTTAAAAATCTTTAATATTACAGTAATCAGACTCTCTTTTCTTCTCAAAATAACACAGATTTTGATTTACACTGAAGTGAACAGAGAGAAAAATTGGACACCTGCAGAGGGATTTGACTTAAAATTCTGATTTACTACGAAAAGTAACTAACTAGCTGTGAAAATCTTTGCATCAAGCAATTATTTCTTTATTTGGAAAGCAGTTTTCTTCGTAAAAGCAAATTCTACCTGGATGAGGTAAACAAGGAAAAGGGCATTTAACAGAGCAGGAAAGTTTCTGTGAACCCACATGGGTATTAATGCAGATATTTCTCATAATTAACTAATTTAAGCAAGCTCCCAAAAGTGGAAAGTTTATTTTCTCTACATAAAACCACTGATATCTGCTACATAAAAAAAAATACAGTTTTTAATGTACAGCTATGAAAGACAGAATGTGTTTTTCTTCCAAAACTGGAATAAGAGTAATTAAAATATCTTTTCATCTTTATAGCACAGAGGAAAATTTAAAGCATCTCTTCCAATGTACCTCTCCATATCTTGATGTGCTCAGTGTAAAATTTCCCACTGTTTGAAAAATAAAAAGAAATCATTATTTTTCTAAGTTCTGTAATAAAATTAATGACTCAAAAACTGAAAAATTATCTTAACTGCTCAAAATGGACTATTAGTGCTAAAAGTTCTACCTATAAAAAGGCCCATTTCACAGTTCACCTGCACAGTGTTAATGAAATACATATGAAAAGTTGCAAATTGGGTTTTTATTTTTGAAGACAGTCTCTCTATCTCCACCTAGGATTACAAAAACCTGCAGAGTTAAGGAATGTCAGCAGTATTCTTGCCAACAGAACCAATATATAACCAATATATATGAACCCAAACAGTTATTTTAATTACATTTTCTCAGAAAATTTCTGAATGAAAGATGCCTAGTGTAATTTCCAAACCCCAAACCAGTCATGCTTTCCCTGTCTTACTGGAAATTGCAATGTCCATTACCAAAATACCAGCTCTTGCCTTCAATTAATCCACAATTTCATCTTCAAAGTGAAGATGAAGTTCCCACTTCATCTCTGTTCAACACATTCCTCCTTCAAGAATGTGACCGATTTAAACTTCAGATATTATTGAGCTGATATAATACTGATAAGCTGAAATAATTTTATTTAGGCATTTTGAATTAATACCATATATGAGCATGGTATTCAGTCCCTCAGTAGTGGCTGTGGGGCCTGAGACCTGGCTGGAGACAGCAATGCCTCAGTGAGCATCACAGTGAGATTCACCTTCCCAGGGAGCATCAGACACTGGCTTGTTTTCTACCATTCATTTTTTTAAATTTTAGCACAGTGAATGTAAATCCTGTAAATCCCAAATTGAAAGAATCCAACACCCAACAGGTGCTTTAGATTTCACTGCAGAGAAGGAGAGGTTATCTATAATGATAAGCTCCTGACAATATTTTATTTTCCTCAGCTAAGACACAAATAAAATTAAGCTTTTGCTATTAAAATATGCCCTTCCCTTCATATTTCCCCTTTTAGCCTCCTGCACTTCTCTGTAATGATTATGGAAGAAGAGACATACTTGCTATTAGTCTCCTGGCAGCTGTGCTTCATAAATGTTTGTTTGGTTCTTGCAACATAAAGTAGGTTCTCTCTGTCTGTATGATCACACTTGATGGGAAACAGCTCCTAAGAGGCCTCTTTTCCTGTGTCTTAACTAGCACAAATACACCAGCATCAGGCTTTTGTGCTAATGTTCTCACTTCTTGATTAACCGGCCAAATCTCCAGAGAATGGCAATTTTCAATCAAATCTGAAGAGCAGTTACAAAGACAACATGGGGAAAACCCAAAAAATATTGAATACAAAAAATAGGCTATGTTCCCTCTTGATCATACATATAAATGCACAAATAATTAGGTGAGGGCTTTGTGTAATTCACAACAGTCCTGTACTTGGTGCACTGCTATTATCAGTGTTGCAGGGAGAGAGAAACCTTACATTAAATCATCATCTGCTTAAACCCCAAAAAAAGCATGCAAAAATGATTTAATCTTATGCATATATATATATACACACATATTTATACAAGTTAATATTCTCTTTACATCTCAATAATCCCTATGTTACTCACGTCCTTCTGCAGGATGGTCACCCTGCAATTGGAAATGACAATATTCACATAGTTTTTATATGCCTCACTACTCTAAAATGAAATTTTCCTTGCTCAGTCAAATCACTGAATAGATATCATATAGACACAGAGGAGTGCAGAATGGAAGGGATTTCTCAGGTCTCTGATGAATATCAAATTCATTCCCTGATATCACAGGCAATCATCTCTTCTTTCCCATTTATTAAACTGATCAAGCTGAGCCTTAAGCCTGGTTGGCTTTACAATGGCACTATTTCTGTTTTGAAGTGCCTTAAAAGGAAATGTTTTTACAGATTTAAAGAGATATTAATTTGATTTCTTATTGTCCAAAAAGCAGAACACCAGAGAGCCAATGAATATCATTTGATACAACCTTCCTTTGGCAAACATATATGACAATTCATTCAATTTTGAAAAACTAGCATTTTTTCATTCATAATGACTTTTTAACACATCTATTAAAAACCTGGCAATACTAATAACAGCTGAACAAGTCCTACGATATCCCAGTTATTTTGTAGTGTGTATTAATTTAGAGCATCACTGAAGTCAGGAGTCTTTAGGGGCTCAACAACCTGTGATGCATCACGGAAATGACACACATATGTTCTGTAATGGTTTGGTGGCACACAGTTCTATCGCACAGCAAGCCAGGCTGGTGGCAGAAGCGCAACACAAATACTGCTTGGCCACAAAGCAGAGCTTCCAGCAAAAAAGACTTTTACTAGATTATGCTGCAGTTAATTCTTTTTACAGTAGGCATTGCAGTCTGCACTGAAAAGTATGAGAGCCTTTTAAGAGCTTTAGTATGTTAGGCAAAAGGCTTTCCTGCTAGTGAATTTAACTTGAGACATTTTGCTGCTTCTTCACAGTCAAGAAAATCCTGGGCCTGTCCCTACAGCGATAGCTTACCAACAAACAGCAAGAAATGCATTAAAAGGCTTTTCTGTTGTTGATCGAACATGCTTCTTAATTCATGCATCTGAATAGTCTCTGCCCACCAGCAGAGAAAATAATATTGACGAAAAGGGAAAAATTATTAGCCAAAAATTGCAAACACTCATGCACCTTGGCAACCCCGTACAAGAAAAACAGCACCAAGTGGGATCTGACAGAAAAAAGCCCATCAGTAATGTCTAAAGCACCCCTGATTCTCCAGCATTTCACGATGTGCATTGTAATCATATTTCACAGACTATTTGCTCTTTGCCTGAACACTACAGGGTTTGTTTTCCCCAGACTGAGGTCATCCCACTCTGGGTTGTTTCAATGACTTCTCCAGGACCACTAACAGTCCATAGTGGAAGGCAGAGGGAGGAGATGCGCTGCAAAGCGATAGCTACCAGAACAAATCCATATATCTAGGCTCCTCTACAGATGGCAAGTATCAAGTGGATAACAAAAATATGTAGCTGTTCCCACCAGATCATATTTAAAAGCCATTTTAGAGAAAACTCAAGTATTACTGGAGCACAAAACTATTTTTGCATTCATTTTGCAAGAGCTCCAAGTCCACATATAATGTGCACCATTACAACACTCATAGCATATTACAAAATAATATAACGATAATGAATAAGTGCCCTGAGTTTCTGTTTACTGGCAAATGGGTAAAGTGCTACCAAATTGAACTTTAAAAAATACCTTGATGATACATTTATTATATTAAAGAGAAATTTAAAATGAAGACAATATTGGGTTCCTTTCTAATTTCCTACACTGCCTTGCTATATGACAGTGGCAAAAATAACTCAAAAGTGCATTTCCTTAATAACATGTTGGGGATAATAGTACATGCTTGCAAAGGCAAATATAAGACTCTTGGATGTGACACTTTGAAAAGCAGAAATATTAAAATGGATCTCAAATGTCTCAGCAGCAGCTTAGGATGCTAAGCCACAAAATGCTTCTTGCTCAAAGATACCAGATGTGCTTCATCTCTTCCTTTTCTTAGCACCTAGTAACACCTGCACTGCATAACCTATTTTTTAAACATTTTATTAGATGCCAAGTATATGAAGAACTACAAAACTCAAGGCATCTCATCACATAATGAATTTGTCAGACACTTCACTTACAGAGCAGCTTGTAAGTAAAAAACCAACCACAGCTAACAAGAATAGCCAGAAAAGATTTGGCAGGACCAGACAAGGCTTCCCAGCACTGCCTATTGGGGAGCCCACTAAAAATAATCTTTAAAACCAAACACAATCAAAACACTTGATAAATGTGCTATGCAATTACCCTTGTACATTAAATTGGTGATAAAATCAACCAAAAGACTGGATGCAACAATAAAGCACTAACCTCTCACATGCTCCATATTTGAAATATATAAAGCATGGATTGTCACACTTTTAATATTAAGTGAAGCATCCAAAGAACTTTCTGAAGATCTGATCATTAGTAAATTACAGATGTGTCCATCATATTACAAAGAGAAGTAACTCTCACAGACCCATGTACAACTATAACAAATTACCTCAAATTGTTTGTTGCCTTAAAAATGGGTACATTTTGTGTAACTGCCTAGTTACAGTCTTTGTTCCATTTGATGGTTTTCCTCAGGATTCAAAACATATCTGTTTCACAGGTGTAAGTAAGTCCGCTCTTTGTTTGTTTTAAATAAGGCTTATTTACAAAATACTTCCATGTTCAAATCTCTGACATTTTATACTCTTCTCATATGATTCACAGACTGACATACAGACCACCACAATCTGCCAGTGTAAAACAAATATTAGGGCTCATACTAAATATAGATTCAAAGTCTTACTTAGATGTCAGAATCATGGGAAGTATCTTTAAAGGAAATAGTTATCAGCCTTACTTGAAACAAGGCTACAATTATAGGTCAATGTATAATCAAATTCCCCTGCAAAGTTCAGCCCAAAGGCCAGGCCTGGTTATCATCTACCTTGCATAATGCAGGAATTACCTCAATTACAGAGACATCCCCACATGGTGAACTAACATAAGTGTAGCACTTGGCATGTAACAAACACACTCTGGTTGATGTCTTTACATACAATTTATTTTCCCTTTCATCGTGGTTACTGATACAGACACTGCTCCTGTAGATGACCCCTTGCCAACTCATGTGATACCTGCACACAGAGGGGAAACTGCCCCTGCTTTCGTAGAAGGTGCTTCACTTGAATTTTTTCACAACAGGGATGACTTTTACTAAAGGAAGTCTAATTTTCTTTTAGAACTTGAGTTCTTCCTACTCCACAATGTCAGGTAATATAGTTCTGGGATTTCAAGACCAGAAACATTTATTTGATATGGAGAAGTTGATGTTTATGGAACTAAAAAAACTCCACAATATACTCCTAGCATGGATTGTTACTATGGAATCCAGGAAATAAATATAAACACATATATATAAGATACAAATATAAATACATATATAAGATATATATATTTAGATAGATGATATAGATATGGATTAGACATAGATATCTTCTATATACATATAGAAGCTTCTAAATATACATATGTATTTAGAAGGCCACAGCAACAACATTATTTTGTTCTCAAGGTAGGAAAAAACCAGATTACATGGCAGTGCTACAACTACATTGTGTTTGTTTTTTTCTGTTGAGTAGTCTAAAGTAGGTCAAGTTAGGCACATCCATTAGTTCTCCTATAAATAAATTCCACACTGAATTCACCTGCTTGTAACTAATGTAGAGCAACAGAATTTTAAATCCTTTTCCCTTTAATCTGACAAGTTAGTTCATTCTGTATACAGACATGAGGGGGAAAAAAGTCATTAAGTCCTGCGTGATTTTAAAATGCAAAAAAAAAAAAATGACAACGGAAACATGAAATTGGGACACACTTTCCCTGCAGAAAACCAAGTGTACACGCCTCCACCTATAAGTTTAGAGATCTGAAAGACTTCTGCAGAGATGTATTATAGATAAGTCACACAGTTCCCCCTTGATATTGAGACAAAGGAAAGGAGACAACTCTGTATTAATCACTTCACATTTTCCCTGTAACGCTCCTGAATATATTATTATTCACCTCACATTTTTCAAAGACCGTGATTTTCTTCTGAGGATTTTTTTTTTCAAAGATACAAAAAGCATTTCTTATTTAGCAACTTGAATTTGTCATTAGGCAATTTTCAAACAGGTCTCATAGCTCTTTTATCCTTATTCATTTCTTTTTTCTTTTTTTTTTAATCTGAAATGGTCCCTTGTTGCTTGATTTGCAGATCTGTATCAGCATGCAAGGATTTTGCTGGCTTCAGCCAAGTACAGAACAGTTCAATCCCCTGGAGCACTGAACATAAGAGTCAATTTAGAAGCAAGGTAAAAGTATAGCACTCTCTTCCCTGTCACACAAAACATCATTTTACTCACACAGGCATCTTAATAACAAAATTCAATTCTGGATATTTTTCTCAGCATGGTTCAGGACTGTCCAGAAATTACATCAGAAAACTCACTGAAGACTTAGCTTTTTTAAAATTCGATTAAAATATCTGTTTTTCAATAAGGCAAAAGTCTACACATTGGTGGGAGATTAAACTTAGGACATATCCTTTGAGTTCTGTCTCCTTTAGAAAATGCAACTTTGAAAGCCTTTGGTTTTGTGTTACTAACAATCCCCCTGTTAGTTTTGCCAAAGAATCATAAAAAACATGGAATGGCTTGGTTTGAAATGGTCCTTTAAGTTCATCTAGTTAAAATCCCCTGCCGTGGGCAGGAACACCTTTCACTAGATCAGGCTGCTCAGAGCCCCACCCAGCCTGGCCTTGTGCACCTCCAGGGATGGGGCATCCACTTCTCTGGACGCTCCAGTGCCTCACCACTCTGACAGTAAGGAATTTCCTTCTAATATCTAATATCTTGGAGTTTGAAGCAATTTCCCCTTCTCCCATACTACATGCCTTTGCAAAAAGTCCCTCTCCAGCTTTACTGTAAGCCCCCTTTAAGTACTATGAGGTGCTTTAAGGTTTCCCCAGAGCCTTCTCTTCTCCAGGCTAAACAGCCCCAACTCTCTGGGCTGTCTTCATAGCAGAGGTGCTCCAGCTCTGGCCATCTTCACAGCCTCCTCTGGACCTGCCCCATCAGGTCTGAATCCTTCTTATGATGTGAGGCCCCAGAGCTGATGGGGCTCCAGCTGGGATCTCAGCAGAGCAGAGCAAAGGGCCAGAATCACTTCCCTCTCACTGCTGGCCACAGTGCTTTGGATGCAGCTCAGAACATATGTGGCCTTCTGGGCTGCAAATGCCCATTTTCAGGTCATGTCCAGCTCCTCCTTAAACAACACCCCTCAAGTCCTTCTCCTCAGGGCTGTTCTCAAATCACTCTTCACCCAGCCTGCACTTGCCCTTGTTGAACCTCATGGGGTTTGCGTGTGCTCACCTTTCAAGCCTGTCCAGTTCCCTCCAGTTCCCTTCTCTCCACAATGCCAACCACACCACATGGCTTGGTGTCATCCGCAAACTTAATGAGGATTACACTGCCCTCAACTGCACTGATATTTTAATATCTTATCATCTTGCTTAAAGAAAAATCCACAGGTTTCCTCTCATTTAGACAGTGACTTACCTCCACTTCTCATTTGCTAGGATTTGCTAACATATAGCTTTGGTTTATGACTTTTTAAATTTATATTCATACTGATTAAAAGGAAAAAACCCAATACATCTGTTTCAAAAGGTCTTTTGTGTTACACATCAAGCAGATGGAGAAACACACCTGACGTGAAGGAGCCCTAACATGCACATATCTCAACATTAGGTCTTCCTGTTCCAGCTCTTCCTTCCCTAAAAGAACAAAACCAGGCAAGATTCTGGCCCCAAGTCCCAGAGAAGGAAGACTCAGAAGGGAGCACCACACTGTGTTGGTGATGCAGGACACCTGGCCTTGATGCAGAGGGACAAGGCACCCAAGCCTGCTCTCAGCTCCTATGAAATTTTGAGTGATGAGATTTCACCATTTTGCAGTTTCACCTATTACTTCTCTTTTGCTGAATTCATAGTTGCATTCCACTTTTTTTTTCCACCTCATTCCACTAAGAAACTACACTAAAATTGCCTCAATTGAGTTTCCCTGTTATGCTGTAAAATTTTCTTTTTTGGTCTTTTGCACAACATAAATTTTACCTTAGGCACCAAACAAATTCACCATTTTAATAACAGAAAATGCTATAGCATTTTTCATTGTCCTTTGCTCAATTTGTTTTGTTGAAGTCAACATGAAAAACAATTTCAAACTTCTCAGTAAATGCTTCATTTACAAATGCTCCATTCCAAGTGCCTACAGGGTTACAATCTGGTCTATGACAATTTTATTAATTTTTTAATCAAAAGCATTAAATCAAATTTAAAATAAATACTACTCAGTGCTTCTGTAGTGCCTTCCAGCACAGTATGGCAAAAGCAGTTCACAGACAATAATGACTTCAGCTTCACTGCACCCACAGGAAGAAGATTAGAGGTTATTCTCCAAATTATTTATTCAAGGAAACTAAGGCAAAAAATATTTTTTCCCTATTTTTGAGGTTTATCTCCAGCTTTAAATGCTTTCAGTTTTGGGTGATGTCTCTGAGATGGACAGAGCCTTAGTTTAAGAAAAATGTAAATGTATTTACATGTACTCCTGAACTTAAGCAAGAAGGCAACACCACAGGCCCCATCACCTCCTGGAAGATGGGCTGGACAAGGCTGGAACAGCTCCCTTGGAGCACTTTGGTCCCAGGCCTGCACCAGCACACCTGCATTGCTCACTGCCATGAAAGCCTTACGCAACATGTGATGAAACACTACACAACATGTGATGAAACACTAAACTTCATCATCATCACCTCACTGTGCTATCCAGGGAGCACCAAAGACAACCAGACAACCTCTCTGTGTAAAATGTGCCAAGGAACAAAGTGTAGGACATCACACAACTGCTACAACCACAGCTCCAGAGGCTCTTCACAAACTACCTGTTACAAAGGAAGGGCATTTCAAGAAATAATTCATTTATTACCATTTGTTGCAGCAGAAGAGATCCCAGCTCCTCAATAAAATCAGTTATTTTTCAACTTCTTCTCAGAGATCTTATTTCTATTTGCAATTCTTTCCTCTCCTTTTCCACACCAAGTCAGAGCAGTTAGGACTGAATTCAGCATGTGTGATGGTGGTTCAGTACATTCAACCAATTTTATTTCCTTCCTGCAGCCCATAATAACACCTCAGCCTGGCATTTCATTATCCTGCAAGGCCAGCACAAACCACAGATGTGGGTTGTTGAAAGCAGCAGTCTCCTCTTCTCCCCTCCCCAGATGGTCATGTCTGGCACTGGATTCCTCTGTCCACCTTCTCCTTTCAGTTTATTCAAGCATTTGCATCATTATACAAAAGATCTAAATTAAAATTAATGTTTAATAAAAACAATTTTAATTGGTTACATTTCCCAGGCTGGTCCAGTTCATTCTAATTAACAGCCTCATAAAAGCTTAGGGAGGCACAAGGGAGGAAGCAAAGCATGGCCAAGACTGCTTCTTTCAGCAGCAGAGACGACTGAAAATGTCTCTACTGCTGTGGCCTCAGACTGTTTGAAAGGATACTGCTCATCTGCAGTCCTAAAACCAGCTCAAGGCACTCATTTCAGCCTTCAGTAACTTGCACTATGTCCATCTCTCTTTTAATATCACCCCTCTTTTATTACCTCCTTCAAAACACTACCTATTTTCAACTAATCTAAATAATTGTGTCTTGTTCACTGAACTCGCTACATCAGCAACTCCCCCTCTTTCAAAATGAGCAGGCTTTCCAGGAATAAATCCCTCTTGCCCTTGCACATTGCTGACCTATTTTCCATCATTTGTTTTTTCCCTGCAAGTTTCTAATCGACAACAGAACTTTATTTGTCACCATATAAGCAGTTACTAAACAACCATACGAATTATTAAAATTCTACCATTTTCCTTAGAGGAGACCAAGTTAAGACAGAGGCACAACTAGGCTTTTAAATTCTATTTCTTGAATGTATTAAAAGTTAAGATGCATGAATAGAAAGGGGAAAAAACCACATCTTGTGGTTGAAATCCTTTCCATCCATCCCACCCCAAAACAGGTGAAAATAAAGAAGTCATACATTAGAGAAGCATGTACCTGAGTGCTTCTCATCACTCATAGCACTTCATGCATAGATGTCTACATGAATACTTTTTAAACAAACAGTAGCATTTGGGAGAGCAAAATTCAGTAAGGAACCAGAAAAACGTTTGTCAATTAGGATTAAAAAAGCATAGACAATGCTAAGTCCCAAAAGTATAAACACTGTTAAACCCCACATTTCAACATTCTGATTTTGACACAGGGTTTTCTTAGTTGTCACTTAATCAGTTACAAACTAGCTAAAGCCAGGTTGAAGGTTTCAAAATGTACAGGAACTTGTCAATTTCCAAAAAAATCACATTTGAATCCCAGATGAGCTAATCAATGAAGCTAGTCTAGACTAAGACCTCTTGAAAAAAACATTTATTTTACTTTAACTGTTCCCAGCTATTTTCTGAACCTGGAAAACAAAATACTTTTAGGAAACCAGATGGAAGCAAGTCCTATTACCTTCCCATTCTGAAGCTTTTTTCTTCAAACTATGAAAGGGAAGCTTGAAGAACCCTGAAGAACAAGCAAATGCTGGGATTTCAGTACAAAGTCTGTTTAGAAATCAAGCTGCACTGAGAGCTTCTTTCTCCACATCCCTGGGCAAGATCTTTGGCCATTGCCACTTTCCAGTGCCACAGAACACATCAAGTTTCAGAGAAGCCAGCTGGGCTAGGCCAGCACCTTGCCATGGCCAGCTCTGGCTCTTGCAGAGGGCAGTGCAAGGATAACACTCATCTGACTGACTGGATGGGAAACAGAAAATTATCTGCTTTATCATTACAGGACTAGAACAGTGAATCAGAGAGCGGACCTTTGAGCCAAGGTAAAGGCCATGTTGTCTTATAAAACTGATTTACTATAAAGGCAAAACCAATTTAGAAAAAAAATTAGAAAACTCTGTGACAAAGGCTCAAAGGCATTGAAATTAATAAAGCTCATGGTGTTCTCATAAGATTATATTATTTGAAGAAAAAATAGGGAGAAACAAAACAGATTAGTTCTAAACCTATGAATTTTCATTTACTATAATCAGCAGGTTACTGACTCTTCTTTTTTGTGTTCTATCCTCATCTATTTACAGGCTCAGAATGATTCCTTAGTATTAATATTTAGAATATTTTTTGCAGTTGGATTAAAATAAAAACAAACAACAAAACTTAAATATCTGCCATACATGTATTCCAAACAGTGGAAGAGTAAGTTAAAAACAAAGTTATCAAACTTGCCAGTAAAACACAACTTAGGTGTAAAACAATCTCTTAAAACGTGATCAATGAGTTTTGCAAGGCTTCACTATATTACACTGATAGACTGAGAATCCTGGTGACTGAGGAAATTGAAACACAAATAAATGCAAGATAAAGAATTCTGAGAAACGCAATCTAGCTTAAGCTTCAAAGGGAAGAATCCTGTAAAAAGTATCACCTCTCAAAAACAAAAACTAACAAACCACGAAAAAACAGCAAAAAAATTACCATACATTAAATAACTAGTCTGTGACAATACTGAGGTATATTTAATATACCTGGTTTTAACTGTAGCATGAAATAATTCTGCATCATATTTAGCTCTAAAAGTATTTTCAAATAGCAATTCCCTTTAGTCTTTTGCCCTCTTGGGGTAGTGTGGATGAATATTAATGTAAGAAGTACTTCTTTATACTGTAGATGAATAAAACAGAAGAAAATGGGCAACAGTATGGCATCAAATATTCATGAAGAAAATTAGTCAAAAAGCATTAAGTAGCAGTGAAAACAACAGATTACTGGAAAGATTACATTACTTCTCTGTCTTATTTACCAGCTCCACGACAACACTGCAGAAAGCAGACATGGAGTAGGCCAATGATGCAATATATATAGGCAGCTAACCCACAGTACCATTTTATGGAAAAATACTTTATTTTATTTGTTTTAAACTAATTTCTGGTCTGCCTGACCTACACATAGCACACAGTCTGAAACGTCTGAAGTGAAGAAGACAACTGCATTTCCACTCGTATGTCTCTTTGGACATGACTAGAAAATATTTCTCTTTATGGTGAAAAATCCATGTAGGAAAAAAGGATTTAGAAACCCAGCAGATTTCCAGAGTGTAAAGTGTGCAGCCTGTGGATGTGGAGGGAACAGAGATACCAATGCTCATCCACTGTTAGCCTGGCCATACAAGAAGGACAGAGAGGGGACTTCTACTGACTTGTAGCAAGCACAAAGGAACATCCCTCCACCTTTATGGAAAAAAAAACATAACTGCATCTTCCCATTCACCAGAGACCACTGTGAACATCAGGCAGAGCAAGGCACAGAGCAATGCACACACAAGAACCACCCATCCAGTGGTGCATTTGCTGCAGCAAACAGTTAAACTGTTTGGAAAAGCTGGAAGCTTTTTGTCTATGTAGCTCAGGTAATCTAAATAGTAGCTGAGTATAAAGGAGTTTCCTGCCAAAATGAGGTAGTAAAGAAGAACAAAGGATATCTTTATAAACCTGCATTTTTCTATAAGAAAATCCTACAAGAAATACACAAATATCAAGCTGCTATATTCTACACAGATAAAAAAGAAGGATTAAATGCTGTATAGGGAAAAAGATAAAAACAGAACTTCCATGTGGTACAAATCCATGTAGTTGGAAGAAAGAAGGTAAAATGAGGCTAAATACCAGGAAAAAATCCTTAATGGAGTGATGTATCAGATTTCGAAAGTCTCCCAAGGGAAGAAGCAGAATCCCCACTGCTCAACACATGTAAAAGCAGCATGGACAAAGAACTACAAGATAGGCTACAGGGAATAGCTCAATACATAGCAAGAGGATGGCTCAGATGACCTAATAATATAACAGGATTTAAAATGAGTAGATAATTCTATTATCATTAACCACATTCACAGTAGTACAAGCTAAAACACTGTTGCTATGGCAATCAATCCTTATGCATGGTTGCAGAAAATGACTGAGATACAAGGGATGGAAATGAATTGAACCAGCCCTTCCCATTCTCAATTAATTCAACACACCAGTCAGCTGGGAAACCACCTAAGACTAAAGTTTACATCGAGCTTCCCACAAGCCTTTTAAAATATACACTAAAGTACAGCTGAGTGTCTGGCATTCAAATGTAGGTTATCCTTAGATTTACACAGTTAGTTAAAATTCAAGGTAAGAGCATGGCTCCAGTTCAGAGGGGATGCTGCTGGAAACAGATAGATTGCTCTCATCATTGCATTTGGAATACTTAATACTACTTGAATTGTCTCAGCCCAAAGTAAACTGACACTATGGAAAGACCAATGCATGCATGGTTTTGCTCTCATGGTATTACAGCTCCATCTCATGAGAATATGAGACAACTTGCTTTCCATGTAAAGGCAAGAAAAACAGACACCAGAGGTGACTGGCACTTTCTAACAGACCACAGTACTGAAAGTAACCTGCTTCTTATTCTTACTTTATACTCACAACTTTGAAAACACACAAATTTTTAAGAGTCAAGCCACAGGATAACAAATAATCAGCAGTCTCTTGATTACATACTATCAACTCTAAATCAACTCCAAGTTTTTACAGAGTAATAAAAACATGCACATCTCTCAGTACACTGGGAAATGGATACCAGTACTGCTCAGTCAGCTTTTCTCTTTACTTACAGTAACAGAATATTTGTCAGGAAAACAGGAATTTAAACTTGACAGTAATAAAATCCTTAGAGCTGGGGAAAATTTTGGAATTCAAATTTGCAAACATGTAATTTAAATAATTTCTGTTACCACTCAAATACAGTTTGAATCTCTACTAGTAAATGTGGAAAATACCACTATGTTTTTTTAATGAAAACTGATAATTAAAAATAAGCACTAACAGTCCTCTTCCTCTAAACAAACAAACAAAAAAAAAAGTTTACAGCAAGACACAACAGGAATTGGGTAGGAATGAAAGCTCAAATACCTAGAGGGAAAACCACCATGTCCTTCCAGTTCTGGAACACAGTAAAAGGTGGTTACAGTGTTTTTAGGGAAAAGCTAGAGGCATATGCAGACAGAAGAGAAGAGATCCAATTCTGCTCCTTAGAAATTCACGGCAACACTTCCTTTCAAAAAAAAAAGTTTCTCAGGTGAACAAAGTATTACTTTTTTTGGTCTTATGATAATCTACAGTATTGTTAATAATGCAAAGCAGCCCACACAAAGAGAGGGGGCACTATAGATTACAGGAGCCAAAAAGGAACATGTTTTTACCTGCCAGTGCTGGTATTTTAATGTAATTCTTACTCAGTGTTTTGTGCAGCACTACACAAAATATTCATTAGAAACCAAGAGGGGGAGGAAAGATCAAAAGGAAAGCAAGTCCATATTCTGGTCTGAAAATCAACTAAGAGCAAGCAAGTACACCAGGAGATAAATAAATACAAACTCTAAAATCCTCAATTACAAATATTTGAAAGAGGCTAAAAAGAAAGTAGCATGCATTTAAAAAGCGACCAAATTTGACCTTAAGGAATGTATTATATTTTAAATGAGAAGCAAAATATGTAAGTCCAGAAAAAGATCAGAGCAGCAGTGGAGTTTTCAAACTCTCAAACACATACAGAAGCAAAACATTTGATAAATGTGCTATACAATTACCCTTGTACATTAAACATTTATTTACACAATGTAATCTTTTGTTAAAAAATTATCAGGGATAATCAGAGAAAATTACTCAAGTACTATCAGAACATTCTTGAAATGCTAGAACATGCCTGACTTTGTGAGAAATTTACTCAATTGATGAAGATACATCATTTTTATTGAAAACAGCCCATGACACACTGCTTGTATATTTTGTTTCTATTTTAATGTATTTCATTAGTATTTTTCTTGGAATTTAAACAAAAACCTTCCCGCTCGTGTGAGCTTCAAGTCATTAGTGCGAGAACTTCAGCCAATGTTTCATGAGAAAAGTACTGAATTATGTCTGTTTATGATTATAACACAGATTTCTCAAGAAAATTGTTCCCTCCTGGGCATTAAAAACTAAATGAGTATGAAAGACTAGAATGTGTTGAATGTGATCAAGCTAGCTTTTCCCGCCAAAATGCTTCAATTTAATCCAAAAGTAATTTTTTAAAACTTAAACAAAGTCTAATAAGTCTATTTCACTTCCAAAAATGACATGCATTTACTAGGAGACTCAATATAAAGAGATCATTAAAAAAAATCAAAATGTCAAGGCCAAGAATTTTATTATGCAATTGCTGTAAATAATTTCTTCTTTTTTTTAATATAAGTTCATGGATGACTCAAAAAGAGCATGTGTGAGAAAGAGAAAGCAATCCCAGTGCAACTGAGAAATTAAACTGAAAAATTAAAGCGAGGAGCCAAAAAACAGACACACAGATGGTAAAAACTGGCAAAAATTAAACGTAAAAATCATGCTCTTAAGTACCAACAGATGCAGTGACTTTAAAATATTACTCCTTGAGGATACACAAAGACAATAAGCCCAGATTGTGATTCCTGGGCCAGTCTACTGCTGTGCTACAGTCCCAAAGTACACTGTACTGTATGGAGAAAAAATGATGTGTCAGGGACAGTGATATCTGCTCTGCCAGTCTACTAAAACAGAAGGGAAGCAAGTTAAACTATCCCACACTGTGAAATTAATGTCTTCAGGGGAGAAAAAAAATTAACTTTGTCACTGAGATTAGAGAGGTGACTTGCAGAATCCATTTACAGATTTATAATACTACAGAACTGAGCATGAACTGGTTATTTGAGCATTTCTGAAACATTCCTTCTTGAAATGATATTCAAGCTTCTTGCTCCAGATGCAAGCAGGACTGTGCTTCCCAGATTCCATGTTGTTAAACCCTGCCACACTAACAGCTTTGCTGACCCCCAATCTTATTAAGGGTCTCCTAGATTTTAATCACCAGAATTACCTAAAAGCCATCCCAGTTTAGACTACCAGCATTAAAACAGGGAAACAAAAATAATCCAGGATTTGAAAATCAAGAAATTTATGTGTAAGAACTGTATGTTTGAAATTCAGCCTTTCCTAAAAGATTTCCTTAGAAACTAAAATTAAATAATTATTATTATTATTTTAAGAACACAAGATTTTTTCCAGATCACCAACTTTCCAAAAATACCAATTTTCCAGATTGTTAAATGAATTCAGTTGATGCTGGTCTGCATCACTGAATAAACCCAGCATCTTACGCCATCACTGTCATTTCAGGCTAGCTGTAGACATAACCATAAAGACCACCACTTTTTGCAAGGCTAAAAAACAGAGTCTAATTAAAAAAAAAAAAATTATATTTATTTAGTACCTCTCCTGGCATGCAGAAGTTTACACTGGACACTTTCTTATCTAAAGCAGTTACTGGTGCTATCAAGATAAGCACAAAATATAGGGAAAACTACTGAGAATTCAGCAACATGAATGCTTTAAAAAAATGACATTAAAAAGCTTTGTCTAAAAGCTTTAGAAGTTATATACAGACACATGTTAACACAGAGATGCTCATATATGTGTATGTATATGCATGTCATCAGTGGCAAAACATTAAAATAGTGTTCCTAAAAATGAGCAGTTAATGAATTGCTCTGTATTTCTAGTATGCAAACAAGTATGGACCTGTACTTCATTGTGCTTATATTGATGAGCAGTAACAAAGCTGAACTATAAAAATGAACGTGAAGGTGTGCTGTGTTCTAACTGGCAAACAAGGATAACATAACCAATCAAATGAACTTTATCTCTGTGGAGTTCTCCAGGCTGAGATGACCCAGAGAGGTTCCACTTCTCAGCAGAACACCCAGCTAGAGCGAGCCCCAGCAGCTGCATCTGCTCTGCTGAAACGGCCCCAGGGTGGTTTCGAGGTGACTCCCACCACCCAGATCAGTCCCAGCTGCACTCAGCAGAGGCAAGCACTGCTCTGGCTTCACCCAAGCCTTGCGAGGTTTGCCTTTGGAGTAAGACAAGTCAAAGCGTGCCTGACACCAACGTGCCCAAAGCCCCTGGGGCCGCCATGGGAGGGCACAGCTCTTCTACTGCTCCTCCTTTTATTTTACATGCATGAAGTGCCTCAAACACAAAAAGCCATAAAATTAAACAGTCATTAAGGAGCTGTGCTGCAATGGTGTAGGTAGATATGTGGGTTCACACTGACTATAATATATCGACTTTTTTTGTCCCCTACGTATTTCCCAGCCCACATCCCAGTATTTTCTGCTGTCCTCTGACACACCAGTATGGAGCTGAAGTGCCTCCTACCCAATCTTCAGTTTTTCAGTAAGACTGACATTTAATAATTTAGAGAAAAAAAAAAACTGTCAGAGTCCTTGAGCTACATTAATTTCCATAATGCTACAATACCCACTATCCTACTGAAATATAAAATTATGTCTCTTGCATGGAGAACAGCTTTAAAGACCTTCAAGTCACCAGAAAAATCCATCAGTTCTGATGAGAGGATGAGTTAAAAGAGTTTTCATGAAGAGAAAGCTATTTATAGTGGTAAAGTGTAACTACAAGGAAGAACTACTGATGGGCTTGCTTTATGAAGTCTGTGCTTTGTTGTAACAATTATTGCCTAGAAAACCAAGATAAATAAAAATGTCATGATGGAATACTCAATGCAACTTCCAATAATCTTAAACAGAGATGCACACAGATATGGCCACTTTCTTTTGGGACATTTAATTTAGTCTGTGCTTTGGATAAATGAGTGGAAATTATAAGCAATCATGAGTTCCTACACATTGGGAAAGTAAAGATTTTTGAAGACAAATGAGGGTACCACAAAAGGAAAAGGAAATTAAGATTTGAAACAAAATGACTGAACACTGGCTTCCTGCCTAGTATTTTGAAGAAACAGTAAGAGAACCAGAGGCTTTGATCATACTGGGTACCTCACTCCACATGTGTTTATTGCATAGTCTGTAAAAATGCCTGCAGTACACAAACTAAAGGATAAATTTTTTCCCCTCTTATTTTAGCGATACTTTTATATGTATGCTGCCCTGATTTTTAAATTGAGAAAACAAGCAATGTTTTCAATGGCAAATTAAAATAATAGCCAACTGATTGTTCTCAAATTCATAAATAGTCAACTCTTGGCTAGAAAGAGCAGCATAAAAAATTTTAATCCAAATGAAGTTGAAGTAACCACATGCAGACAGCATGAAAGTAATACCTTAATATGGAATCTGGGCAACAATTCTTATTCTTAAAATATCACATTCAGGAGATCAAAATTACGCTTTTGAAAAGTAAAATCTTTACAACAGTTTATTACAGAAACTCTTTTGTTCACCCAATCCATTGCTTCTTCAGGGAAACACTAGTGCTGTATTTGCTTTAATTCTGTGTATTCTGAGTATGGAATCTCCCTCATTCACAGTAACTGTATCAGTTTCACATGGGTGTTCTTTCTTTGGCACAAGGATTCAGCAAAAAACCTCATCGGTGCCACAAGGCAGCTGGTATTTAGGGCTTGGGGCTCTTGAAAAGATTTTTAATTATTTATTAACTCAGATCAAATAAAAGTATTGACAAAAAAAGGGGTATTTTTGTTTTATCTGTGACATATATAGAAGTAAATAACTTCTTCCTATAGCTCCATTTCCTAACCAGCTTAGTTCTTGTTTCCCCGCTCACCCCTTCCCTGGCCCTGGATAGGAAGTTGACCATTTCATATGCAACTCCAAGTAGTTTCAAGATCAATTTAGAATGGACTTATTTTCAAATGAGCCATTGAATGAACTGGTGGGGCTGGCCTATTATCTTCTTTTCTCACCCAGTTATACTGAGGAAATAAATTAAGATGCTATGGTATCTCACATCAAGCAGGTCATATTACGTAATTGCATTCACTCAGTTGCTGCACTCTCTAAATCATGCTGTGTCACTTCATGGGAATCATGACATTTCTCAAAGTATCCTATAAATTACAGTAACCACTTAATACAGCCAGAGAGTACTACATTCAATAATGAAATGCTCATACTTAAGCAATAAAATCAAGATTAAATTTAAAACCCAAAATAAAACAAAAACCCAGACAAATTACTTCCACATAACTCAATTATTAACTCTGAGTTACACAGTATCATTCCTGCTTACAGTAAAGTGCAACCATGCCATTAAAATGACCTGTCCACACAGGATTTTAAGGACTTTTCCTGTTTCCATTAATGGAAGATAAAATACAACAGAAAAGATAAAACTGGCCCTTTCCTGAAAGAACCTTCCTCACAATTAGTGAAAAAAAAAATCATAGAAAGAAAAAATATGAAAATCCTCCTGCTATTATTCAATAAATTATATAAAAATATGTTTTACATTCATATAAAATCTTTCTTTTTCTCTTGCCAAAAATGACCACTTTGTCTTTATTTCTGTTCCGCTTGGAGTTAACTGCCTAGCAGGTCTCAGAAGTGATTCACCTGAACCTCCTAAAAAAACTTTAAGGAGAAGCCAAGAGCTCTCACATCCATGTTTCCAGTCCAGAAAAGTCTATTTTAGTGTAGGAAGTGCTTTTATTTTAGTGTAGGAAGGACTAAAACTTCCATTACAAATTAATAATACAAATATTACTTTAAAATAAGTAACATAAGCCATTTACTAGAAAAATTGTATCAGCAAGAAAATCAGAGCATTTCCAAAAAAAAAGTGCTTATTTTTCAATTTAAGGTCAAGAAAATTCTATAGCATTAATTAGGTTAACTAAGGTAGGCTAATGTGCAGTTTAAGCTAAGACCAGTCTGGCTTCTAATGCAGACTTATAAAAGCTTGGTTTGACAACAAAACCAAGGAAATTGCAGACCTTGGGTTTTCTTATAAATTGAAAGGAACAAGATAATTATTCATTGAAGGTGACAGAGCACTGGAACAGGCTGCCCAGAGGGTTTGTGGAGTTTCCTTCTCCAGAGATATTCAAAACCTGCCTGGACATGATTGTGTGCAGCCTGCTCAAGGTGAACCTGCTTTAGCAGGTGCTTGGACTACATGGCCTACAGAGGTTCCCTCCAAGCCCAATCATTCTGTGGTTCGGGAAAAAAACCCAAACCTACAGCATCTGGGATGGCCTTCTGGTTTTGAATGGTGTCTTTCTGACAGAACATAGAAAATAAAAACAGCATCAAGACTGCACAAAATAAAACAGGAAAGGGATTTAGGGAATGGAGTGTAGAGATGGCACCTCTTTCCTTCCAAGGAATTGGCTTCTTTGGATCCTGCCCCATAGCAACTTGTATTATAAACTATTAATAAGCACATACACAGGAAGAAGAGAAAAGTAGAGCAGAGAAAATAAGAATACAAAATGAAAGGGGGAAAAAAGGTAAAATACCAACACCATGTGCTACCAGTACCACCTTCTGAAACAAAAAAGCATAATTTCTTTTTAAGCCTCGAAGACACAAGCAATCACATATTTACACTTTGGTTAAAAGGCTAGAATGCAGAACGAGCATAATGTGAATTTTAAATTAAGAATACTTTAACAGGAAGGGCAAGGGAGAATCCTCTATAGACACAATTAACAGAATTGCTTTAATACACTTAAAAGTTTTAACCTTTGTGGTCTTTGAAGTGAACAGTGGAACTGCATCTATTTCAGGTTTGCACCAAAGGGCTGTACTGCCCTGAAAAGTTTTACAGTGCCGTAAACTAATGAAATAAATTATCTTAATTTGGTCAGATCTATTTTCATTAACTGTATTACCCACTGAGGGAATGAGGACAAATTTTAATTTTACTAATGTATTTCAGTTGTGCACTGCTGTGGCACTCTGTAATTGAGGCTCCTGCTCAGTGCTGCTCACTCGGGGCCACCTCTCCCCTCTCCGCCAGGCAGGGAGGGCTGTGCAGGGGGAAGCTGTGACCAGCACCACCCCAAGCTGGCCTGAACAGACCAACTCCTGCCACATTCCCATCAGGACTGCTGCAGACACAGCACAGTAGCACCAACAAGCACACTGTGAAAACAGAAAGCATTTTTGTTATAAACAAGTCGTGGGGATATATTATATACACCTGGAGTAAAAAGTACACATATAAGGAGACAGACCTTTTTCACAGCATGAAGAAAGAAAACAAAGAAGAAAAAAACACTGGACACATCCTTAGACAAAAAGCTTTTCCAGGGCCATTAATGGATTTTCAGATGTCATTATTTGACCTGCTGCCATGGACAGACAGAAGTCTAAAAAGAACAAGATATTATTGTTCCACAAAATATTTAGGAAACGGTCAAAAAGCTAACAGCAATAATTAATAGAAAGCTCCCTACAGGATCTCTCTGCAATTTTAGAGAGTATTATTTGTACTGCTGGTATGGTACATTCATTACCATAAATTACCATAACAACAGGATTATTTAAACAGCTTGGTCCAAAAGGGCAGAAAAATAGCAGTCTATGGTTACTAGCAAGTCAGAAAACACTTTTCATGTGTGACAACACTTCCCAAAAAGTTTCTGCAAAACAGAGTGGGTATTATAGCAGACAGTAGCAGAGACAGAGTTGTGCTATCTCACTCCTTTCAGTGCTTGTCAGGCTGCACCTGCAGAAATGTGTCAAGTTTTGGCTGCCACAGTCCATGACAGACAAGGATGCACTGGAGAAGGTTCACAGGAGGCCCAGGAAGATGAGTAAAGGTTGGAAAGCATGCACTGTGAAGAAGGACTGAGGAAGTTAAGTCTTTTCTCCCTGGAAAAGGCCCAGGGGGACCTCACCACATTATCTGAGTACTGAAATGGTGGCTACAGAGAGGACAGAGGCTTTCTGTTCACAAAGAGAAGACAAGGGACTACAGGTAGCAGTTACTTCAGGCAAGATTTCATCTTAATACCAGAAAGATTCGGTGGTAGTGTTTTTTTTTTGGTGTGGTTTAATTCAAGATTTTTGGGGATTTTGTTATAGTCAGAAAAACCAATTACTGGAAGAATCTCCCTAAGAACATGATGATACATTCCCCATCACTGGAGGTGGTCAGACAGGACTGGACAGGGTACCAGGCAGTCTGACCTAGGCTCTCCTTCCCACAAAAGGTAGGACCAGGTCACCAGGTATCTTCCAATATGGGCTGTTCATCCTTTACCTTTCAGACCAGTCCATCATCTGCCTGCTCATACTTAAACATATTTGAGAGTGAGACTGTTTGAGTGTGAGGATATACACACCTGAACATGATGCACGTCTTTTTCTATGATAATTAAAAACCATGAGTATTTTTGTTAAATTGCCATTTCTGCTTTTGGTTTGGCTTTTGTTTTTTTTTTAATTTTTTAAATGTGGACACATATGGAGTTACATTCTGCCAATGAATTCATATCTACACAGCAGCATATAACTGAAAGCAGACTGTAGCCTCCAACTGCCTCACCTATTTAATACACAGTATGAAATGACATATTATTTTTGAAAGGAGAACAAGATAGATGCCAGCATGAAACAGTGTTTATGAAAGCATCACCACTACAGCTGTCCCCAAGCAATAAAGCTGTTTATTCCAACCTCCTACCTCATATAAACTGAAATCCTCAGCACTGAAAAACAACTTCAAATCTGTTCATGACTCCAAGACAAATAAGAAAAGTCTTTTCTCTCCAAAGTATACAATTACGGTCATGTCCAGAAATGGCCATTTTCTATGAAAAAGCACGGACTTATAAATTCCACATTAATATTTTCTGGACACTAGTGCATACTCCATTGGTTGTATCTTGAAATTTGATTCTATCTCTGTACAAACTGGTGCATTTGGCATAAAAATAAGTCTTTTCTTTAAGGCTTCTTTGTTTCTGTAGTTATACACAAACACTCAGAGAATATTCAACAAATATCTGTATTAACATATTCACATCTAAGGTTTGTACAGGAAACCACAGATATTCTTTTGAGTTCAGGAGACATAAAAACTCTTTCATGGGTGTAGGAATACCAAAAAAAAAAATCAGAAAAAATATCAAGACAGGATTTAAAAATCAAATTTAATTGAAATGCATAGCATTTTCTCCTATCTAATAAAAGCAGCAGAGGGAAAACACTGAAACAAATCTAGAGAATAATTGCTAAATTGTGGTCCCATACACATCAGTGATACACCAATACCACAACACTCTTATGGGAAGCCAAATGCTATTAGAAATTGCATACAGATTTTGACCATATTACATATACAAAATATTTCATAGAGGTGATTGGTCAAAGAAAAAAAGGAGGAAAAAAATAAGGAAAACATTATTAAATGCTTCTTTAGTAACAGCTCCAAGATGTCAGGGTGCTGTTCTGGCAGTCAGGGCATTTGGCTGCCTCAGACCACTGCCCTTCCTGAGCTGTAATTGTCCCTCTTCATGCTGAGTGGAGGCTGAGAAGCCAGCCCTCGATAGCTTACATTTCATCCGAGCATTTGAGCTCCTGTGCTGAAATAGCTCATGTCTTGCCAATATAGAGAAATAAAGGGAGCACTCAATACCTAATTACCTGTAGCAGCACCAGTAAGAGAAAATACTCCTTGGCCAAAACAAGATTTCCATCATCTTCACAGTACAAAATCCAGAAGAAACAACTGCTGCAGCTGTCGGGGTGTTGACAGCCCTATCAGAGCGAAGCCAGTGTGATCACAGGGCCAAGAACCCATCTCAAGTAGTAAAAACCCTTTACATGCAAGTGGATATGGGACTGAGGATACTTTGAACTCCTGCAGGGGCACCTTGAGGTCTTCCAACCAACTCTAATTAACATAAACCTTAAGTAAATCCTCCACAAATGCACTGGTCACTTCAACCTGCCCCTGGTTATAACTATGCACAATTACTGAATATTAAATCATGTGCCAAGCCAGAAACAAGCAAACCCATGCCATTTGGTTACATTTACTCCTCCCATGATCAGCCTCAGTGTTCTTGCCTAGTTTCACAAATGCTGGGCAGCCTCATGGTTACACACACACACATTCCCTGCATTTCACATGGGACCTCCACTGATGACCCCCCAAAAAGCTCTCTGCACTATGCCTACTGCTCTGAACACTTGCATTTCCCCATTTTTGTGACAGATATCCTTTATAGGGAGTACGATAAGCTTTAAAACTATCTTTGTGTTTTACAATGTATATGCTGCCATGGTTCCATGTTCATTAAGGTCGTTATCACAAGAGACTAATTATGAAGTGCATGGTCCTGGAGAGAGAGGAAAGCAATAGAATCTATCCTGGCATTTCACAGAGTAATGGATAACCAGTTAAAAATGATCCCTCTGACTGAAGCCTAGCTATTCCTTTTTCCAAATCTTAAAGCCCAACTCATTATAACGACAATTTTTACTGCAGTTTCAACCTCTACATGTGAGGAGTTTGAGATAAGAGCCTCCATCCCCAAGCCTCCCTCATCTTGAGGCCATGAACCAGAATTCACAGACCCTTCCACTGCAGTTACAGCCACAATAAAAGAAAAAACCTAGGGGAAAAAAAACCCAAAATGCACCTGTCAGACAAGGAGAAGCACAAAAGAGGTACACCAGTGAAAACAAAAACATATACATTAGCCATAGCACTATGAAACATTTAGAAATAAACAAAATAAATGAGCAGTATTGCTGCCTTCTTTCTTAAAGCATGAAATAGAAACAAGTTTTTCATTGTTACATGAAAATTTGACAAATCCATACTAAATTAGTGGTTTAAATTCACCAACCTATCTCTGAAGCTTTGATTTTTTTTTCAACTGACAGTGCTGAAATGCATTAATTTATAGTACCCAAATGTTTGAAGAGAGCATATTCAATCATATTAAAAGCAGGCCTTATTTTGCTGAAAATACAAGCTGAAGGCAGGTACTCTACAGCTGGAGATACAAGACCCATATGCTACTGCCATGTCTGATCCTGCTGCAACAGGAACCACAGAAACTGAACCAGATTACTATGGACAGATGTCATGAACAAAAATAACTGAGGGAAGTGTTCCACACAGCACATTTCTGCTCAAGAAGAGAGCAGTAGTAACCGGCTTCTCTTGCCATTTAGAATGCATTTGAGTTGCTCTACTCTGGCTTTTGCTGGATACCAGAAAGCTACAGGGCACTTAGGAATCACACATGTTCTTCAGTAATAACTATGAAATTTTACTCCATCTCCTACTTTGTTTTCATGCACCAATAAATACAGACAGACACCAAAAACATGAATGTATAAAAATATATATACCTGTATGTATATAGAATTACATATAGTTTTAACTGCACTAAACTTGTTGTATTCGCAAATCTGATCAACTGCTTCATACTTCAGTGAGGCTGTTTCATGATTTCCTCTCCTGCTGTCCCCACACCCATTCCCAACCACCTGAGCAAGGAATGTTTCAACTCATGGTGTCTTGCTTGCTGTCAGTTCCAATATTTGACTAATAAAACAAAAATGACCATGTGAGAGAAAGTTTCTGTGTACCTAAACTTAAGGAACTGGTGAAAACTTTAACTCCTTCACGCATTCCCTTTCATTTCTCCCTGGTATGAAACAGCATGAGGCCAGATTTGATCAGGGTCCAAGCAAGTCTTGAGGTGAACTGAGGGAAGAAAGAGTTCTCAAATAAAAGTGACATTACCACATATATGAATAAATTTCAGAGAAAATAAGATTTTTCAACTATTCTTTAAAGTTTGGTTGCTGTGGGGAAAAGGAAGGTGTTGCAGAGGTCAAGGCAAAGAATAAAAACCCTTTTTTTTTTTTTAACATATTTCAGAATCAAATTAAAGATTGCACTTTTTTTCCCTAGTACTTTACAATCTGTAAAAAATAATAAATTGAGTGAAAGAGTAAAAAATACAATGACAGAATCACAGAATGGTTGGGCTGGAAGGGACCTTAAAGATCACCTCTAGCTCCAACCCCTCTGCCATGGACATCTTTCACTAGACCAGGTTGCTCAGAGCCCCATCCAACCTGGCCTTGATGGGATGGGGCATCCACAACTTCTTAGAGCAACTAGTTTCAGTGCCTCACCACCATCCTAATGGAAAGTTTATTTCTTATATATAATCTAAATCTATTCTCTGTCAGTTTAAAGCCATACTCCCCCTTTGTCCTACCACTACAATGCTCTTGCAAAAAGTCCCTTAAAAATCCTTACCTTTCTAAAAGTATTCTGAAACTGAATTTGCATTTTTGACTCCATAGTGGTGAAATTATTCTTTGGTACAGAGTTTCACATCACTTATCTCATGGGCTTGAGAAATACCAGAAGTTACTGAGAAACACATGGATCATTTGCCCTGTGCACAACCAGAGGGCTCTGGAACTAACTGGGAACAATTGCTAGGCACATACAGCTAACCAGCACGTACAAGCGTAACACCTTAAAGGACTTGTAAACCAGACAATCTTTTCCATTTATTTGATGTATCACTCTAATTTACTAGAATCCAAGTAAAACTCCACAAATACAAGCAAAAGCAATTACTGCCAGAAATTTTAACGGGTTTCATACATTCCTCCATTTTTAGGTACAAAAACCCAGAAAAGTTTACAGAACTACTTCTCTAATACCTACTTGAATATTTCTAATTCTATGCCCTTATTAATGCCTGCTACAGTGGTTTATAATGGTTTCCCAGAAACAATGTCTCGTTCCATCTTCAGAATGAGCTGTGATGCTACAGAATTACAGTTCGCTCCCTACTGCTGTTTATAGGAAATGAGGCACTGTCCACACAAAAATAATTGTATTTCTTTGGCACATCCTACTTTCAAAAAGTAATTCCAGTGAATATTCGTTCATGCTAGAAGATGACAAAGATCATCCTGGAATTCTTTCTTGCCTCATATTCAAAAGAAAGAGATTAGGCCAGCTTTGAGAGAAGTAATTTGAGTCCAGACAGAAGAGCCTTCATCCAAAAAAAAGTCTCTGGAGTCTGCAAGATGAACTCAATGTTTTCCACTACCTTCTCTGAAGAGCTATAAAGGCATATTAGAGCAGGACTACTAATATCCCTGGTATCTGGGGGTTCTGCCCTACAGGTTTCTTGGCACTGTTGCTGCCTTACCCTTGGTGCCAGACCTGCAGTCTGCTACTCTTGATGCACGTCCTGGCAGGGTGCACAGAGCGCTCCAGCCCCTCCACAGCTCTGCCAAGCACACAGCAACACAACTGCAAGCTGCTAAATTAATTGATTGTGCCACATTGCAACCTTGTTGCTTGAGCTTCCTCTTCTCAGAAGTGAAGGTTTAACCAGTGGGAAATAACATCCCACAGTGGATACTGAAGAAGATATTAAAATGCCAAAATGTGTGGAAGAGCATCTCTGTCTGCAGCTACTCCATCCCCTACCAGGCCCTTCTCTTCTTCCCTACAGTGCATCCCACTCTCCCAACAGACTTTGTTCTGCTCTATGTGTCCTGCTAAAAAGATTTCAGTCTAACCAATTATCCTGCTATATGAAATTGCAAAAGGATCCTGATCTTCCAGGTATATGCAGAATCATTAACATATTCAAAGAATAAACCATCTCTCTTAATTAAAAAAACACCACTACAAACAAACAAAAAGCAGAGAACTTGCTCTAAAGAAACATCATATTTACAATTTCAAACTGTGAACAGTTGACTCTGCTAAAAAATATGCTTCCAGTGTACCATTACTGGCAAATTATTTACCTAATTGGTGAACAAATTGAACTAGTTAAGCTGTACAGAGACTAAAATCAACACAAAGCTTAATATGAAACATCATATATTAAAATTTCATGTACCCAACATTTTACAAGATGATCACTATTAAGATTTCTAATCCAACTTCTTTTGCTGAGACAACAGTTTCATTAAGCGCCACAGTGCGAATCTAACGATGCATGGAAATCTGCCTCAACAACATCAAACAAGCAGAACTGACACAGGAGCTGCCTTCAAACCTGGGCACTGACTTTCCCTTTCAACACAGGCTGACACAGAGACAGCAGCTCACTTTATCCAACCTAGCACTGTATCTTGGAGGAAAACAGCAATGGAAGGAATGCTGGCATTAAATGCGCACAGGAAAGAATAGAAAGACCAAAGACAGAATTTTTCTCATAGAATATATAATCAATTTGCAGATAATTACAAGGCATAAAAATAGTTAATAACTCACATGTGGGAGGAGGTTGAGGGGGTTTTTTAATACTCTGTGATATTACTTAAGCTCATTTTAAACTAAGAAGGGGTTTGAAAGAATGCTATGATTTGGCAATGCCAAACTTCAAATATCAGTAAGGAATATGTGGGTGCAGATCAGGCCCAGGACATCAGGGATTGGATTATAAACCTTCCCCTCCATTCACACAGTCAGTGTAACAAAGCCTGGGCTGTGTCAAATAGCAAATTTCATTTTGAAGCTCTTCTGCATAAAGCAAATTCTGGGTTTATGTCCTATTGCTGTAAAATAGAAAACTTGTACATTGTTGTTCGATGCAAAAATTCTGTATTTTCACGGCACATTGCATAAAGAAAAAATGAGGCAATAATGCTACATATGCAATACCCTACATGTGAGCTTGCTGCTGTATTTCAAATTTCCATATTAAAGATGCATTTTCTGTATACATCTGAAGACATTTCTTTGAAAACTTCAGGCATATACAAAGACATGAAGTGACTGCTAGGTAATTTGAATTTCAGACCTTTAAATCTCTGTGACTACAAGCTTATAAACAAATTAAGAAATAAATTAATGGATTAAAAACAACCACAAATTGGAACAACTAAGTGTTTCAAAAAAGACTAAGATAAAAATCAATATAAATATACACTAAACAAATATAATACTGTCTTAAAATTTATAATTAATATGTTTTATGGTGTTAAAAATAACAAGCATTTAAAAGTGCAGTGCCAAAACTGACCCACATTTGGCTATTATGTAGTATCATTGTTGGATTTCAGTGGCAGAATGTTTGTCAAAATAATACTAATTAAAATAACCCTGTTGATATCAGTTGTGAAGAACAGCAGCACTCCATATACTATAGGAATGCATTTATGAACTCAAAAATGAAATTATTTTCAGGTGTCCATTTTAGCAGGTTTTTTTGAAGCAGAAGGTATCCCACACAAATGTAGTCAGCATACTGCAGGTGTTTCTATCATGCTTAAAGAACCTATGTCAGGTAAGAACACACTTCTTTGTAATAGCTTGGAGTAGCATAAAGATTAGATTGATAAAGTAATATATATATACACATATATATTACCTGTTCTTGCCTCTCCAGCCACTTGTCCACCATGGGATGACTGGCACTTAACGATGAACGAGCATTGTCTCTCTGAAACTGGTTAGACCAGCTACTAGTATCTCGTGGTAGGCTTCTGTAGTTTTCATCTTTCTAGTTTAAAAGAAACAAAAAAGGGTCTTATAAAAAACAACCAGTCCTTGCACATTAACAATGCAGCTGGTTATTAAATGAATACAAGAGGAAGACTGGACCCAAGGACAGCGCGATGGCTCGGCCACTCAAGAGCTCCTGTTCCTTAATGCCAGGGACACCCAAATAAAGCCTGGGTGGAGTTGTAGATCTTCCACCCACTCATGCTTCCCTTGCTCTTTTTCCAACCTCAGACCTCTAGTGCACAGATTCCCAAGTACATACTCAGCAAGGCTTTCAGAGCATCACTCTCCTCAGTTCATTCTCACTGAGAGCAAATGCACCAAATGAGTGCACTCAGTGACCGCTATGGCCACTACATCATTTTCCCAAGTCTCTGGATTTAATCAATTTTACAATCAAGGCAGTCTCACTGCTCCAGGTACTGTCCTTAAAACCAGAATAGCATGCTGTAGAGTTCAAAACTTGAATTTATTATTTCACATAACAATGCTTTGCCTGGTTTGCCTGAAGGTACAAGTACAGTCACATTTGTAGAACAGCAGCAGATGGAGATTGTGCTGACAGAGATACACTGATCCTACTGAGACTGATAATTTTTCTCTTTCTTTTTAATTGATGAATTTGTCTGCACATCTTTCCTACAAGCTGTACAAATTCTTCAGCTTCTAAAGGTTATTAGTCCTTACCCAGTCTGATCACTAAAAGCCAACAAAAGCACAGAGGCAGATTCTTAATGACGGGAGTTACTTTTAGCCTAAAGTCAGTGTTACTGATAGCTTACATAGCTTAGTTCCTTCCAACTGAAATAATACATGGAGCTAAAATTCTGCTTAGCTTTTCAAAAGAGAATTATAAATATACTATAATTTATATAAGTGTACTTCCTTCAGAAGCAGAGTGTTTTTTCCAGTCAATGTTTGTCTATCTTCATGAAAAATCAGATAATTCAGAGAGAGTATCTATTTTTAAAACAGGATTGCAAAACATATTTTGCAATATTATTACCACTTTAAGGAATCTCAAAACCCTGTAAAATAAACAAACAGCAATGCACATTTGCAGCTAAAAGTTATTATTTTCTTTATAGCACACAGAATATTTTTTACCCCCTCTTAAATCAATACTTCATTCCATCAGCATGAGTATTTCCTTCCCGGTTTGCCATAGTGATATTTCTTTGGCTTGGAACAATACTAGTCCAATATTCTAGATGCAGCATCTTAATATTGTCCTTCACAACGCCCTTGCAATTGTCCTTTACAATTTTATTTGTTGTATATATACGACAGGCTTTGCTAAGAAATTCAGGTCTTGGTATAACTGTGAAATAGAGCAGTTTCCAAAAGTTTCCCATGCAAGACCAATCTTTTCCCAGGCATTTCAAACCTAAGCTTTCTTAATTGATGAGAACTTTTCTTGAAAGATGTTGCAGTATAAGATAAAGTCTTCCATGTCAAGACACTGAAGATTCAATTCATCCAACACAAGATAACATGGTAAAAATACGTTTGCACAAGTAACCGGCCTAAAAAATACCCATCATAAATTACTTTACCCTGCCACAAATGAGCAAAAGCTCTGTGCCTTTCAGCAACTGAAAACAATCCAGTATTCCAGTTCTGGTTAACCACACAGCAAACTAGAAACTTGCTCTGTGTCTTGCTTAGAAAGGCAAAGTCAGCTTTGTACAGCAAATATCATAAAAGCCGAGGAATGGTGTACACAAATTGATTTTTGTCCTGTTGCTTCTCTTATTCAATTCTCCTCTTCAGGTGACAGGGGTGGCACAGCTCCTATAAGCCAAAACAACAATTTCTCTTGTTCAAAGTGGGCAGGTATAACAACAAAATCAGAATCTGACAAAGAAATAACAAAAAATCATTTTATGCACAAAACCACCCATGCAGCTGGTGCGTGCATTATTGTCACCTAACAATAACCCACTACCTGACAGACATCACCTGGTCTGAATGAACAGAAATTTCTTCCCATAAAACAAGACGTTTTCTGTATTTCTGTACTTTATAGAGAATTCCATTTTTTATTGATTCCTGCTTACAATGTTCAATAGAAACTTTTTTAAAAGACATTTTTATTTACAAAATACAAAGCCCTCTCTCCACACAGCATCCATTATGCCTGCACAGGAGCATTTCACAAGAGTAAGAGAGAAGCAAAGATGCTCATCTAGGGATGTGTTGTTCTTCAATTATTCAATCACCAGGTCTCAGAATCACAATGAACAGTCACATTGCACAAAGTTTACATTGGAAATTTGTGCTGTAAAAGGTCTCAAATATCACAACACTCAGAGTAAGTGAAATTACCTAAGCTCAGAGAGTTAAATTAGGCCTCTGTCTTGTGTATCTACACTAATGTCAAGAATTTTGCCAAGAGTTTACGCCTAATATTATCTATGCTGACAGAAGAGTACATTCATCCCACCTACCAAAATATTTCTGCTTGTAACCCTCTTTTGTAGAAGATTGCCTTTCTCCTGCTAAGACTTAAATCAGCTTATTTTACACAGAAGACATCCAAGCCACTAAGCAATTTTTTGTGACAGCAGAAATAAAAGCCAGAATGGTAGAGACATGTGGTTTCTGTAACTCTTTTTGTTTCTCAGCACTTTCACCTCTCACCTTTCTTCAGAGGATCAAAATAGCGCTATTACCAGATTGGAATAAAATAGCAGTGCTGCAATCACAGACACAGTCATGTTGATGTTAGCCAAATAGGGAAATATTAGAAGATCCACCAGGCACAGACAAGCCCTCCACTCCTTTCTTTGTCACTGCTTTCTGGCAAACAGCTCTCCCTGTCCCCACGAGTGCAGCACTGGGACAAGCACCAAACTGGAGGAGGAGCAGAGGGATCAGCACCCAGCACTGCCACACACCATCCCTCTCACAGGCACCTACAGCACACAGCCTTAAGGTGCTCCTGGCTACCTGGAACCCCATTTTTGCAGGGGTTTCCATTACTACCAGAGCTAATTCAAACATAGCTGTGCTGACAAACCACAGAGGTACAGGTGAAAAACATCACTGCAGCTTAGACATTGGGATTTACTGAGCCAGCTGTGATGCTGCTATTTAAAATATATGCTGTTTGGGGATTTTTTGTGTAAAATATTCAATTGCTAATCCAGAAAGCTGTACTTGTCTTCAGCATGCTCTAGCTTTAGCACACATGCTCCCAACATCCAACTGAAAAAGGAAGGAGGTAAAGGTGGAGGAAAAGGTGTGTGTCTCTTTCTCTGGAGAAAAAGGTGTGTGTCATTTTTAGCTACAATACCATAAAGGAGAAGATTTCATGGTACAGAAGCCATCAGGGTCACTCAGGGAATTCCCATTCCTTCTGGAAATGCAGCTGTAAGCCCTCCTGGGACCAGGGCTGACATGCATCATCAGTTACAATTAAATGCCCTAATTTTTTAAAAAGAAGTTTCTTCCCCAAACATCTTTGGGGACCACGGGCCATGTCAGCTTTATCATGTTTGAAATGGAAATTGATGAATATAATACTAAAAGTGCCAAGTCATAATACCACCACTACACTTAACTGCAGCATTTTGGAGTAATTTTAATGAGGACACATAATCTAAGATTTAGTTCAGCATGGTGTCCCTGTGGGGTTTTGCTGGAGGATTGGGTGAAAGGGGAAAGGAAAAATGAAGCAATTTTGCCATACTTTTAATTTCAGATGAATTGCAATATATTACAAGAGTCTCATCAAAGACTCTGTAGCTGGTAGAGGAAATAATGCATTAAAATGGTCTGTGTACTTCAATTACTAGCTGTCATTGCACGAACTCACTTGTGATTTTAACTTGCAGTTGTACCCCTGCAAACTCCCAGCATCACAACCCAACCAGAACGTTCTCCACCTGGTGTGGTGACAGTTCCACATCTGCTAAATCATTTGCTACTTCCCAAATAGTGAAGAAAATGGGTTTTCCCTTTGTTTCACCTCCTGAATGGCTAAAGTGTGGCGAATTTTGGTTGCTTATTTAAAACAAAACTACACTATACAGCACTACAACAGGGGTAAAATACATTGAAGACATCTTCAAAGTAATTCTTTGAAAGACAATTCAAAAATGCAAACCAAGTTTTCACTTAAATTATTTCTACACAATAGAAATGTGTCCCATGTGTCCTTTAGGACAGTCACTAAGAGAAATCATTTTGGGCACTGACCATTTTTTGCTATCCAGTCTTTTTCCTTCTATCCTATGCACTTTGGAAAAGGATGCTTGTTTGTTTGCCTCTAGCTCCTTGTGATGGCCTCAGACTAAGATAGGATTTGTGATGAAAGATGAAAAAAACTTTCTTTAGTCTTTTGAGGTTGCAATTCCACCTGAAAGACTTTGGCCAAATTCATGTTTCTAAGGGCAATTATTGTTGTAGAATCACTATACAAGTATAAAGATTGTTCTTCTTTCTTTTAATGGTCCACAATGACCATGTTAGACCCTGAACAACTTGGTGTCACTCCGACAGGATGCTAAAAACTGTAATTAATTACCAAAACAGTCACACAGTTTATATAAGTAACTCTGTCTGATGAAAACATCTGTTTATAAATGAAATAATATACACACAGATCCATTTTCCATGCTGTCTGATGGTCTAGCAAATAGATTCCTGGAGTTTTTTATTTGGATGAGGTTTCACGGCTGCTTTTTAACTGGATTTTAGACAAATATACAATAAGACCAAATTGATCTCCAGTTCTAAAAAAATACCAAAAAAAAAAAAAAAGAAGGCCACACAAACGTCTCTTTTACATGGAAAAAACATTACATATATAAAATTAATTAACCCAAAAGATGCATTGCATGAAGAGAAATTCCATTTTTTAAAAAATCCTGCTTACACAGATGTCAGGTTTGGAACTGTTCTCTCTATTAACATAGCATCTTGTAACAACAATTTCTCCCAAATGTCAGTAATTTACCACCAAACTAACTGTTCCAGTCACCTCCTATAACTATCCATGTATCTCAGTAAACTGACACTACTGCTTGGGCGAGCTTCCTTTTATTCCCAGCAGATTCATTTTCCAAGGCTGCTCTTTTCCTGATGTATACTGAAGAACATGACCCCAGGAGCTGCAATAATGCAGATACAGTCCAGCCATTCAGTGTAGAGAAAAAGGAATGAGTTACAGTCACCCAGTATCAGAAACCTTTGATCTGAGGCCACTCTCCAAGGAGGAAAGTGAAAGAGGACTCCCACATTAAAGAATTACCACAGCTTCATCCCTTCTATCAGCTCTGACCCGGAACATGGGTCACTTCCAAAAGGTAAAAGCTGATTTGCAGAAGATACAAATATAATAGTCTAATAAAGAACTTGCATGCTCTAGTTATAGTGAAAATAGATGACAAGAATGACCATTCCGCATTTATTTGGGTATTTTCAGAAAGACCCTTCTCAGAAATGACCCTCTGTATAGCTCCATGAAAGGAATTAATGCATTATGCTTCTAGAAGAGCTCATTAGATGCAAAAAGGAAAAAAAAGCAATTGAAAAACCAGTGTTGTTTAAGTTCTATCACCTTAAGTTCAGAAATTTCCAGAGTTGTGCTATTCCAATTTATATATTCCATGTTACTTTTTGACTGACCAGCAAGGCCTGACCTTAAAAAAAGGAGTAACTATGGGCCATGATAATCAGACAGTTCCCTGTGCAAGTGGTATTATATGTAAACATATAATACCAGTGTCAAAGAATATTGGCTCAATTAAGAGTAAATTAAAAAACATCATACTGCCCATCCAAAACATTCTGTTGCTGTCTCTTGTTTACAACACAAAAATTGAAAATGCCATGATCTCTGCATGTTCACAGGCAAAGCCAGAAGTTTCCAAACAGTGTTATTTCTCAGATGGAGGGACAAGAAAGAAGCTGCTTCTTCCTTTCACTCTTTACTTATTAATCTCCTAATATAACCCCACAAGGGATAATGCAAAACAACTCAAATAACATACAGCAGTTTATATTCAGTAATTATAATTCAGAAACCGTAACTGAAAACCATGCCTTTGCACTGCTCCATTTTAAAGAAAAATAAATGAACCAGTTAAGTTAAAGTGTCATGAAGCTACAGTTCTGATTCCTCTACACATTATACTTAGGAAACCATTTCCCCTTCTACTATTTTTCATTCAAGTTAATATTCTCTTTTTCTGTGCCACTTTAAAGGCACCTAAAGAGTTCTTATGCATATCCACCTGTATACGAATCTATATGGGTATCTGTTTAAATGCAATAATATAATTATGCACAGTCCTGCCATTTTCACCAGATATTTGCTTTTGTACCCAGATTTATACCTTTTATGCCAATTTGGATTTAGAGAAAATATAATTTGTAAAGTTGTTTATTTTAAGGGTTGATATGATGGATTCGATTCTTTGAGAGAGCCAAGAAATCAAAGAAGGGTAAAAAAAAAAGAGCTGCTAATTAATTTCAAAGCAGCCTCTAAAAACAGGATTTTACAAATAGAATGTCAATATAAATATATTTAAGAAGCTTAGAGAAACAGGAAACAAGGGGATGTAGGAAACTTCATGACGACCTTATATTTAGATCTCAAAACGAAGAATATCTTATAAACCACCAGCAGCCTTTTAAATGCCATGTAGATGCTTTTAGTTGGCCATACCTGAAATGCTGCAACTGACTGTCTGTATGTTCAGAAACTTGCATCTGATGCTCTGAAATAACAAAGGAGGCTGGGATAGGAGGTAACCAGTCTGTCTTCAACTAATGGAACTGATTTTCCCCTTTCTTCACTACACTGGCCAGCATGGAGAAGAGCAGGTTTTTAAGGTCAGAAGCACAAAGGCAATGTCCCAAACCCACAGTACCTCTTCCCCAGCAGCACTCACACACCACTGCCTCCTCCATATGGAATGATACGGACCAGGAGCTCCACTGGGCTCCCAGCAAAGCATCCATCACCTCACCCAACTTGCCAATTCACTCAGACCTCAGCCAGAATTCCTCCCAGGGTCTGTGGAGCAAGGCCCAGAGAGGAACCGGCCAGGGGCTTGTAGCAGTGTTTCCCTTTTATCTGAGTTTACAGCAGCACACACACCCTCAGCTCCTTGCAGTCCCACTAGTGTTCCTCACACTGAACAGCTTCCCATCTTCCTTCATCTTACTGTTTTAGCTTTTGTTCCTGTTTCATTTACTTCACAGGCTCAGCAGGCAGTGCTCTTTAGCTGGACATCTGTACACAAGAGCTGAAGAGCTCATTTATAGAGACAACAAAACTGGATGGCAGCACACAATGATCATCCCATCAGGCTGTGAAACTAAACCAGGCTAAGTGAGCTCTGTTTCAGCCTTGAAATCGGTCATAACAGAAGTGCAAAAGGTGACTATGAATTCCTGCATTTACTCGAGCTGATTTTCCCCACTAACTAAAGCTTAACATCTCCTCCCCAGCCTTTGCACTGATTAGTTCCACATACAAGTGAATTTTATTCTGATACTGCTTGGTTGTCATGTCTTTATTCAGTGCTAGATGAGATAAGTGAATTTTAAAATGCAACAGATTTAGCAAAAACTGATTAAATATTCACTGTTTAAAATTTGCAGGTTCATATCTGAACACTGTTGGGAAGCATAGCCTGCAACCTGAATTGTACTTTAAATTTCTTCTTGCTAGATATACATTCACCCAAAACCCAAACATGTTTTGCAGCAATACGTAACCTTAATAACCAGAAAGCAAGACAGACAAATATTTTAATCTGCAACAAATGTATATGGTTGCATGGTTGTAGGTTACAACTAAACAGATGAAAGCAGGTCAAAACAAAGATCCATATATATTACCAGGAAAAATATATGTGCTTCTAACCTTGGGAAATAAAAAAATCCACTAAACCTGAACATCTAACTGTTGGGATTTTTTTTTTAAACTTACTGAGTCTTTTATAAATCTACTCTTTCAGGACCAGCCATTCACCCTCAAACCAAGGAAGAGCTACAAAAACATAAAAAATTAATACCAATAGAGACAAACACTTAAACACGGGAATTTACAAAGTACACCCTCACTTAGAAAAATGGCAGAGGAAACATCTTCAATTATCCTATACCACATACTTTAGAGCTTTCTGTTCTCAGTATAGCTTTCAGAGGCTCTCAGAGAGGTGCTGCACACTGCATTTACTGAAGTGGAAAAACAAACAACCTGCGCACATTCCAGCACTCCTTTATCACAAGCAGGAGACTCTCTCACCCTGACCCTCCTGGGCACTCCCAGCTCATGATGCAGCACTGAGTCCCCTCAGCTGTGGAGCAGGCATTGCTCACCCAGACACTGCCCACCCATCACCTGCACTGAGACTGGGACACAAACACACATCCTTCCTACATCACTGATGAAAAACAAAGGCAATGTGTTTAACAGACTTGCTCAGCCTGAGAGCAGAAGTGGAAAAAAACTCACCAGCTCTCAGATCTTGCACTGATATCTTTAGAGGGACAGAGAGGAGATTTGACAGATGGGCATCCACAAATGGATGACTTGGAGCAAAAGGAGGTAAAACAACAAAGGAGGTGGAGAAAATTATACCTTCACTTTGGATTTATTTGTTTTGTTGTTGGCTTTTTGCCTGCTTAACATGTGGTCATGACCGACTTTTGAATGCCAACAGCTGAATTCTGTCCATGTACACAGCCCTCAGCTAATGGAACAGCATAGCATCAAATGATGCACACTGGCTGTTACCTCTGTGCACTAGGCAAGGATTTTTCACTTGGTGTCTGTTATTCCCAACTTGCTGGTGAGGGCAAGAAACATATTTGTTTTCACATTTTGAAAGTCAGGAATTTTGAGCTCTTTCATAGAGTTTTCATTGCACTAAAAATATCACCAGCAACTGTACTAAAGACAGACAATTCTTCATGGTATTCATGAAAGCACCTGAGGCAGAGGGCACATGAAGAAACACAAATTATTCCATCAAAACATAAGAAAACAACTTTCTTATTCTGAGAATGATCGAACACTGGAAGAGGTTGCCCAGAAAGGTGGTGCAGGCTCCATCCTTGGAGATTTACATTCTCAAAACCTGGCTGGACCCAGACCTGAGTAACCTGCCCTAGCTGCCCCTGCTCTGACCAGGCAGGCTGAACCCAACAATCTCCAGAGCTACCTTCCAACCTCAGCTCAACTGTGATTCTGTGAAAGACATCAATTTTACACACTATCCAGGACAAAAATAACACATACTGTGGTGATTTCATAGTGCACTCTCTTTGGGTACAGTTCCTTTTAACTATTTAATCACCATGGCACAAGCTGCCAGCAACAAGTTACTATCACAAAGGAAGAAAACTGATGTTTACAACTTCTGTTTTCTTGACTTTCCATTAATCTCTCTTCTGTAACATTTAACATATTAAAACACTTTATTTCACCGCATTTGGACAACCCATGTTCATGCTCCCTTCCTCTCAGTCTATGCAAAACCACATCTGAAATTACAAAGCTCATGACCATCTCATTGAAAAGGAAAAAAACCCTGCTCCAACATACCTGGATGAAGAAATATTCATAGCTATTGAATCCCCCAGAACTTCTGTTTAAAACACTGAATTTTTAGGTTAAAAGCAGGCAGCTGTATCCATCATGTGGGGGTTTAAAGCCTCTCATGACAGAGATGCCAGGCCCTTTGCAGATATCCTGAACTTCTCCTCAGTGGATTCACCTGTACTACAGCACTTCACCAATACTGCTCACCAGGTACACAGCACCTCCCTTCTGAAGGACTCAAAACCAGAGACTGAGGCTCCCAAGAAACATCAGCAACAATTTGGTCTCAGGCCCTCAGAATGATGCCCAGTCCTTTAGTCCACAACCTTCCCCAGTTAATTTAATAGATTTACACTCTGCCATTTAGACTTCCTGGCTATAAAATGACACCAACACACAATTTTAATATTGTGCCCTTCAATCATCTGAACTATACTTCAATTCTAGTGAAGCACCACATCTTTGGTGACAGTGACAAAACAATTGTCACTAAGCTGTGTTTAAAAGGACTTCAAGGTAAATGAAACTAATTTTCACTTTAAATTTGATTTTGAAACTGAAATATCACTGTTGCTGGAGCTTTTCAAAATATGTATGCATGCTCTTCTCCTATCTAAACACATTTCATTAGAGAAATATTTTTTTTCATTCTGTTTACAAAGAGGATTAGAAAGGATTGCATCTTTCACATAAATATAAATCCCTGCAACCCAGCAATCTGAAATTTTGTACTCATCAGTCTCAGCCCACAGGAACAGCAAAACTCCCTGCAACAGGAGATGTGGGAAACACAATCTGTTTTGCAGGTAAGGTCATTGATGCTAGATGAGACTTAGGGCACTCAGAGGAAGTTTCAAATTATTTCTCTGTGGTTTATAGAGTCCAAAAAAATTAGCTTTCCATGTAGGAAGAAAGTATATCCTAGAAAGAATTATTATTCCTACAAGGCACAGTGATACTCCACCTCAAAATACATACATGGACAAACCCATTTAACAACAAATAAGCAAAAAATTTGGCAGCTGACTAAACAGCAAAGACAAAAGCACAGGAAAAAAGGAACTACAAAATGATGTGCCAAGTACACTGAGTTATGTGCTTGCTGTTGCTGATCCACCCCACAGAGCACATTGTGTGCCATTTGCTTTGCTGCAGGTGGGTGAACCCAGCAGCCAGAGGCACAGGAGCCCATGCACAAACATTTTTCTCCCTCTTGAGCTCCCCTTTTTAACCTACATTTCCAATTCTTTCTGCTGTACCAATGTTGTTATCTCTGACAGCGCAACATATGAATCAAAATCAGCAAAGTCACAGTGGGAAGTTTGTCCTAAGCCTGTTATCCACAGTGCAATCCTGCATTAAGCAAGGCAGGTTAACTAGATAAGCCTTCAGTCTTTCAGAGAAGCAGGATCAAGGCAGGTAACTAATTTGTAATGATAAGTCATTCCTCATCATAAATAGAATCGCAAATTTAAAAAACCACACTGAAAATATATGGGATAATTAATTCACAGTCATTATAAAATGCAGCATAACTGGTTGTTGCATTTACGCTCTTCCAAAACTAACACAACATCTAAGGGGACAGAAACATGATTTTTATCAATGCAGCTTACTTCTATTAAGGACAGCTAGTTGACCCAATAGGCTTTGGTACTAAGTTATTAAGAATGTGATTCAAATCATCAGTTATTCAGAAAACAACAATACCAAAAAAGATTTTACTGCAGTGGAAAAAAGCACATATGATATGCTTCAGCTGTGTACAATCTGTTCACCTGCACAGTTCAATACAATTCAAACAAAATTACACCTTGCAAATCAGGCATTACTCCAGGCCTCTGAGAAAGATTTCTACTTAGAGATTTCTTCTTTTTTCATTAGAATGGCTCAAGGAAGCAAGAGACAGGATTAAGTCAAGCTATGAGTCACTAGGTAATACAGACATGTCTGTCTCACACACAAAAGTATCTGAAAATGGTTTTAACATTCAATTTCAAAAACATTAATCTCAAGAAGCAAATTTACCAACTAGAGGTGATCAGGAGCCAATTTTGTGAATATTTCACAGATGGGAAGACCTATTCATTTGGTTGAAACCATTCATAGGAAGGATTAGGTCAGGAATTACCTAGCTAAGTACACTTAACAGCACTACAATAACTTGTAAATAATCGATAATTCTGCAAAAAAATGAGTACCTTGGAACAAAAACCAGAGTAAATTGGTCTTACAGGTGAAAAACATAGAAAGCAGAAATTATGTGAGATTCCAATTCTAAGGATAGAGAATGTATTATGATATCCTGATAATAAAAATATGTTTCTTTAAAAGATTATTTGAAAAATGGATGAGAATGCACGCTCAGTTTAAGGCAAGGATTTCATATCACAATATCCCACTTATCATAACAGAAATGCATCTCAAGTTCAACACACATCCAAATCTTTGCAAGACCAACTCAGGCCCCTCCAAAGCGTATTCCGGTCACTCTCTGGTCATTCTCTTCTTAGGGACACAGGAGATCTGGTGTCTCATTTCATTTACCCCATAACTACAGGCAGCACTACAGTTACAGCAGGATCCTTCCACCAGCCTGTATTTTTACTCTTGCCCAGCACCCTTTTCCCTTCCTGTTTGCCCAGAACTACTGGCATATGTCCTGGCTCCTCACAGCCTTCTGTGCATGGCAGCACTCTCACCCCTTCATTTCATCTCAGCTTGGGCATCTGCCCATTCTCCTGCCATTCCAAATTCTTCATACCCAAAATGAAACAAACACCAGTAAGACGTCCTCTCTCACTTGTCCCTGAGAAATAAATCCCTTCTGCCAGACACATGCAGCTTCCCCTGTGCTAATTCCTCCAAAAATTGGACAGGGTTTCCACCTGTCAATTATTTCTCTTTAGAGGTGACGGGCTGAAAGTAATGTCACTTCTTGGAGTCAGTAGGTGGATGAAGCTTTTGGCAACTCTCCCAGAAACCCTTTTCATGTTTCTGCAAGATACTGCTGGGGCAAAGTTGCTAATCTACAACTGTGCTGCAAATCTCAGCCCAAGAACATATGTTCTTGTGCTGTCAAGAAAGAGAACTGCAGTGAAAACATTACATAGTGCCAACCACTCACAAAAGATATATGGGTGCTCAGGCCCAATGCGCTGAGCAGAAAATTAAGACTGTTCTCATTGCTTTTCTGAAAATGTCTGTGCCATCTATAATCAATGAAACAGTCTGGAACAAAGCACAGCCATCTCTTTGTTATCCGAGTAGCTGAAGAAAAACAACCTAATGTAAGAAAAGAAGACTTGTTACTGCTCAAATAACACAAATGCATTTGTAAAAATTCATTGTTAGTACTTTGGTAAGAGACTGGTGACAGGGACTTCAAAAATGCCACCATTTAGAAAAATAATACAAATGAAATTGTTGCTATTACTGTGGAAGGAAATGAGAATTCTTAATGTGATTCCTAAGAGAAACAGGATTGGCTACAAAATCTTGACTCACATGAAGAAATCAAGACACTGAAAACAGAAAAAATCAGTCTAGCATAAATGAACTCAGGATTAATTCATAATACACACTGCATAAGCAATTATTTAATTCCATGTGTTTACTGCAATTTACTTATAAAAAATAGTTATCTGCTCTATTCAAATGATCAATATATAGAGTGTCCAAAAATGATAAAAGAATTTATCAGCATCTGTTGTACTAACTAATATAACTTCAGTTCTTTCCAATCTTTTTGATTTAGTGTTCTGCAGTGCCTTGCTTCCCATCCCTACATGAGATCATATGCATTCCTTTCCAGTTTGGTCACCATGCTCCAATAGACATGAAATATTTTCATAAAAACCAAGAATAAGCACATGCTGAACAACTAATGATGAGACTACTGTGAAAGATAAGCTGCTGTTCAACTGTTTCCAATTTCTGCTGACTTCAGACACTCAAAGAAATATGATTACACTGTGTATAGCCCTTCATATCTATGCTTGTGGAGTAACAAAGTGTCATCTCATTATCATTTCACAAAAATTAACTGAAAATGTTAATACTTCAAATGGATCAATTATAATTTTTTTTCTCTGAATCAGAGTAGTACAAAACACATATTTACAAAAGGGCACACACTCCTGTGCCACACCAGTACAAGTGACAGAAAACATACTATTACCTGCCTGAAACCCTGATTAAGCAGAAACTTAATGATACCAAGTTAAACTGACACCTTTGCAGAACAGGGACCTCAATGCCTGTGAGCACTGAGCTTTTATAGATTCTTTAGAAATGACCAAAGGCCCACTGAAAATAGTTTGGTTCATTAGCAGGGTATAAAGGCTTCTTTATTTGGGGTGTGTAAATCCTGACTGCTGAGACTTAGCTTGCATTTATACTACACTGAGTTAACAGGAATGAGGGGAAAAAAAAAAAAAGCTATATTAAGCTGCATATTTTCCAAGATGACTTTGTCCTGTGTAGTGAGAATGGCAATCAAAAGTGCAACATTCTTTTAAAATTACTCATTTCTACCAGAAAATACACATTTTTTTCCTTTTGAGTTTTTCTGCAAGCTACCATCACAATTATGGACAATGTGGGATTGTACAAAAGGGCTTGATTCTTCAAATTTTTTTAATATTGCGCTCAGAAGAGTGCTTCTTGTTGGCTTCTCTAGCAAACAATGCAATTCATGGAGAGATACTGAAATCATATTGAAAAAATGAAGGAAAAAATACTCACACTGCATTTCACTGTTTTATTTTTAAGACTGCTATCAAGGAGAGAAATAATTTGTGTTTTGTATTAATTCACTAGAGACTCAGAAAGTACAAATTAGCAATGCTGGGTTAGGAAGACAAACCAGACCAGCTGTGGGCATGCAGATTATTCACTGACATAAGGCCTTCTACAGAGATCAGTAAAAATTAATACAGACATGGCCTACCAGCATTAAGAAAAAGTTGAAAATAAAAACTCTGCAGAATAGTGAATAATCATAGATTCAACTACAGCTAAGGGCAAAAATCAAGTTTTTAGGGTCACTGCTGTGGTTATCACTGAGAGTCTGGGAAGAGCAGGACAAGCGTGACTCAAACACTTCACTGCTGCTGACGGGGTTGGGTGGACAAGGTCAGAAAACACAAGTTTAAACCAGGAGCAGATGAGAGAAGCAGAAAACAATTCAATATTCATGCACGTTTGTAATTTATTTACTAAAGTGGAGGAAAGAAGCATACCTTTCTCTCATGAGCACTGGGCACACCAGGGGTGTTCTGCTTGAGGAAGCCTGCTGTTGTGGACCACCTGGTGGGGTTCTTGCGGGAGGGCTCCTCTGCAGGGAAATTTGTGTCGCTCACAGAGGTGGAGAGGCCAATCAGCGCAGGGTCACTACTGCGGCGGACATGGAGAGGCATATCTGCAAAATAAAACAGATAGTAAATAAACATTGACTAGATTTAAAATGTTTCTGACAAAGGAAAAATATTTTTTCAAGCTCTGGAAGGGTGGCTGCGACCAAATGTGGTTTCATAGAGCAAGGAGTTCTTGACCTCAGCACAGCTCCTCAAGGACAAGGTCTGTCCCTCAAACCACAGCCTTGCTGCTTGGCTGCACATGGAGAAAAGGAAGGGAAAACCAATCCCTCTGAACCAAGCACAGCTCAGTGGCTTTCCAAGCACAAAGCTATCTGTTGGATAGCGTGCAAAATAAAAACATGCAACATGGACTTGAACAACCAGGAGGTTAAGGTGACATATAGGTATTTTGAAGAGCAAGCAGGCTAAGCCTGGTGGCAAAGCAAGGGGTGGACTTGGATGAAATGTTCCCCCACCCCACCGCCAGGGCTGGGCACTGCTAGCACAACGTGCTGCCAGGAAGCTGCAGGCCAGCCAAGGCAGCCTCCTGACCTTCTACAATATACTCTGCATTTCCCTCTCAAAACTTATGGAAGAGACTGTTTTCTCCTCTGCATTCTTCCTTTGCCTCTTCCTGGCAGCTCAAGCAAGATCTGTGCTGATTAACCCTGATTCCCTCAGCCTTGCAGCTGGCGTGACTGACAGGAGAAAAATATTTCATTAGTAAAAAATGATGCAGCAGGACGGTAGACTGATTGGAAAGAGATAAGGTTTTCTTAATATATGTAGAGGTCACATCCATTCTGGAACTTTAATGGCACATTAAAGTTAGTTTCTTTTGAAATAGAACTTAATTTTTTCCAATTTCATTTATTATCCTACAGCAAATACCCACACATCTATCCTCTCCTTGCCCAAACAGAAGTTTCACTGCCTGAATTTGTGACCTCTTAGTACTCTCCCACTCAGCATCAGAACAGAGAGGCTGTGATTTATCAGTTTTATTTTTCTTTATTGCAGCACTGAGAACTCTGAATGCAAAGTGCAAAGGAAAAAGGTGAAAGCAATGGCACCTAAGCAGTTGAGTCAGTGGGAAAGGCACAATGGGCAACAGCTGAGAATAAAAACCAGGACTGGGTTTTAATGCTTCAATGAAACAGTTCCCAAGGAAACTGTGGGTGCAGGTCTGGCAATACTAACAGGAAAACACAGTGACAGGAGTTGTTTGTTAAACGACTTGTCTCAATCTCAACAATAGCTTCATGTTAATGTTACATTTAATATTATTTAAAAAATCTTATTCTGCAGGGCATTATGAATACACTGAAAGATACAGTAAGTCATGCCACACAATGAAAACATGCAAGTTTTTTTTAATCCACAAGGACTCCTGCTGCTGAGATATAAACAAGTGTTACATGACCAACCACCAAAACAGTCAATCTATTTCATGTTCATTCTGGTAAACAAGAATAACAAAGAATTAATGGGGTTTTTTCCCCACAACTGTTATACTATTTCTCTTTGCTTTCAATTTTTTTATTTTTAATTTTCATAACAAAAGGTAATTTCCAGCAAATAAAACACTTTCTTTTCTAAACATATATACGCTTACTTATACATATACACCTAAGTGCATAATGGAACTAGAATTAATTGAAGGAACATTTCATGAAAGATTACTAATTATGATGGAAAGTATTAATGGGCAGAGTTAAGTCTACTAAGAATGTGATTTCTCAGTATATACTCACAGACTCTAATAGAGGGTCTTTCCTTGATTGCTTTGTTTTCAACTACTTCAGCTTTCATGAAGCAGCTGAAGGCAAAGCATCTCCTTTTCCCCCATAACAAACACACAACCAGTGCCCTATGAAACCCCAGGAGCTCTCTGAGCAGAGGTGGCTCCGCTGCAGCCCCAGCACTGGATGAAGTGACCCCTTCCCAGCAGTGCTGTGCTGCTGGCACAGCCTCCAGCACACTTGCTCCTTTATTAGATCAGCCTGAGCCAAAGGGGCTCTCTAGTATGTAGTGCCACTTAAGAATACCAATCTATATCTGTTCCAAGCAGCAGCCCGTGCACATTATCATGTTTGCCTTCACTACCCACCCCACAACAGAGAATTACAATTTTCAAACATGAGTTCACTTGCTCCTTATGCTTGTACGTCTATATATAAGCACAGTGATAGCAAAATGTTCTTGTATTTTTACACTTCTTCTTCAAATTGCTTGACAAAACAAAAGTTCAGTTGGGTGAACTTCTGTAAGAAGAGAAGCCAAACTGCCAACAAAGAAAGAAAGGAAATCAAACCAGCATTTCTGGAGAGGAGCAAGCCATTATCTTTGCCTTGGCTTCTGCTTTGTAGTCAAAACCTGACAGTTTGCACAATGGTGAGTAGAGACTCTTCAAAATACAGGTAGTCAATTATACAAAGGAATTCCCAAATATTACTATGCTCTGGAGAGAACATTAACATGAGAAGCTTCTCTACAAAATCTACTCACAGATGAGCCACCTTTAGTATGAGTAGTTTCATTTCAATAAGTTTAGCTATTGAGATATTTTCAGATATTTACTGAACATTTCATCAAATCTTTTTAACTAACAGTATTCTGCCAATATGAAGGTAGAAATCATCTCTTCTAGTCTCTTCTTATAGAAATGGTTCCATACCTAAGGAGAAGTGTTTTGTTTTACAAAGGAAACTTTGCAATAAAGTGAATTATAGAAGACAAAAAATTTGTGTTTGTTACATCTATGTACTTCCCAAGTTCACAAGAAACAAACACACAGCATTACCTTTTTTTTATTACTGGAAGGGGACAGGCACACAGAGCTGGCTCTAACACATGCTGCTTGGCAATGGTCAATGGGTCTTAATCTAAAAGTAAATCTTGTTCACACTGTTAACCACAAGCTGGAAACATCTCCTGCATTCTCTTCAACTCTGTTTCCTCTCCATTAAAACAACATTAAAGAATATATTGAACAATTTTTTTAAACCAATATATTGTTGGTTAAAATCCTCTAGTTTACAGAATTTGACTAGAATGTATAGATTTGAAGAGGATATACTTTGAAATATTAAAAGGAAAATCAAAGGAAGAGAACTTAATAATTAAACCACAAGATAAAGTACGCATGGGACCGATGCAATGTCACTGATTCCAGGATGATGGCTGATACTGTTTGAAGTCTGTGGTTTCTTTGAAGAGTGGATAAAACAGCAATGAACTCTAATCACAAGGCTTCAAATTCTCTGTGGCACTAATGCACTGTAAATATTGATTTGCTTCTGCAGCTAAGGTGCCTTTTAAATAAGCACTTGAAATGGTAAATCTAATAATGAATTACAGGAAGTTTTAAAAGTCTAAGGAATAAAGAAAAATTAAATTAAAAATCCTGAAAGTTACCACTAACGCAGCTCTTGAGTCACATTCAAGGACTTGAAGTATTCAACCAAGAGTCAACTTCAGAAAGAATTATGTTGACCGAGAATCCCATTGAGTTACGTATATAGCCAGAATTCTGCTACAAGATGGTTATTTGTAGGATAGATCCAAGCTGTATAACAAAACACACATTCATAATCATTAAATTCTGACTGGGAGTCTTATTTTATTAAAAGCAACAGCAGTTTCACTATAAATTATAAAAACAGCCAATACACATTTTATAACCATCTTTAAATGTAAAGAACACAGAGTTGTACCTTCCCTTCCTGCCAGCAATTCCATTTTTATTTTAAAAGGGTCATCACCTTCTCTGATTTTCAAATATGCTCACGAGCAAAAGTATTTGAGGATCTGGCAAATTTCATCCATAAAGCTGAGTATGCTGCCCTGTGTGCAGGCACTCAGCACAATGGATGGTGGTCCCCCAGAGCAGAGCTAATAGATACCTTCCCATCCCAATTTCCTCTTGGATGTCAGCTTGGAGGGCATGACTAGAAAAATACATAGTTATATTTATATAGCATGGCAAACATAATTTTACTCTGTGAAGGTTTCAGCTCCCCAGTGCCACTGCAGTTTGTGCAATTTGGTGTGCAGTGGATTTAAGGCACAGAAATGAAAAAAATGATCTCAGAGTCATTTCTGGCCATCTCACACAGACCATCAGGCTCATGACAGATGAGTAGAGCGGAAGAGGATTTTTTTTCTCTCTCCACACACTAAGAGACATCTCTGGGAAAATGATGAATCAGTGAAACCAGAAAACTCCGTGGGAAAAAGTAGGTTTTAACAAAAAAGCTGCTCAGGTTAGACAGAGTTCCTGAAAGTGATCCCACAGATATGTATGTACATCAGGGTGCACTGTATACACAAGACACCCACAGGTCCTGCATCAGCATCAAAAAACCACCCCGGGGATGGGAGACATAAATTGAACAGTTTTGCTGTCTCCACCACCCATCCAGCTCATCATTCTGCTCAAATCCTCATCTGGAGCCCAAGAGAAAGGATGAATCAGGGTCATCCTGGGGCTGAGGAAAGCAGGACTGCTTCTTTCAGCTTGAAGTACTTGGAAATACAAGGCTTTGTCTATATTTAATTGAAATATATCTTTAAAAATATTTAGATTAGCCTTGAGTTTCACACTCCAGCACAGCTCCTGGAGTTCTGGTTCCAATTTCAGTAGGTTCAGTTCATCTCCTTGCTCCACTCAGTTGGACACAGCAAGAGCCAAACACCCCCTATGACATTCAAAAGCTCAAATTCCCCTATCAGTTAACTTTCATATTTGCAAACCTCTAAAAACAAGGTGATAGTAACTTCCAAAGACCACCAAGGCTGTTGTAGACTTGACTGTGGACAGAAGAAAAATAGTTGGAGGCAAAAACCAGCTGACTGTGAACTTATCTCCAAACTACATTAAACCCTAGCAGCAGCTAACACAAGCCAGCACTTCTCTACAAGATTAACAAAACAGTGCAAATCAAATGTAGATATCTTGAATTAGAAATGAAAGGGAAAAAACACCCTTAAGCCATTCCAAGAGGTGAAGAAGCACTGCTGGGAAGACAACACCATCTGTCCTGCAGAAGAAAACAGGCACACTACAGGGAGATGGCAGCTGGGATGGACACAAAACAGGGGCACTGCAAAGCTACCACCAGTTGTAGGTGCTTTCAAAAACTTACTTTTGAACGTCACAGCAAAGGAGGAGGATATACATACACTTATTTATTTATACACACACCACCAACTTTCTCCTCATGGCCCAGAGCAGTATTTTTCTCCCTCATGGAATCCACTCAAAAAAAAAAAAATCATTTTCAGCACTTCCGAATGTTGAAATCTCCAGAATTTGTTTATTTGTATTATTCTCCCCAAGTTTATCCTCCTATCACTAGTTACTCCCACCCTTTTAAAAAAAACTTTTCATATGTCACAGACCTCTCAAATCTCCCCTAAACAGTGCTACACAGCACATAACCTTTGCCTCTTTTAAGTCACTATTGCTGTTCACTTTTGTAAATATTATTCCAGTCTTAACTTGTTCAGAAGGCACCCTGAATAGTGTATTTCTTTTATGAAATGCCCTCAGTGCTGTTTAAATCATCCCTGTCATCTTCTGAACTTTGATGCTAATACATAGTCAGCAGTAATCATATTTGGGTATTTTACTGTCATGGTATCAACCCAGAACATCCAAAGAAATCCTGAAATGTCTTCCGTAGTCTTGCTTCAGCATCTGTCTTGATAATTAAAATATAAGTTCAGTTTAGATCAATGTCCTTATACATTATTTTCTATTTATTCAGGCTGAATAAAACTGTATTCAGTTGTGTAGTACATATCTGTTGGGTTATATATATCCTTGCTTCATTCATGCTATTCTATTTTCCCAGTCTATTAACATCTAGAAATTTAATTAACATACTCTTTACAGTACTGATTCTTTCAGATTTAAAGATGTTAAATAAAACCAAAAGTGACAGGAAGACTCACAAAACCCTATTGGACAACAATCTCTAGACTAAGACTGCCTCCAACTTTTAAGATTTCTTTGCTGGTTTTTAATCCATGAAGTGTTTATGGTCACATTTCAAGACACTTAAATTTCTATCAAATGCTTCAACATTTGCAAATACTACACGAATTACCCAGTATTCACCTGCAAATGCAAAGTATTTTGTATTCATGGCTTTCCCTTTCAGAATTACAAGAAAGGTGACATAGTTTAGATAATTAGCATTTCTCTACTTGAAAATATGTTTATGCATAAAAAGATCAACTTCTAAAATTAAATTTTCTACATTCAGAATTCTTGGTTAAATAACAAGACTTCTACAGCTCTTACATAGAAAAAATCATTGTTTCACACAACTCCAGATATTTATAACTACTTCATGTAGAAACCAACTGTTTTAGTTGTTTTTCTAGCAATTCATCATCAAACAACAGCTTATGTACTTCTCACAGACATATTTTCAATGTTATCAAATATTCTCTGTTTTCTTGTATCTTTAGTTTTAAAATGGCACATTTATAATCATTTGCACATTAAAGCATGACAAGTCACCATTAGCCTGTTTTCCTCCCACCAGTGCCCCACACATTTGGAGCTCTGGCAGGCAGCCACACCAGGGGCTGGGCCACAGCACTGAGAACACAGCGTGGTCTGGCAGATGGCAGAAGAATGCAGCAAAGTCTGTCCCCAGCCATCACACAAATGCAGAAAAAAGACACTTGGCTATGTACAACACACCAACAGGAGCCCACTGCATGCTAGCACACCTTTAAGAAACATAGGACAGTACGTTAGCATGTCTGTGATCAAAACTGGAAGAATGGAAAACAGAAAAGAACGCAAGCAAGCCACTGAAAAGAGATCTTGCTACAAAGCAGAAGAAAGAAGAAAAGTCTTTACTTCCCTGGTATAATTTTTCAGTTTCTTTTAATAGAACCTAAGTTTCTCATTTCCCCAACCATGACTGCTCGATGACTTTGAAATTCAGAAATAAAAAAACAACCTGCCACAGTTATATTTTAATAATGAGGTAATGTTAAATCCTTATCTTGAAAGGCCTTTAAAATAACAATCTTCCTTCTCTTTCTCTAATACTCTTTCTTCTTACTTTTGAATACTAGGATCCAGGAAGAAAATTATGATTGCACCCTGAAACTCAATTTACTTAGACACTGACTTTTAAAGCTAATTAGAGAAAGATCTTTAAAACTGAAATTAAAATTTAATTACCTTCACCCTCTCTGTCTCTTTTCTCTGGGCTCTTTTCTAAAATGCAAATATCTTTATATGCCAAAAGACAAGACAAAAATGTCAGATTTTACAAATGTTCTACTCATCTCTGTCAAAAAATTGCATTTCAGTATATTTTAATGAGCTACAGTCTCTAGGTTTTGGGTACATTGTTCATTATTTCCTTAAAACATCCTGGATTACCTCTTCACCTATTTTCATGCTACTGCTACACATGGAAGAAAAATGCACTTCTAGTCCCCCAGATGCCAAAATTTACGCAAAAAATTTACATCTTACTTTTTCAAACAGTTTGTGTGACAGTAGGAAACATCAGTCTTGCTGCTGTTGAAGTTATTTTGCTTTCATTAGAGATCACTTTTCATTACTAATAATACTATGACTGATATTTAGTTATGTTTTAATGAAGACACTGTATTACACATCTTCATTCATTCTACAGTGCAAGCCAGAGTTTACAGTGACAGGAACAAATTCCTGGCTGCTTTGAGTTGATTAAACTTCAGCACTCTGAGACACAGGAAGGAAGCTGGCAGATATTTTTCTTACCACAACTTTGAAACATCCCCTGAAACTTAATGGAAAAATTCCTCCTGTTACTAAACATAATGCAGTGCTATGAAAACTGTTGATCGTTTATGGTCCAAATGCTTTGGATAGGCTCAGAAAAGAAGGAAGAAGTTTGCAATGTTTTACTGGATAGAAGAGAAAAAATACAGATGCAACAATGAATTGTAACTTAAAAAGTTCAGTTGGGAAGAACAAGAAATGTTTAAATGTGTATAATACACAGTACAATTCTTTCATCAGTGACTTTTAGTCACAGAAAACCTGCTGTGGTTGCCAATGCCATGACCCCTTCTGGCCCCCAGGCCACCACTGAGCTTTCCTGTGAGGAGGGGAAGGGGTGGGAGAAGAGCAGCACCCTGCAGCACCAGATATCAGGTGGCTTGTGAGTCTGTGTCCATTTCTGACATCACAGAATAAAGCTTCTCTCAACATCAGTTACCAACACAGCCTCATACATCACTGCACGACCTCATGTGTGAAGTGAGAATTCCTATGTGGATCATTTGCAGATGCCAAAGAGTTAAACATGCTTAATTGTAATTAGCAAGAGATTTGTCACTAACACAAGTCCTTACAAAGCTGGTACTGGAATCTCCCTCCTTTCCTACTCTCCATCAAAAAAAGGAGAATAATGCCTCACCCACTGGCCCATGAATGACATGACAAAGTGACAGAGAAGTAAAGGTCTGCACTGCCCAGAGGGCTTCAGAGCCTGCAGGCTGTCCATCAGCATCCCTCTGTGGGAGCTGCCCAGAGGAGGAAATCCTACACACCAGCCACTCCCTGGGGAGGAAAGGGAATCCTGCAGCATTTCTACCAATGGCCAGAATGGGAAAAACACCCCAAAACTTCTGAATTAATAAGACATCACAATAGCACCATCACTAAACAGTCTGGTGATACACAGGATATGGTAAATTAAAGGTGGAAGCTGAGATCCTACTGGGGTCCTAATTATGGGAACTATGAACAAGTTACATGGGATGGTTTTTTACTCAGTTACTTTTGAAGCAGAAAGGAAGAGGTATTCTTTGCCAATCATCAGATGAATACTCAGTCTTTGGAGGTGTCTAGCTGTTAATCTGCTACTTGTCCCTGTTTGTGTGGAGCAGTTCCTTGCCACTGAGCCGGCACTTGGCAACATTCCTTTTCAGGCTGGGGTGAGCATGGCTGGCTCCAGCCTTGCTCCACTGCAGACAAGTTCAGGAGTCATCAGGAACTGAGCTGTGGGGTTTTTTGAGATATAAAAGCAATCCTGTATATCACAGGCCACTGTCAAGCTGGAGAAGTCAACAATTTGGGTATATCAGTGCCTGGAGGTGGATCTGAACCTGAGTTACACAAAATCCAGATAGCTTCATTACAGAAATTATTTAGACAGATTTTAAACTGAAGCATAATAATTATGACAACCAAGTAAACTTGACCACAATAATTTAAAAGGTTAGAGGTTTTGGACAGAAATTATATGTGCATAGCTACATGCACAAAATAAAAATAAAAAAAACCCAGAACACGTGGGAAGGAATTTCCTCTATGCACACTACTGAGTTTCCAACACAGCAAACAACATTTACAACTAATGTCTATAATAAGACAGAGTGAACAGAGTCCTGAACTTCTATTAAAAATTACCAACAGCTTCTGCAATCTTAATGGCACTTGCTCTTGTTTCCATGACAGAAACATTTACTAGGATTATTAGAAGCATGTTGGTACATTCATGAAACATGCTCTCATTATCAAATGCTCTCATTATCAAATATCTGTGAGTTAATGTTGCACTGAACTCCTATCTGCTGCTGATGACCAAGAAGAGCAAAAGATCTCAAGCAGAAGAAGGAAAAGGCCACGTCATGCCACCCCGTGTGCCCATAAACAAGATTTAGCAGAAGGCTCTTCTGCATGCAGGGACTAACACAGCTCAAAGGCAAAGAACAGAGCATAAAGATCTCAAGAATATTATTTTCTGTCATTCAGTTGCAAGTATCAAGCTGTATCCCCACAGACAAATGGAACATTTGTGTGTTTAAGTAATGAGATGAAATGCCACCAACCCTCCTGGTCCACAGGGGACACATGACAGCAGAGCTGCCATGACTGTGACATGAGAGGGCAGATAGTGCTGCTCCCTGCCAGCGTGTGTGATGCTGTGCCTGACCTTTCACTGGGGTAGGTCAGAGAACAGTCTGGAAGCTGCAAAGTTTGGTGACTACACAAAACTAATCGTGACCAAACAAGGTCTTTCCAGCCACAGAGCGGGGTATAAGAAGCTCCAGCTTCAACACAACATGCTAAAATCTTCTTTTATTTTTAACATTAAAGATCACCTTCTGCAGAAAACTCTGGTGTTGCCAGTAGCCAAACAGTTAGGCAATCCAGCCTACACTGGAAGATTGTTCAGATAATGCCCCAATGGGACAATAACACATAATGCCTGCTGTTCTCCATGGGGTGACAGACCAGCAGCCAGCCTCAATTCTTTTCTAGATATCCCCTTACTGTTTAAAACCATGCCTAATGAACAGCAGGAAACTAGTGATGCTTGAAGTATGTGCAAAGTTGAGCATGTACATGTACTTTTCAAAGCCCCCTAAAACAACGGGGAGCATAAATTGCTCTGTTTTGGAAATGAAGAATATTTTCTACACCTTGAAAAAACTTTGGCACTGTCTTTCCTTCTTCTCTTCCTTTTTTTTTTTTTTAATTTTTATTTTCCCTCTGGTTTTCCCCCCCATCTCCTTCTACAGCCCTGGAAACATGCAGTTACACTGCATGCTTAATTATGTGCCTCTCACTCCATTTTTTACTTTCACATTGCCAAATCTGAAGAGAGTAAAAAATTATTCCCTTAAGTTCAAAATCAAGAATAAGCCAGTAGACAGAGCTTCAACTGAGGTTCAAAAGGAAATCTTGCTACATGAAAGACAGTTCGTGAATTTTTGGATCAATGACTTTTCATGCTTGCAGTTGCCAAATTTCATTAGAATTTGTGATTGGTTCTAGCCCAGAGATGAAGATCATCTTTCTTAGTGGAGAAACAGCTTTAGCCAGAACTAACAGAAGATATTTACTGAAATACTATGGTATATACTTCATGCCAGAATTTGTCAGATTCCCAGCAGCTAACTTTTCCAAGCTGTTTCCACACCACAATGCTCCCTCCTCGTCTCATCCTAGAATGTGCTACAATAATTTCAAGTATCTGCATGCAGAGAGGGCACGTGAGGTGGACAAATTTAATTTTACAAAATCTGTAAATATTTATTCGTATTATTTATTATTATTATTCATTTTATGTTGTTAAGGAATTCTCACTTTGTTTCATCCTTCAAAGAAGATTAATAAGGCAGTTATTTTTCTGCAGCCCAAAATATATTGATAGACTGAAATGAGAAAAAGAGTGGACTACCAGTATGTTTTACTTGGTTTTCTTCCATTAGCATGAGTAATTGGAGGTTTCAGCTTAAACATGAGGAATGTCATCAGATTCCAAAGAAAATCAATAGCCCAGGTTATGTTACTCTGGAAATACCCTGCAAGTAGTCAGCTGGACAAGAGTACTCTGCAAAACCCCTCACACTCTGCACTCTACACCAAGCAGAAGAAAACACGTTTCTGCAACTGGTCTGGCAACTGAATGGCTTCTTCTGCACCTGAGCCAGACAAGCACCTTGTGCACCTCACTCCTCGTGCACTTGGGCACCTCGCTCTCTCCCAAAACCTCCCTGCAGAAAGACTGTAAGGTAACAAAATCTCTGCTGAGGATGGACAGGAGGAAAACCAAGAAAACAAAGGAACTACACTTGTTCTCATTCCCATGAGCCCTTGGCCAGGGTTGCTTTCCTCATGGACAGAGTGCTCACTTCCCTGAATGCCACAAACCCTGACACAGCCCCGCAGTGTCAAGGCTAAGACTTCAGTCCTTGGCAAAATGGATCCAGGAGCAAAGCAGGAATATGGAAGGGTCACTCTCCATCCAACTGCCAAGATGAAGATGCATAGAAGAGCTACTTTTCTAGCTAAGTGCCCCAGCTGCATGGGGATACCAGGCAGGATGTAAAGGACAGCTGTAAGAGCACTATGGCATCCTGTCCTCAGCATCCGTGGCTTCCCCTACCCACCCTGTACCTGCAAAACCATAACATGCTCCTGTTATAAACAAAAATAAAATTCAGTGTAATAATACTTTTAGCTTAAGTTAATTCTCCACAAAGGCTCTGTGGAATGCAATTCCTCCAAATTTTCCACTCCTCAAAAGGAAGTTAGCTTGCATAACCACTAAAAGAAAGCCACAGGGAAAAGTGAGCCATCTCCTGTGCTGAGGGACCTATTTCTTTAACCTACCTAAGAGCAAATGGTTTCAGGGAACAAGTCTTATTATCACAATTTTATACTATATTAGAATTTAGAACACTTGCTAGTAGTAAGACCTTCCTATCATATTGATTTTCAATCCATGCATCCTTACATGGCTTGTGCAAAACACCTTGCCATTCACAGAATAAACACAAGGAAGATGCACAAACAACTGTGAGTGGGAGAACATCCATAGGCTCTCACAGATCAATTTCTCTGCAGCATGCACCACACAGTCAATGTGCTCCCAGCAGGAATCACCTCTGTTTTTGAAGTTGCTAGTTAAAAATCTGAAAATTAACTCAAAATGTTCTCATTCTACATCATTTTTTACATCAAATATGGTGGTTCTGACTAAAACCACTTTACTGGTTAATAAAAGTAGCTATCTTGTGTTTTATATAAAATAAGCAAGAAGAAAAATAGGTTATTATTGTTTAGCTACCTATGTTTATACAATCTCTGAAGGCAGAGTATTTTATAACTATATGAGAGCTAGTGTATTTAATATTTCATATGAGATGTCAAAAATCTACTGCATTAAATAACATCTAAGATATTACTCATCACTACAAATACAAAGGCTACCTAAAAGAGAGTTACTTTTCACAGATGTTTTTTGAAGTCATTACAGAAAAGTAAACTTGTATTCCTACATGTTATCTTTAGTTGGGATTTTGTCTCAAGAAAAACTGAAACATTATCATTTATACCATTCACATAAACACGAAAAATACCCCTTAAATGTTTCTGAAACTGAATCATTTTCTGAGGACAAGTTCATTACTTTGTGTTCTCCTCTGGAATTCTTAGAACTATCTTAAAAGTTATTAACTCATGACAGAGTTCACTTTTCTTTTCGTCAGATGAGATTTTGATTTATGTATTTTTCAAGCTTTTGAAAATACTTCCAAAGGATGTTTAAGATTTTCATTCTCAAGCTCAAATTTAGGAAAGAAAACTTACCCACAGGTCATGCAACACATACAAAATGCAAACCTTCTCAACAATTTTAAAAAGGAAGCCAAGACTTTGCATATGTGGGAAATGAAGCCCGAATCTCAATAATGGAGGGTGTTCCATCCCCTGCACAACAGAACATTTCCAATCAAAGTGGGTTTTTTATCATGCAAAAGCCAACGAGACAAAAGACCACTCACGGAGGAACAACTCCTGGCTGCAAGAATTACAAAACCTCAAGAGGGGGAAAAATTGAGCTGCACCTTGTTCCATGCCCAGCATCAAGCAAGCCTCACTAACATCCCTCAGTTTTTACTACCTCTTGGAATACAACCATCATCACACCTTTATGAGTGATTCCTATGGCAATTCTAATCCAGGGAAGATTAAAACAAACCAAACAGCCATGTGTGCTTCTTGTGAGATGACCAAAACCATTTGTGCAAAGGAATTCTGCTGCCATCTTCCTCATAAACAGCTGGGTTACCTCAAATGTGAGTGCTGGACTAAAAACCACCTATGAAATGTAAAGAGTTTTTTGCTGTTTCCACACAGCTGCTGAGGAGAAAAGCAGTTAAATATCTTGGACAGCTCTGTTAGTCCTCTTCAGCAGCAACACCTCAGCTGGGCTGGAACTGGGAGCCAAAACTAGCCAAGCCCACACACATTCAAATGTCCACATCCCTCACTCCTGGCTGGCACAGGGACAGCACTGGGACACTGCCCCCTTGGCCTGCTAACTCCAGGAGAAAGGAAGAGGCAGAGATCACAAGACTGAGAGATGATTTTGCTCAGCACACCCAAAACCAGCAGGCAGGCACACAATATCTCCAGCGGGTCACTGGATCATGCTGTCACACATCACCATAAAACAGTTCCCTTTCTGACCACAGACATTCTACAGCTCTTGTCCTGTGCACACTTGGTGTTTTAGGAAGTCCTGTGACACAGACACAGAGAGGACAGTGCCACCTTTTCAGTAAATGGCACTTCTCAACCCCCCTCCTGAGGGGTTTTAAACCATTTTGTTTCCCTTTTCACACTACAGGAGAGGAAAAGGAAAGAAGTGGACATGACATGCTTTGAATCGCATTCTGGTGGGATTCACCTAGATATGACTGAAGGATAACAAGCTTAATCCAAAAAAATATAATACTAAATTCTTAAACAAAATACACTTCAGCAGATTTGCTATCAAAGAAAACCAACCTCTCTGTTCCCAAACTGAAGGATGAAAGTCTTTGCATGAACAAAACAAACAGAGAAAATCTTGGATCAAAATTCACTCAGCAGCATGAGGCTGAAAAAAATTTCCTGCTGATTTACTGCACGGTAGTTTGCTTGTCTAGCCTTTCCAAACAGCAATCTAACATCAGTGTGAGGACAGCAAGAGGGAAAATTGCTGCCTAAGTGGCAGGTTTGTTATTGTTTGACAATTCTAAAGAGTTCACTAGAAACTTCTAAAAAGAGCATCTTTAATTCCCTGAAATTACTGATAATCGGCCAAGTGAATGGAGAACAATTATGAGGAAAATTGAATGCTTCCAAATGCCAATTTGCTGTGTATCCTGAATTAATATTGCATAAGCATATCTAGTCTCTTGCTGTAAAAGCAAAGGACTAAAATCCTAGGCCCACAGGCAGTCTTGCATGGCTCTCCTCACAGATTTCTGTATCATCATTTTTGCATTTTATAATCATACTTAGCATTTATGTGGTGACTTACATATTTAACCTATTTTTCTCTCAAACCTCCCCCCACAATCTGTCAGGTAAACTGTCTTCTGCATTAAATGTTCAACAATAAGCAGTCACACACAACAGCATGAAGCCCCTAATACAGCCAGAGATATAAGCTGGTTTTTCCTACTAATTAAGTCAGAGCACACTTGAAGCCATTGTTGCAAAATACAGTCTTTGGAATTTTTTGTAATACAGCTATGCCAGCAGTTGGCCATGAAGTACAGTGAAAAGAATAAATAGTCTGGGAAGAAAAGGGCTCAAAACATCCTTTTTTTTCTTTTTAGTTGAGCCAAAACAGATCAGTTTCTGCTGAAGGGTCAAAAAAGCATTAAAAGTTAATCCAGAATTTTTGTAAGCCTCAGTTTCCTGGGCAGCAGCTGATTCACTAGCCAGTCCCCCAGGAGAACACATCCAGCCCAAGCCATGGTGACTCAGCCAGATGCTGTCCATCCTCCTTAGTCTGCACTTCCTCTGCACTAAGGAGGAGCTGAATCAAACAACAAATGCAAAAAATAAAAAAAAAAACCCTTTCAAATTAATTTTAAAGCAAAGCAAAACAAAGCAAACCTAACCAACACACTCCACCTAAAACAAAATGTAGGATATGGATGAATGGAATCCTGGCTGCTGGAAGGTTTGCAGGAGCAAAGGGTATTGGAGCAGTACATACAGATTTCTGTGGCAGACAGGATGAGAAGACTACAGAATTAGCTGGAATGGACATTGTAGACAACAAGAAAGGGGGGAAACTGCACCACAAGAAATAAAATGTTAAGAAAACAAATACAGAAGAATCCTAAAATGAGAAAAGCATAGGTCCAAGTATGCAAAGAATCATTCACTACATGCATTGCAGCACTGCTGTGAGACTCCAAACAAGACTCATAACTCAAATCCTGAGGACACCCTGTGATCATCCTGTCAAACACCTATATAAGCCCAGGTACACCATGCAATAATGTCTGCATTTAGTCTTTTAACTTCTGTTGGAAATACAGAAAAATATTGACTTTAATTTCAAGACTTCAGGAGACAGAGAATCCATCACAGCCCTAGGACTGTCATTTTTAAAGCTGTGCAATTCAGTGAATGTCTTCTATGTCAGACAATCCAGTTTGTGTTTCAGGAAAGGTAATTCAAAATGTCATCATGCACTTACACAAATCTAACATTACACACTACCATTTTTCATTTTGTGATTAACACTTAAGAAATAACAAAAGTGTATTCATGTGGGATTATCCCCCCTTTTCATGTCTAACCTTTTTTTGGTTTTTCTTTTCTTCAGTTTCTGGCAAGGACCAGGTCTCAGGTTCTACAGAGAGCTTTGCCAAGAGAAAGGGTGAGCAGGAGGGCAGCAGCAAGCTACTCACTTTTTCTCTCCTAGTCATACATCATTTACATGGGTCCTAGGGTAACTGTTTATACAGCACTATAACATCAAGGAAACAGTTATGTATTTTTATTTGTCCCCAGGGAGGCAAACATTCCCTGCCACCAGCTCCTCTTCCTGCCCTCCCCCTCCCCTTTTCTGATCCACACATCTTGGTTCTTTAATTCTTCATGCCTTTTCTTTTCTGTCCTCCTTCTGTTTCTGATCACAAGCTGATACAAAGTGGTTGTCTCCTTTCTAAAATTTCCATGAGGCATCAAGTTAACCCAGATGCACGGGGTTCTCAATCTGGGAGTCAGCAAAGGGAAGCAGAAGGAAGGAGCATCAAGTCACCAGCTAACCTTCTCTGGGTTAAAGCCTCACCCCATCACACGTGCTGAGCATCTCACATTCCACAGCTTGATGACTGCAGACAGAAAGCACTGAGCACACAAAGAGCCTTCAGCAGCAGCCCTACCTTTGACATTTCCTCACTTTTCATTGTTAAAAATGACCCTTGAGATATCTTACAAACAAATGACAGAAAAAATAGTGAGGGGGGAAAAAAATCAAGGAAGGAAACCCAGAGCAAACAGTTTACATTGCAGTGAAAGTAATAAAGTAGTTATGACTAAAATCAAACAAATGTATTTAATTTGGCTGGTCAAAAGTAAAATAAAACTGAATTACCACAAGTATCTATGGGTGAAAATCATCATGCCTCTAGTTAAACTATGACTAAGAAATTTTTCCAAGGGAAGATAAATGAAACATTATATTTAGTTTAAATGTTACATATACAAAGACTCAAAAAAGAAAAGAAAAAAAAAGAAAAGAAAAAAAGAAAGGAAGAGAAAAAAATGCAAAAAGGCCTCAAAAACACAGTTTTCCTTACAAAAGCTATCCCTTTTGATACAGCGTAAGATGAATTATTTGATTTAATTACTTACTAAACTCACTAAATGCTGTAAAAACATGTGGTCAATGAAATGCCTTCCTCCCACAGACGTCTGAAACTCTGATCCTTTCTGAGGAAATTCTAACTATGTACCAATCTTATCTGCTTTCATACAGAAAACACTGAAAACCTGCTATCCTAAAACTCAAGACATCTGCCAGATCTGGGAGGCATCAAGTAGAGAAAAATACAACACTGATTCACAAGGACTCAGTGCCTGTTAAACACAATTGGATTTGCAGAAAAACCTTGAAAGCACATGTACTGAAAAGATATTTAAAACATCTGGCAAAACCTGGATGAGGGGAGGGTGGAACACAAGCCCATAACACAAGAGCAAATTAAAATACTTCATTAAAAACATTTTTCACCCTTAGTAAAGCATTCCGACTTTGAAAAAGAAAAATAGAAACAAATGCAGCAAAATCCCAGCCCTGGGAAAACTGAGAAACTGAACCTGGGATATGGTTCATACAGCATAGCACAAATTGCTCAGGATGAGTGAAGCTGATGTATTGCCTTCAGGGTCTGAGAAGTAATTTAATATTCAATTCATCCCATAATAGGAATCCCATACAAAAAAATCACATGCACGAAATCATTCTGGTAAAACACAGAATGAAGACTCCTAGAAGCTGGCTGGTACACCAGCAACTACCCAGGCAAACAGCACATAAGCAGCTGCATTGCCATCTACCCTGAAGTGACAGCCACTGGGAATAGATGGAACTTCCATACAGCAGCACAATCACACACACAGGCACAGCTCTGCTCCCGGAGCTCGTTCTGCTGGGCACGTACCCGGCACTGGGAGCTGCAGCGGGGACACTGCGGGGTGTGAGCCTGGCACAGGATGGGAGCCAGGCAAAACGCTGTGAGCCCAGCAAAGGGTGGGAACCAGGCAAAATGCTGTGAGCCCAGCACAGGGTCTGAGTCCAGCAAAAGGCCCCGAGCCTGGCAAAGCAGGCATTGCCCCGGGCACTGCTTCCCTGCCTGGGAACATCCTTCCCAATCTTATTTCTCACAACCCCAACACTAGCCTGACTTCTAGCAATCTCAATCTGAACCCCATTACCCCTTCCGTTCTCCTTATCAAATTTTAACCTAGGCCTACTCTTCCTATTAGCCATGTCGAGCTTGGCAGAATACTCCATCCTATGATCAGGCTGAGCTTCTAATTCAAAATATGCCCTGATTGGGGCACTACGGGCAGTAGCTCAAACAATGGGCACAGATGACCCACAGCAAACCCAGAGGCTGCACCCTCAGAGGGCAGCTGCTCACTCCCAGCACCACTGAGGACATGGCTCAAGCATGCCCTGCTCAGGTACCCCATTTTCTGTGCATTCTCTGGCTGTGCTGCCACCACCACAACTACTGCACAGCAGCTGCCAAGACACACAGTGTGGGACGGGATAAACTCTTCAGCTAGCAAAAGAAATACACAGACCAAGCTGCAGTAAACAAATGTCTGTGAGTATTCCCAGCTGCAGTTTCATGGAAGTTTTTTCACCCTTCACTTTTTGGGCGATAGGTTTTTAAACAGTCCAGTTTAGTCCTCCTTCCCCCCACTGCTGCTTGCACATGGCTTCTCCTCCCTGAGCTCCTGGAGCAGCACCCTGGCAGTGACCTCTCCCCAAGCCTTCAGCTGCACGTCCTGCTGCCCCGGTCACTGCTGAAGCACAAACCAGAAATAATATCTCGGTACCAGCACTAACTGCAAACAGATTTTCCCCCTACCCTTTATGGGTGGAGGAACTGAAAATACTTATTACACTGTAAGGTTGTGTTTTAAGCAACATAACAAAGAGCTATAGGAAAGCAGGATTACGGGAAGACTTTGCCCACTTGTGTTTTATTACTTTAAAGGTGAACTTAAAACGGAGGTAGAGGTAAATCATCTACATGTACAATACTCACAGAAATATTGCCTACTATGTCAAACTAGAGCAGTAACTTCATTCCCTCACTTAATGGATATTTCCCATGGATAAATGTCATGCAGTTCATTTGACAGAGCAGTTTCATGTTTTTTTACTGCAGTAAGACCTTCATTTTTATTTATTTTTCCATGAGTCAAGAACCCAACTAAAACTTTAAATAAAACATGAAGAGACTACACTATGTAAGACCCTTCAGATGGAAATCATTGTGAAAGTCAGGCAGTGTTTGACCTACAATCTCTCTGTCATCTAATGAAAGTCTTAAACATCAGAGCTCAAAATGGATTGGAATAGAAGAAGCGAACATCATTTTTATATTTGGTGGAGAATGCTTTCATAGGCAGAAAACCTCCAAAAAGCCTAAAAGCAGAGAGTTCAAGTCAGGACTTACCAAAAACACTGAAAGACTTATTTGTGTATTATATAAGGCTGGTTAACAAGGCACATGTGTCCATTTTCCAACTTGTTAGAAACTGGTGAACATGATTTTGTTCTTTTATAATCTATCAAAAAAAACTGCTAGTATTGCTTCAAATGTTACTTCACTTGAAACAGTTCCAGCAGTTGTTGCCCATCATTATTCTGTCTGTAAACTTGCAAATGCATTTACTTTAATAGCCTATATGCATTTACTTTAATAGCCTATATTTGAGGGATGCTCCTTTCATTCCAGAGGCTGAGTGTGTATACAGAGAACTTTCCAAGTCCAAGGGGAGCCAGGATACCCTGAAGTGTCAGACCCAAGGCAGATGGCACTGTTGGTTTCACCATGAAATTACAAAGTGTCTCAAAGCCAGCAAATTTTTTACTCTGAAAAAAATTGAACATGGGACTTTCTGCAATCATGCCATACTGTCCACAAACCCAAATATACCTCCCAAGCATAAGCAGGGCTGTACAGGAATTTCCTGGGGCCATGCAAAATTGCTCAGTAAGTAAAACTGAATAGCTGTTTACTTGTAAAATGCCACTTAATTTGAAAATTTGGAAGAGAAAGTTTAAGTTTTTTAAGGCAAAAAAGGCAACTTCCTACTTAATGATTTTTTTTTTTAAAATCTTTCATGTAAGAATTTCTTTTCACAGTGTGAGTTAAATCACAGGCAGAATAGGATTCGCAGACGTATTTTGGAACTGGTCAACTCCACTTCTCTACCAATACGAGAGATTAACCAGTGCACCTAGGGTAGCCAATGGCCCGTTTCACTCTGAAATAAGCAGTAACACAGGTCAGATGAACACACCCTAAAGGTGTCCAAGAATGAGGAACTGGGTTGCCTTGAGCATTTAGCTCAGATGCAGAACCTGAAGTCTGTTGGTATCCACCTCATCCATCACGTCTGCTTCGAATCCGCTGTTGCCCAGCAATTGCCAAGAAAGTCCAATTTTACTTTAAGTTGTGAATATGAACAGTGCTGTACAGAGAACGGAATCAATTCCAATGCCTCAGGATAAGGTTTTAATGGCTGATCACAGTTTGCTTTGAGAAGCCTCATTTCTGACTCACAGGCACAATATTTGGAAGCGGATGCAAGCTTGCTCCCACTGTCTTTGCACACCCCTTTACTGTATGCATGCAAGCAGTAGAAACATTTTAACTTAACCTCAAGTGCCACTGTTTGCTTTTGTCTGTAAACCCACACGGTCCCCAACTCCCTGCCTACAGATGCAACCATTTCTACTTTCTGACAATCCAAAACTATTGATAGAGTGAGTTGCCTAAATCCATGAAAGAGGCCAGAAACAGGCCTGGAACACAGCCTGAATTCGCATTCACTCCAACGAGCCCAGCCGTGGCATCAGCCCAGGCAGTAAAAGCAAGGTGACAACTGTGTCACACAGGGGGATCCTGCCTGTCCTTGCAGTGTCACAGAAGGGGAGCTGAGCTGAGGGCCCCTGGCTGCAGAGCACTGGGACACTGAGCTCCAGGGAGCCAGGCCAAGCTGTGACAGCAGGAGAGCAGGTGCTGGGCTCGTGCCTCATTCCCAGCTCACAACAGCTCCATGGGCTGAAGCCAGGCTAGTCACCTCCACAGCATCCAGTGCCAGGGGTCAAAAAGAGAAAAGTTCTTCTAAATACATACTCTTATTCTCACCCTGAATGCCTCATCTGCCCCTAACATGAACCCGCAACATACTGAAGCTGGCACTCATCTTAATGACATAATTAATTTGAGATTTATAGCAAGAGATGAGTAGGAAAAACAACAAGTTTTATCTTTGTTTCAAGTATGAAATAATGCAATAAGTTAATGGAAAGTTATTTCTCACCCACTCCTTTATTTCAATATCATGTTTCAGTCCTTTTCAAGGCATGGGAGTAAATAAAAAACAATCCTATTCAACTAGTAGCCATCTGTCTCTCTCTCATCCTCCTCAAAGGAACATGTCAAAAGACACAGAATTTAAAGCAACTTTTTCCCAGTAATCACCCAAAGAGATGGACTATCTCCAAAACACATCCCCATGTTAATATGCTGCAAATGTAATAAGGAAGGGAGCAAAAAGATCCCTTGTGAATTGTACAAAAGCAAGCAACACAGAAGTAAAATAAAAGTTTAGCATAATAAATGATATACTTTAAATGTAGTATCTTAATACACTGGGCTTGTGATCAAAAATACCCACATGTTTTTCTGGGGAGGGGGACATGCACCAGCTGATGCATTGAACACAGGGTGGCACCACAAACAGTGTGGCACAGAGACACACACCCCTCTTCATTAGCCCTAAAACACCAATCCCACAAGATCAGCCTGCTTAGGACCAAGTGAGTAATTAAGCACATTTGATAAACTTTGCATCCGCTCCAGTTGAAAGACTTTTGGTCTGTAATTAACGTCAGTTGCCCACCTCCCCATACCCCTTCAAAGGCACATTCCTGTTGCCTCAAAGCAAAACACAACTGGGATGCCACTTACTGTTGCTCTGAATCTTAAGGATGCCTTGAAGCATACTGTTTTATCACATTTCAGAACAAGTATCTATAAATACTGCATAAGGTTTTCAGAAACTGTTGGGTAAAAAATGTAATATGTACATATGCCTTCACAGAGTAAAACCTTCACAGGATGGTTGTCTGTATTGTGAGAAAGCATTCCCTACTCATTTCAGATTCATGCTCCTTTGCCTTCACTGTACTCCTCATTTGCTTATAATGAAATTACAAGAAACAGGCAATCAAGAAAGTATCTATTTTAAGAGTTATTACACTTATGGATATAGTACTTATTGATATGTGTGATGACAAACTGTTTAAATAAACATACAGTTTTATCTCAATGGTATTAAACCCATGATTCCACAATATGACACACTTGAGCAGCTACACTGCAACATCTGATTGGATAAAATGGTATCATATTTTTCCATACATAAAACCAGAGTTCCATTAAGGAAAAACTTGCCTTTCATTTAAAGAAAGGGAAAATAAAACCCAACAACCACCACAGGAGTTGAAATATTCTGAGAATATAGCTCTGATTTCCATAATAGCTTGTTGCTCAAGAGAACATTAAATCTATTTAAGATGTCAAATTTAGACTAATATCCAAACCTGACTTCCTAAACTGTTCAAATTCAATACTTACATCTTCATAGCCCTTCCTTATTATCCCTCTTGTACTATACTCTCTAGCTACCTGATACCTCTAACCAGGTATCAGATACAATACTGTATTTTTATTACTTCTTGTTATTAGTACTTGTAGATAGAAGTCCTCACCATATGGAATAATACCTTGAAATGCACTACAATTACTCAGGTTTCTTCCAGAGAATCAGTAAGTTCTAAATTTTTTTTTACTTTATTGGTTTCAGGGATTTTTTTAATCCTACTAGAAGCAACAGTATTTTGCTTGCTGATAAACCAAGAAGGTTGAAGATATTAAAGGTTAATTTAGAAACTTAAGCAGTTTAAAATCCATTTGTTTTTACAAACGTGTCACAATCTCATCAAAAACACATGGTTTTTAAACTGCTCAGCAATCCCAAATTAACAGCAGAGCACTGTGCTTGGAGAAAACACCAACTGGAGATCACTCAAGTCAGAACTGTGCTGTACAAAGATCAAATTTAGCCTCATGGAAGAGAGCAGCACCTGGCACTGATTTTTGATTCAATAACTCTGGCTTTTAAACAATCATATCCCTCACAGAGCTTTAGGGATAAAATGTGATAAGAATTCCTGAACAGCAAGAGCACCAGAAGGTGAGGAAACAGACTCTGCTAAATCTTCCCAAACTCCAATGCATGAGAAACCTTCCCTATTCAGATGCTAACAACTGAGGTGCAAGTCTCAGTTCAAGGTTCTTTTTGTATTATCCAGAGAGTAAAAGAAACCTAGGAGAACCTGACAAGGGAGTAAGAATCTGAATGATGGTTTGGAAATCCTTTGTATTTCATTCCTGGAACTTCACTGGAAAGACAGGCATCAGAACATCAATGAAGGTGACCAAGGAGATAGACCATGGAAAGCAGAGCTCATCCAAAACTCGACACAGAGAGTAGAAAACTTCCCCTGACTTCAACAAGCACTGTCTGTAAAGCCCTAATATTTCATAACAAATGTGGATGATTTTCTCTCTATTTTGTATTCAGCTATTTAATCCTAGAGATAACTTGATCTGATGAAGCTCCTAACATCTGGGTTTTGATGAACTCATCTTTCTCTTCCTCCATTTCTAATCTCTCAATTCCTTAGTTCTTCAACACTTGAAAATATCTTTATTTCCATACATAAAGATAACTCAGAGTTGAATTAGGAGTCAAGGAGACATAAACAAGCATGAAAAAGTTTCCAGTGGCCATATGTGGGAAAGAGTGCTGAAATGATCATCATTTTTGAGACCGGAACAAATATGAACACACCTCCGCCAACACAGTGACACCAAGTACTCCAAATCATGAAAGCAAAGCCCTTACTTAAAAATATTTACATAATAATTCTCAGAATATACATTTGGGACTCTAGATAAATACTTGTATCAAATCAGTGAAATGACATATTTAAAGCAATTTTAAAGTACTTGAAATTCACAGATTTATGCACTCCCATCTTTAAACGGTTTGCTTAGATTTTTTGAATACTCAAATTTGAGATGCAAAGACATACACATTGTTACAATGGACACAAGAAATGGCTCACCTGGGGTCACCAAACCACGCAATGGCTTAGCCAGGAACAGGACAGATTGTCCCCAGCAGCCCTCGTGCCTCAGAGCACAGTGAGGACAGTGCCCAGCAGCATGCAGAACCTGCCTCTGAACCATTCCCACAAACACTGCCTGGCTAAATGAGGGGTAAACATGTCTTTCAGCCCTACGGGTCACAAAAAATGGCTTTTGCCCAGGAAACGCCAACTCTCCTTCTCTTATCAGACATGAAGAATGAGAAAAATATCAACACATTTGAAGTCTTGGATGCTACCAAGACCATTTTCTCTTTCCTTAACTAAATAAACCACTCCTACCAATTCATCATGGTCTCCCCAAAGCAACTTATTGTTGTTGCTCTCTTTTGACTCTCTCCAACTCGTTTAGAATTCCCCCACGGCTGGCACCACAACTGGTCACTCCAGTGGAAATCTTCCTGCTCACAACAGCGAGCCCACAGCAGCATTTTCTTTTGATGGAAGAGTATAAAGCCTGGTTGCAGTGTAATAGTGCACCATATTGCCAGGATCCTTCTAACAGTACTGTGGACTTTGCTGTTCATTAGTGCTGCCTTGCAAATGACCTTTTCTTTCTTAGATGCATCGGCTGTGCCCATCTCACTGATTTCAAAACAGTTAATAAATGTATCAAAAGTCAATGCTGAGCTGAAACATTGCGCCTGAAACTCCATCTTAGCTTTTTATGCAGTGCTTTATATTCTAGTTCAGATTTATTAAAATACTAAACAGTCCTTAAACTAAGAGAGCCCTCAGGGACTATACTTGATATGTCCTACTAATTTATCAGTGAACAACCAAAAACTACTCAGAGAGCAGAGAAAGAGACACAAATTCAAAGGCAAGCAAGGTCAGGAACTTTATTATAGCAATGAATTCCCAGTCAAAGTCTGCATGCATGCTCTTACCTGTGAGGAATAAACTTGTGCTGATTGCAGGGTAAGAGCACACTTGCAGACAGGGAACCTTAAAGCAACAGCCACACTGCTGGGTAAACAATGATGTGAAGCTGTAGCAATTTTTTTGCTTCTCTGCACTTCTAGCACATCTTCAGAGCCAGCTGTGCAGTCACTTCAAAATATTCTCATCTAGACTTCTTTTTTTTTCATGGTCTGGTTCTGTGACCAGAATACAAAATTGATGCTGGAAGTCCTGCTAAAATATATGATACAGACCACCTGAGCATATAATTCACTGGAGTGCACCAATTCCAGCCAGCTCTCAGCAATTTCTGAGGCTCTCTGACCAGTGCTCTGGGACATACTGATCCTCCAGCCTTCAGGAGAACCTTACAATTATCCCCTATCTCCTTTTTAAGGAACTGAAGCACCTACAAGACACCCTGAAAACAAAAGCAGCAGTCTTCTAAAATGCACAGGCAGCTGCTTTGTGTCACAGTGGCACAAAGCAGTACCACACAAGCCCAGGTGGGAAGCTCTACATGCACAATATGCTTGTACACCTGCCTGCTAAATATGGCACTGTGGACATCATTCACTTTCACAAGCAATAGCTTCAAGAAGCAAATAGTTTAATTTTATTAATTATATTTGCAATCACACATTTACAAAGGTTGGATCTCTGGGGGCTATTTGGTTTAATCAGTCCACACAAAGAAAGGACCAGGTGGACCAGGCTGCTCAGGGCCTTGTTCAGTCAAGTTCCGTCCATCTCCGAGCACACGGAGAGGCCACAATTTCTCTGAGAAGCTTGTTTGGCTGCCCAGGTGAAAATGGTTTTCCTTATTTCTAACTGGCATTTTCCTTGTTGAAAGTTGTGCTTGTTGTCTCCAGCAATAATGTGTCTATGTGAGAAGAATCTGGCTTCATTTTCTCAACACCTTTCCATTAACAGCGGAAGAAAAAAGAGACTTTCCAAGCCCTCTTATTCCCCTTAAGGGAAAAAACATCAGCTCTCCAAACCTCTCTACCTCTCTAATAATGTTTTCCAAATAATGTTATGGATGGAAACAGTTTTTTCACTGTAACTGCTGAAATATTCAGAGACTTGTTACACATAATCACACCAAGACAAATAACCGGGGTGGTCTTAGTTCTTGAACAAGCTAAATAATTTTAAAGGAAAACAAGACAAAGAGATGACCCTTTTCACAGTATCTCATGAAGCTGAAAGGGATTTTATTTACAATATTGAAATGCAGCACTGTGAAACAAACAACTTGGTTCACAGGCAGCGCACCCGCTGCTGAACTGTCACTGCCTGACATCCTGTCTTATCTGCCAAATTGCTCATTAGCTTTGGCAATTTTCACCTGCGCCTCCAGTTTATATTTCAGCAGGGAATAAACATCAGTCTGCTTTAACAATCTTCTGCAGTGAGCTTCCAACCTCTTCCCAGAAAACACGCAGGCACAACACAAAAAATGCCTTGTGTACTGTATGCTTAAAAAAAAAATGCAGCTGAAGTGATGAAATACAATAAGAAGTTTAACTTGGGTAACAGAAAAGCAGCAAAAAAGAAAGAGCTAGATAAGAAACAAATAAATCAACTGCCTGTATCAATGAATTATGTTTTCACAGTGCAAAACAACAGAGGGGTATGGGCCAGCCTCATTTTTGTTTCCATGTTTATATGGGAAGATGGAATTTGACACACACACCCCCTCCCCAACATGCAAAGCACAGGCTGTGTTTGTGCATGGGAAAAGAGGGACTCCAGATGAATATTACTTTTCCAGCTGGACCTGATCTAGCTAACCTTTCCTTTGCTGGGAGAGGAGCAATGGTGCGAGCCATAAACAAACAGAAGGGGTAGCATGGCAACCAGAACAAAGAGAGGAGAATCTCAGCAGGCTCAGCAGGCTTTGAGCCCAGCCCAAGGCAGGAGCTGCTGCCTGGGAGCAGAGGGTGCAGGTGAGCAGCAGCACGGGGCACGGGACCGCGCGGAACGGCCGCGGAGCAGAGCCCACGCGCCAGCAAAAAGCGCCCGAGACGTAAAACAAAACGTCTCAAATGCTATAAACCAATTTCAGCCGGAATACTGTTTTTCATTTGTTAGAAGTAAAATATTCACCGCCAACCCTGCAATTAGCTGGAAAATTACAATAATTACAGCAATTTTGTATCCCATCTCCAATCCAATTAATAGATATATGACCTTGTCAACATGTAATAATCAGGATCTGCATCTACCGCAAAACTGGATGGGTTTTATTTGCTGAATAGAACTTACATAGTAAGAAGATAATTATTTGAAATACTGAGAATACCATTTGTATGCTATGCTTCACTTCACAAGTTATAAAGGAACAACAATAAGGATAGTATTTCCATTTTCAATGTATATTTAAATGAAATTCCTGAAATAGGTATGTTTAATATGGGATACTATTACTGCACTGGGATTCCAAGCCTGTGGTTTGGAACATTTAAAGCCAAAACATATCTGTCAACATTTAAAAAAAGGAATTAGATAGATAGGAGAACATTTCTGATAACATATTTATTACAACTTGTTTCACACACTTTATTTGTGCATGCTTCTACAAAAAGTGTCAAAGAGCTATAATTCTTACCAACAGTTTTAGAAGTCTTCTGTATTACTAAAATCTTGTATTGAAGGGTCTCAAATCCCTTTTTGGTCATCTCAGCAATCAGTGAACTAGCCAAGTGCTCCATGTATTTTCCAGAATGACACCAAAGATAAGTGAGCTGTCCAATATAATCACTGAGTTTTATCTGTGCTATATGATTTTGATGCACTAAAATTCATGAATTTTATAATATACCAGATAATCACACTAAGGAGAAAATGTGTATGCATTTGCCTGCTCTAACCCCTGCTAGGCTGAGAACCAAGGAGGACAGTTTTTTGGCTTATGCATGGAAATGAGATGTGCATTTAGCAGTGACATACTCTAGTGACAGCAAAATGGAAGGCTCCTGAAATTCCAAGATAGTTCTTTATTCTGCCATTAATCCTTCCCTAATTTAATTCTGTGTTGCAATGAAGCATAGTTATAGCTTGAAAAGACACACAATCAGCTCTAGGTAAGCTAATTTTTAAAAGCTATTCCCTCAATCGTACAGAAAACATCCTGGTACAAAACCCCTCAAACTTAACAGAGTGGTCACTTTTCCATTTGCATTTTACCTGACTGTTTAAACACAGATTTTATCCATTAATAAAACATACAAAATCAGTCTCTTGGAAATTGCGTATGGTTGTTTTAAACAATGTATCTGTAAAATATCAAAAGACTGATAATACTAACTTCTGCTAAGAATCTTCAGGAGTGGAGTCCCTATTTCAAAAGGTCAAAATTATAGACATTGCACATAAAAGGACACAATGCCTTATCCACATCGTCTTGTTTGCATGCTACTTTTAACAACAATGAAAATTACAAAGTAAATTACATTCCATAATTTTTCTTCTTAAGTTCAAATATTCAAAGAACCTGCCTGAGCAAGAAATACAAAAAGTAATTCCTGCTATGTGGTTTTCCAACATCTGTTCATCACACTGAAATAAAATAAAGGGATGTTTCTGGATGCAGTTTCTGCTTTTCAAAGTGTCTTTTTGCAACACAGTAAATGCATCTATTTTAGCAGGTGTTTTTATGGAAAGGTGACAGCATAACCTAGCAACATTGACAGGTTAAGTAGAAAGTGTTCCTATCTTTAGTTTCTTTTTACCATTTTGTTCATTAAATGGAACAAAACTGGCAAACCGAAAATTACACCGTGCAGCAACTACATTTGGAGATATTGCTGTGATTTTCGGTGTGAGGACAATTTTAAACTGGCAGCATAGAAGAAGCTTATGGCTCCTAAAAGCAATTTATAAATAATTTATTAAAACAGAACAGGTTTGTTTACTGGCATGCAAGAAGCATTTACGCAGTTTCTCAGTTCTGATCAGCTTTCGATAAGGACAGATAATGAATCATTTTTCCCAGCAGCATCGATGGGTAACAGCACTTGGCATCTTGGTAAATTTAGACAAAACACATGGAGATACTGAGAGCATTTACTCACTTGCACGAAGGACCGAGGGCGTGACCTCAATTTCACTTGTTGCTTGGTAAGGCTGGAAGGCCGATGCCGCGTTGGAGCCGAGCTCGCTGCCAAAAATCTCCGGGCTCTGCGTGCCTGTCGAGCTGGCGCTGGTGCCATCACCCCCATGGTGTGGATCTTGCTCATCAAACACAGCCACGAGCTGCAAATGACAATTTAATCTACTGTTAAAAAAAGACCTCAGCTCCATCAAGGTGTCATTGCAGATCAGCATTTCAACATTTCTTCCCAGCAAAGAGCAAGAAGTGTCTGTCAGCAGAAACTCCGATCAATGCCTAGATCACAACATCATCAGCCCAAGAAAGGCAGCCATTAACTGGATCCTACAAAGGGTCAACAGCTCTGATGGGACACAAAACTCATCACTGTGAGCCACAGAAAGAATGGCACCAAGGCAGGAAAGCAAGGGTTGCATCTTCCCAAGGAAACCACTTCATCTTACCCAGAAATGCAGAAAACTACCCAAGTGTGGATTGATGCCTGGGCACTGGAATTCAGTATTTGTGTTTAGATCCTTCTATACACATCATTGCTACAGAGTCAAATCATGAGCAAAACCACAGTTTTACAGAATAAAGACATTCAAGAAGAAGTCATGTTTACAAACACTGAAAGCTACAGACAACGCAAAGCCAAGGAAGTGTTATAATCACAACAAGTCATCACTTATTCATCTGCCATCTATTATCATGACTTAAGTTGTGGGCATCTCTTCAAAATTTCTTTAGTCAGATTTACGGAAATACTCTGTATCTGTTTGCCATCAACTTCCCCAAGACAAGTTTGAAATCTCAAGTCCCATTTAGAACTTTGCCAAGTCAGTAATCTAATAAATATTTACTAAATCTGTGTTCACCATTGCAAGAAAAATAGGAAAACATCATGATGATTTTTGATAAACCTGAGATATTTTTTCCACTGCAAATGATTTTGTGCACTTATTTGAAAAAAATAATTTATCCCAATTTATCTTTCGTAACATACTGAAAGAGATAACGCCAGCTCTTGTACACATTTCATTTTAAAACTTAATTTACAAGACAGAGAAAAAAGTGTTATGGATAGCAGCATTCTGCAGCCTGCAAATTAATCTATAATATAATATTTGAAAGACATTTCCAAGAAAGTATTACATTCTTCTGACCAAATTGGTAGGGTAAATGGAGCAAATCAACTTAAACCTATGCTGGTCTCTGCAAATTGTTTATTCTGTTAGCAACACAGCTAAAACTTTATGTAACTGAAAGGCTTCAGAGGTCATTTTCTTAAGTGATTTCAACATCATCTTAGCCAAAAGATTTTAATAATAGTCCCTTTATCCAAATTTAACTTACATAAGCATCAATAAAAAAATTTTAAAACACAACTCTAAGGCCAAGTGAAAACCATTTGGGAATTCAGCTCTTGAAAGTACTCTCAGGCATTTACTCTTTTTCACCAGTCATTTTGAAACTACAGAGAGTAGCAAACTTCTGCCAATAATTCCATATCTAATGCAAAATTTAGGCTCAGGCATGCAAAAAACAGAAAGAATAAACTGGTAATGGATAAAAGATCCATGCTCTCTCCCGTGCTAGATGAAAGGCAGGTAGCAGCAGGAAAACCAGACTGCAGCTGCAGACAGCTGGAACATGTTTTTACCATAAAAGTCATTATTTTATGCTTGAGAAAGCTACAAACAAAAGAGACATGACAACACCAAAATGTCAGTAGCTCAAGAGTATTGGAAATTTAATTTTCTAACACAATGTGAAATATCAATGCTTACAAAAATATGCTTCTAAAACTTTACTCATAACTCTCTTACTGTTTTATAGCAAGCTAATTACCAATCTCCAGCAACTGAAAATAAATTAATCCACAAGTGAAGGTCTGTAAGATATTCCAACAAAAGACAAAGCATTTAAGAATCCTATGAAACATCAAATCTTTTTGTCCTTCACATGTCATGCACCAAGATAAATTCCCCAATTACATTCTGTTCCTTTGAGGCTGACTGAAAAATATTATTTGATGCATTCTGCTGCAAGTATTTTATAGATTTTATATATATATGCAAAAAGGTATGTGCATATTAATCTCTATATATGTTATCTCCTACTCTAAGTTGCCTCCAGCTTTTTGCCTATTGCAGACAGTCTACAACCTATAACTTCAGAACATCTTAAAATGAATGTTTCTTATTTCAAGCTTAGCTTTTGATCTTCTCAGTTTTTTTTCAGGTATTCACAGTTTTGACAGCATCAAACCTTCAAAAGGCTTCAGTTCCATTAAAAGACACACCAAGTTGTAACATTTTTTTAGTGTGAAGAAACACAAGCCATGTTAGTCTTATCCAAATCTAATTAGCATTAGGAACACAGGTTAGGAAGTTCACTGTGAAACAGCACTACAATGGTACAGTAGCCATCTGGACTACAATAGCTCAGTCCTCATAATATGCCAAAAAGTCTTTGGGACTGGAAGATTTAATGCAAATAAACACTCCTGACCCTTGATTTCCAGACCCTGGTATGCCATTCTGCAAGATTGTGAGTTTGTGGGAAACAAGGACAGCCAAAACATCTTGCGCTGTATTATGACATTGAGCATTTATCTCTGATTTCTTCAGAGACCCTTTATTTTACATGACCCTTCAAACACCCTTTATTTAAATCAAAAGAGATTATTCAAGGAGAGGAATTGTACTGCTGGAAACCCAAAGAACACATCTTGACTACCATCCTTGCAAGAACAAGAAACAAAACAAAAAATGCCCAGAGAAACCTTATGCAACATGGAAGGAACCACAGGAGTAGGTCACTGGAGCTGTGAAGAATCCTTTGCTGCAGGAATCCACAGCCATAAACACTGCTCTGTGCCAGGGAAAAGGTCTCTTGATGAGTCATGTTTAAAGACCACATAGATGTTTTTAATTTGGCAAAGGATGGAACACACCATTACTAGACCAGCTTCAATCAGCCTTAAAGTCAACGGTAAGCCTACGGTATTTTTCTGGGCTTTAGACATCAGATTTACAGCAAGAGCAGAAAATGAAGATGACTATCTTGTCCGGAAACATCATCTTTACTGTCAGGAGACTGCTTCCATATGGATCTTTTTATTCTTTAACAAGAAATAAAGAGAAAGTTACCCTGATCTTTTCAGAATCACTCTATTATTTCCAATACCTCAGATGAGCTGTGCTGCCTGTTCTCTGTCCGTCAGTTTTTGATCTCATCACCTGCAGTGACCTGAGAAACTCATCATAGCATCCACTTTTATGCAAAAATGAACAGCAGAGAGACTGAACAAAACACAGCAATGCATTAATAAAGAAAAGAGCTTAGCTGGTCAATATTAGACCACTATCAGCTCTTTGAAAGAACTTCCACCAAAATCCACTGAGTACTGCTGCCATTTATTTTATTTTATTTTTCTTTGTGAAGACAAACCCACACCAAAGACCAAATACCATATGAACAGCTAATAAATCATAACATATTTTATCCACCCCATATTCCATGAGACCTCAACTTGAATGCATCAAAGACACGAGAATATGGTTTAATAAGTTACAGTAGTTTTAATCACCTGAGGCAACAAGACTCTTTGCATTTCTCAATCACTGAACTAAAAAATCTGCAAATAGGAAATAAAATCAAGTAAAAGCAAACCACCTTGTCATCTTGAAACAAATTTAATAAATGATAGGCTTAATTTAGACTGGCTTACATTTCTTATTATATCAGGGCAAAAGCAACAGAAAGGTGAGAGGCTTTATTATCACCATTTATCATGGTAAGATGGCATAGGAAGTGTCACCAGTTTGAACAATCTAAGATTTGGGTCCCAATACACACGTGCACAACTTTTTCAAGAAAAAATAAGTTTCAAATATTCATTAATACATTCAGATATAAAACCAGCAGTTTTGTTCAGATCATTCTTTATGGAATGTTAATCCCATTGCAGCAATGGAATTAGAGTAAACCTTCAAATGGTCAATTGCATAAACTAAAATACTTTTATAACTCCACAGCAAGAAATACAAGCAATCTTGTGTAAATTATCAACAAAAACTGCAATTATTTTAAAAAGCAATAGCAGTCAGTGTTTGACCAAAAGGTTTTCTCTTATTAGAAATACAAAACTGCAGTAAAACTCAACAATTACCCCAGCTGTAAAAAGCACACTTATGATCACTGGCATATTTCAAGAGGTATAAGGTATATTTATTGCCATCCTTACCCTCTGAAGATAAAAAAAAAATAGGAGTACAGTTTAAAAACAGTGACTTGATGCTCTTCCCTTTTGACTGGTAAGAGTCTTTCCACAGCAGACACACAATGAAGGGAGAGTAACATAATTTTTTCTTTTGCTAAATATGCTAGCTTTGTCAAGCAAATGCCTTATAAAGAAATTATTTCACAGCCTGAGATATCAAAACAATGTTTTACTGAGGCACCTTTGGATCTGGGGTAGAAGGAAGGCATTCCAGCCTATTACTGTATTCAGTCCTCTAAAACACCAGGTTTTACTGAGTTAATTACAATCCAACATCTTGTTCTTTCTAAAAGAGAGGATGAGTGTCTCTATTGCTCTGTCTGGGACTCAACACATGATGCTAACCAGGTTATATTTACTTAAATAAATAAAAGGCAAGAAGATTGATTTATTTTAATATTGACACAGCAGCAGCAGTCTGCATTCCAACATTAATTATTACAATTTCCATCTATTCTAAAGTAATTAAAAATTAGTAAACACATATGCAGTCTTAATTAATAGACTAGATTAAGCACTTGAATGTTAATTAACTGGATTAAAAAACTATTTCCACCAGCAATGGCTGTTTATATTTTCACTAAGTATCACTATCATATAAACCAATTCATTACTATCAAATGGTCTGATCAGGTCATCTCTCTTCAGGACCAAACCACAGAACCAGAAATCCTCCTCTCCAAACAAATTCGTAAAGTTAGAAACTTCTGCTGTATTCTTCCACCACTATGACAAGATTAGCAAAAAAAAACCCTTGAATTTTGCATATTCCTATGTATGCGTCCAAAATTTGCTAATTCTTCAGTGATATTTATTGATGATTCTGCTACTGGCTCATGTGTAGGCATCAGCAATGATTTCAGATTTATTTTAGTATCAGTGAAGATTACAGTTCCATTCTCCTGCTAGAAAGAGAGCAACTGATCCATTGGTTTTCATACCAGAGGATCTGATCAGCAGACAGAAACTGCTCCTCTGGTTTCACAGAGGTTCTACACTTGTTATCCACTCTTTTTAACACTGAGTGAAACTGAAATTTCTCATCTTTTTAGATTATTAGGAGTCATTTTAAATATCTGGTTTCTCCTCACCAGGACACTTTGGAGATACATCCCTACAAGAGCATTCCCAATTTGTTCTGGCTGTTCAGTGGCCAGTTGTTCAGTAGTTATTCTGCTGAGCAACCTGAAGTGTCTGGATTTCCCTGGCTGAACCCTGCACTTCCCCTCCAGGTCCATACAACTTCCAGATGTGCTGTTCCCCTTCACAGCTGCTATGGTCATCTGACATTTATGCTGCACAGCTTCTCCTGCAGGATGGCCATGCATGGACAAACTGCCTTTCACACCAGATGTCATTTTTCTGGCTCCAGGAGAACAAATAGCATAGACCTTGTGAGACAGCTCAAAGTGATGGAGCAGCTCAATCACACATCTCTGGTGAGGCACAAATTCTGCCAAGGATTCTGGCTCTCAGTTTATGCTTAATAACTGAACCTTTACTCAGGGAATTTATGGTCCTCAAAAATAGATTTTGATGGTTCAAATAAGACTCTAAAATCTAAATTAGCCTTGTGGAAATATCTTCCCCTTAAAGTAGCTACTTCAAGCGTTTCCTTTAACCTCCAAAGCCAGAGAGTTAAGCCCAGGCTGTCCTGCAGTCCCACTGTGTAGGTCTCTGTCTGCACTCACTGTGACAGCCATGGGCTGCTGATAAGGGAGATTTAACCCCTCTCATAGCACAGCCATAAGCTTTCAGGCACCTGCAGCAAGTGCCTGGGAAGAGGACACAAAGAAGGCTGACAAAAAATTTAAACATGCACATCACTGGCATCCTTTTCTCAGCAAAAAGCATTTCCAGTATCAAGCAAGGGAACTGCACAGTGAACTAGCAAGGCACCAACAGAACTGACTGCACACATCCAATGCAACCAGCACAGCTGAGGGAGATTGCAAGAGAATACAAGCACAGCTCTCTAGCAGCTCCTGAGGGTTGGCAGAAACCACTTTTATCCAAAGCAGTCTATGCATTACTCAGTCCATGTTACAATGCAGAACTAAGGAGTAGTTGTTTAATAAGGCCCAGCAGTAAATGAAATTTCAGCTAATGGCACCTCAGACTCCATAACATCCCAAAACACAAGTTGCTTGTGAATGAACAGATGAATGTAAGGAAAAAAAAACAGATAAATTCAGGAAAATCTCTAGCAAGGGAGTAGCCAATTATTATTTAGAAATGAAAGAAACTAAATACAAAATCAATTCGTAGGTTTCCTGATGACTGAACTGACTTTAATAGCCCCATGGCAGACCCAAATTCTTATTATTCCTTGAGCTTCACTTTTCTACATGGCTCATTGAAAACCCATTTAAATATAACTACTGTTTCAATGAGCTAGTAAGAGAAAATACAGAATAGATACTTCCACAATAATACCCTACTGCCCACAGATATATTTAATAAAATCAATTAGCAAAATCGCAGCATCTAAGAGTCATTCTGTGCTGGATGTGATGTGCAACCTGAGCGTCCCCTCTACAGACTTAAACATCATCCAGCGTGCTAAAAGGAGAAAAAGGGAAAGCACTGTTTCAATTTAGGATAAGCTGTAGCACAAACAACAAACCTCTATAATTTCAAGAAAATCATTACCTGTCCTAATTAATCACTTCAGCCATGAAACTAGAAAAAGCTTTTCATAAAACTTTTCAAAGTCAAGTTGCTGGAAGGGAGCCAAACAAAGAACTTTTCACAATAACTTTACTGCATTATAGCTTTTCGAAAAGTAAGGACATTTAAAGGGTCACGTTCCACCATCATATTAATACTTTGTATTCCATTTTCAGTGAACTATACAGAAGTGCAAGCTCATACAGAATCATAGAAAAACCTAAACCGGAAAAGACCTCTGGAGATCAACTAGTCCAAGCCCTTGTTGAAACCAGGGTCAGTGAGAGGAGGCTGCTCATAGCCACATCCAGTTGCATTTTTTAATAACCTGAAGTATGGACAGTCCACCACCTCTTTAGGCTCTCTCCCAGCATTTGGTCCTCTTGGTCCTTTTTTCCATATGGAGTTGAAACTTCTGTTGTTACAACATGTCTCCAGTCCCTCACACTGCTGCTGTGCAACTCAGAGGAAAGCTCAGTTCCATCTCCACCATCCCTGACAGAAAGCAGTCACATCAAGGCTGTTGTGCCTCAGGGAGCCACATGGTCACAGAGCCCCCCTAAAGGGCCCTCTGCCCTGTGACAGCTTCCAGCCCACTAATTCACCCTGACAGACTCTGGCTGGGCCACCACTGCAATGTCTTCCTTGTATTCACAAGCCCAAAATATTCCAGAAGCAGAGAGAAATAATCACAGAATCATTTGGGTTAAAAGGGACCTTAGAGATCATCCAGTTCCAACCCTCCTGACGTGGGTAGGGGCATCCTTCACTAGAGCTCCATCCAACCTGGCCCTAAACACTCCCAGGGATGGGGCATTCACAACTTTCAGGACAACCTTCTCCAGGGCCAGACCACTCCCAAAGTAAAGAATTTTTTTCCTAATATGTAAACTAAACCTGCTTTCAGTTAGAATCCATTCCTCCTTGCCCTGTAAGTGCATGTCCTTGTAAAAATCCTTCTCCCTCTCTCTTGTGGGTTCCCTTCAGGCACTGGAAGGCTGCAATTAGGTCACCCTGAAGCCTTCTCTTCTCCAGGCTGAACAATCCCAACTCTCTCAAGCCTTTGCTCATAAAAGAAGTGCTCCATCATCCTGGTGGTGCCACTCCAACAGGTCAATGCCCTTCCTTGCTGGGACCCAGAGCTGGATGCAGCATTGCAGACAGGCCGAATCTCATCCTTCCCCTGCTGCCCACAGCGCTTTGGATGCAGTCCATGATTTAGGTGGCTTTCTGGGCTGTGAGTGCACATTCCCACCTCAGGCCCAGCCTCATCATTTCCCTAAACCTGCTGGCTACAGACCTGCTCATATAGCCCAGGGTGGAGCTGGTCATCTTTACCACAAGGGCACTGCTGACCCACATTCATCAGGTTCTCCACCAAGTCAGTCCCTACAGGAAGCAGCCTCCCACCACACTGCTGAGAGGGGTTATTCCAGCCCACATCCAGGACTCTGCATTTATCTATCCTGAACATAATCCACCCCCTCAGAAATCCATGAGATAAAGTAACATCACAGGTCTCAGTGAAAGTTGTTCCCAATGTGCTGACTAAGTAAGCACTTTCAAAGCTCAACATAACACACCAAGTTAAATCATATCTGCAAAATCAAAACTCATCTATTGATTTGAAGGACACTTTAATTTTACAGGTAGTTTTAAAATCTTCCACTTTCATGATTCCTTACATCTAAGAAATTATTCTGAAGTAAATATACAGGCTTTTTATTAAAACATAGCTTTAGATTATTCATTTCCCATGGCACTTTGATCTGAGAAATTCTAGAATCAATATTAAATTGCAATCTAATCCTCTCCCAGTAGGAATTAAATGCAGTTTTAGGTACTATCCTGTAAGTTCCCATGCTATTAAAAATATTTCAATATATTTAAAATGTTAAAATATTTAAAATACTAATTTTATATTATGCATATTTAAAACATTTTTTCTCTTCTCCCCCTTCCTGCTGAGCAAAAGTCTAAATGAAAGTGTGATTTTGGCACCCTGGAAAAATCATTTGTGTATATTCTGTCTGAATTGCTCTTGACCTGACCTCCATGGTGCAAATCAGGCTGAGGCTTAGACAAAAATGAGACAATAACTGAACAGAGTTAGAATTATTACAAGGACTATTAGCACTAGCTGACACTGTGCCGCCTGCTTGCTTGGATGGATTTGCTTCTCCACGACCTCACCCCCTGACTGTACCAGACACCACTTCTACATCCCATGCACTGTCTGAGAGCTGAACCACCAGCCCACACATACTGACAGACAGACACCAGGACAGACAGAGCACACACAGATTATCCTGCAAAGCCCTTCTGACATGCTCACCTGGCTAAACCTACTGCATGGACACAGCAAGTCCAACACCAAGGCTGGATCTTGGCCTTCATGAGCCGCTAACATCTAAAGACATCCACACTGCTCAGCTCTGACAGACAGACAACCCAGAAATGCAGAAACACCCCACATTCATGAGGCTGACAGAACAGGCAGGAGGAGATGAGTTTCTGTTCAGCAGGGCATGCTCACCTGGCCAGGAACAGCTCTAGAAGCTGCAGTTTGTTACTTTAAATCATGCTTTGAATGCTGCATTTCTGCTATTAACTGGAACCATGCTAAGGAATGCTACAAAAGCTCCTGCAATCAGCTGCTGATCCCAGCCTTCCAGTGAACACATCCATCAGCCCTGGTACCCACAGTGCCAGGCCAAACCCCGCTGAAAGGGCTGCAGGGCCATCACTGCACCCTGATCCAGCCAAGGATGGAGTCAGCCATGGGAGCTCAAACATGAGAAATGCTGCAGACACATCTCACTGCAGAACCGCTCTGGTTGAGATTATGAGGTAATGACACACCCAGCTTCCAACTAAAAGCACAACTACGAGTAAGAGTGCAAGAAGAGAGAACATCATCTCAATTCCTTTTAAACAATTTTGTTTTTCTTTTATGCATCTCAGCAAAAATTAAGATACTGTGCTTAGAGAGAAGTTTGCTTCCCACAATTGTTACAAGCCCTCCATATCACAGGTACAAAAATGCTTAAATCTATGCTTGTTTGGGCTACGATAACAGCTGAGAAAATCTCAGTCCTACATAGGAGAAATTTTCTATCACGAGGTTTTTATCATGGTATTTTTTAAATGGGTTGTTTCTTCACAAACCCTTCCTTTGAAAGCATATATAATACTTTCCTGTATATGCTGCCCTGTTATTTTCTTAAATCCTCAATTTATACAGAAAAGATTTTTTCCAAAATCCTTTTGTACCAACAGTCCTCTTGTTCACGGCTAAGGACATACTCTGCAAAATTATCACAATATGTGATTTACCACGCTATCTCCTTAGCTCATTTTGAAAAGAAACCGAAAAAAATTATATCCATCCTGGCTTTAAGGGGTGCATGAAGAAAACATGGTTTCAGAAGAGTGCTGTGCTTGGGAAGTAGCTGGGACCCATCTGAGCATGTGAATAAACCAATTTCATCTCCTCCATTTTTGACTCCTCAGCACAAACGAGCACATGCAAACCAAACCACACTGAGGACAAGGATGTCAGTATTATTTTCATGACAATTTCACACTTTTAGAGCTCACTATGAAAGTCTGCCTTTTTACAGGATAAGGCTCTAAAGGATACCCTGACTGAACTTCATGCAGCTGAGCTCATGGTATGGGATGACTCTGCAGGTCTGCAGATTTCCAAGTCAACAGCTCAGACCGTGCAGGAGTTCAGTGTTTTATTCCTGCCACAGAGGTCAGCAGTTAAGCAGTGACGCTATGCAGTAAGTAATCCAGACACTGGGTTATTAGAGGGGCTGGTGTCACACAGCAAGATATATTGCTGAAATAAAAATGTATTAAATCTTAACAGTTGTCTCATCTGTCATTGGGAGCTGCAGTCATTGAGTACCATGAAGGAATGGTTTCAAAAACCTCCAAATAAAAGGGCCAGGCTTTCCATTCCTCTGCTACAGGATCAAAACAGCAGCATTAAATTCTAAGATTTTAATCTCAGCTGAGGTACAAAAAGGTAACTAGTTAGTTAAAGCATAGGACAATCTTTGCAAGCTTATTAAAGTTTAAGAAAATAGATTTTGCAAAATACAGCTCTTCATTTTATATAGTGTGTGCTGTCAGTGTAATTTGCATGCAAAAGCCAGGAGAATGTGATTAAAAATACCCATCTAGAGACACAGATGAAAAACTTCAAACATTTTCTGATTCCCTTCTGTTCCACTCATTATTTCAATACCTCACTACAACAAAGGAATAGATAACACTTGTCCTTGACACTAGCCTAAATTATCTTCAGCGTGCAATACAATACCGATTAAATTAGGCTTATTTTAAATAAACGTCAAGGTCTGTTCAAAAGGTAAAACTCTGTGCCTTTTGCCTTTTGTATAACACATCCCCTCCCCACCCCCCAAACTTTTCAGAGGTCTGAAAAACAATGAGATATGGTGCTTTTTTTAACTAACTTCATTATGTAGATTAAAAAAAAAAATCAGAGAGAATCATTTAACTCTGACATTTAAGACAACAATAACTGCATTCTTCATTTTGCATATAATGCCAAAAATAACCAGCACGTTAGACAATAGTTCTTGCCTCCCTTCTTTAAATAAGGTTCTAAAACATCCTAAATGCAAATGACTCCTTGCTCCCTCATGACCAACAGCTTTTATTATTTTAACACATAACAATAGTGAAAACACTGCAACTTAACTTACATTAGAGCTATCCTTACAAAATTAAGAAGGTAGCTGTCCAACAGCACTGGGCTGATTGTAAATGCCAGGAGATCCATGGAGGTTGTCCCATCCTGTGGCAATCCCCAGACACTGGATCTTGACTCACCACAGTTATTACGTGAACCTGTGACAAATACAGAGCTCTGCTCTTAACCAAAACACACTCCTTAGATAACATTTGGTAGACCAGAAAAGGAGACAATCTTCCTAAACACCTTTAGGTTTCCTACTACTAAGAAGATTACAGAGATCTCTGTATGGATTTCAAAATGCCTGGTTCACCCATATCCAGGTGGATTTCCATCTACCACACACTAACTTATTTCCCACAAAATACCAGGTTTAATGACTTAGCACAGCCCCAGGGACATTGACTAAAACCTGGGTTCCCAATGCCAAAACCATTTTCAAAACGACCTGGAGCTGCTTTTTTAATAACATTCTGGCAGATAAAGTAATGGAAGGGCATATCATGTATTTTCTCCCCACAAAAATACTAGAAATCAGATGCCCAGGTATTTCTGATACACTACTTTTAAAAGCCAACTGGTAACTTTTCACATCTGTCCTCTTAAGTCCTTATGAACACAAACAGGAAAAAAAAAAGGAGGAAGAAATAAGAGAATAAGAAGGCCCAGAAGGAAACTAGCAAGTTAATGTAATCACATCCATCATGAAAACATATTCAGTGGTAGTCAAGTGCTTTTCCCTCTTTGAAATGCAGGAATGACCAGTAAAGAACATCTCTGCTATTACTTTAACAATAATTTCACCTCAGCTTGTGATTCTTGACTGCTTGTAGCAGAAGCCTCCACCTTGCACTGCTCCTTCTTTAAATAGGGATGTAGTGCATTGTAACCAAAGAAACAGGAACATAAATAGAGACTTTTGACAGAATTATACTCCTAAATCTTTTTTTTTGTGAAAGCTTGAAAGACTCCAGACTTATTTACAGGACTAATTTTGAAAATTAATTTCCTAAATCACTGTGCAACTGGGAATAATGCAACTACATCGCCTGGATGAACACAAAAAACTTGATAAAAAAAACCAAAAAGAAATACCCAAAAGAGAAATTACCGTTGTATGTACAATCATTTCAAGCTACCAAACTTGGGACCAGACTATCATTCTTGGATTTTACCTTGACTCACCCCATATCCATAAAATGCATTTTTCAACACATAATAAAAGTGTAGTGCAGCCTAGGGAAGGAGACACAAGCATTGCCAAAACCCATCAGCTTCAACTTGTGGACAAGGACTGCTCTGAAAATCTCAAACCAGATCACTTCCATTCTGTAGGGTCCCCTAATGGTTCCCCGTCTCCTCAGGGCTCATCTAGCCTATATTTTTCCTCTTTTCTCTCCTGGAAAAATTAAGGTTATAAAAGTAGCTGACACCTCATACCAGGCCAGCAGGCCTGTCCCTGGTTGAAGTATCTATATTTCATGGTGACTTCAAATATTGCTGTAAGGTTATTAAAATCATTCATGATTTTATCTGTGCCAAATGGATCATTACACTGTCAACACTCATCTTTATTATGCAAAAATATGCAGAATTTAACATCTTTTGTCGAGCTGGCAAAACAGTATATTCAGTAGTAACTCTGTTTTTCATTACATTTTGCACAAGGTTAAAGAGTGTGTGGAATCTGATTGCTGAAGTCTCCATTCAAAAACATCACACAAAACAAGCTGTTTGACTTACATAGCAAAAGATTATTTACTTAGAGCCTACAGACAAATAAATTATTCTGATGAATTTATACTGTCCTTTAATTTTTAGAATTACAAATGTTGCCTTTTTGTGGGGGGGAGGCAAGACCGTTTTTCTTTTCTCAGTTTTTTTTTTTTCATGTTCTTCTGTGTGCACCTAGCAATTCTGCTTGATAGAAACTGTCCATAAGCTCCAAGGCTGCCTCCAATCCTGCCTCCTACCTTCCAGTGCTCTCTAAATGTCCTTCAGCAGAAACAGAAGTGAATGCAATCTGGTTACCTCTTGCAAAAGAATAATTTCTTGGGAAGCTCCAGCCATCTTGAAATAGCTTTTCTGAATGTCTCATTAAATCTTCATTTAATTCTTCTTTCTTTGTATTTCTCCTGCCACGTTTAATCTTTGCAATTGTATGAATTTTTTAGAAAGCCTTTTTGGGGTGCAGTTTGTATTTTGGTGCCACACAAAGCAGATACATTGCATAAGGGTAACACAGGTAGCTGGGTAAATTATGCTGTCAAAAGTGATTAACATTTAAAAGGACTAAACAGAGGAAGCAGATAATACCTCCCAGATCTGCTTTTAATTAAAACATCTTAGCAATTATTATTAAAAGGCAAAGACTGAAAATGAGAGACAGCATACCTTCTAAAGAGAATGGTTTTTATACTTTTCATTAGGGGTCACCTTTTCTCATGTGCAAGACCACTTTTACATTACCTGCCTCACTGGAGACCATTCACTTATTAAAAGAACTTTGACCACACTAAAACAAAAAAATGCACATTTAATCAGAATCATTTATGCATTCATTACTGTTTCAGATGTCCTTGCTTTAGGACAATGTTGCCCCTCACTAAAAGCAAACCATATTTAAGTCTCTGTGCTTAATTGTTGTATCCCAGATGATTTCTCTACTTCCCAAAATAATTACCAAACATTATATCACCTATGCTAAAACAGCAAAAGGGTATCACCAATGAACCCCAGAGTAGGTGAAATGAATAGCACATACCAGCAAAGTCTAACACGTGCAGCCTTTGCACATAAATCAAACTGTGTTACGCATTCTGACAGCTCCATCTAGCCACAGCAACACAAAAGTAACCTTATCCCAGGCACAATGAATTAATTTACATTCAGCACATACCAGCAATTGCACAAACTCTTGTGGTCAAAAGTGTCCTTTCCAAAACAACTGTATTGTTTAACAAAGAGATTAACACTTTCATGATCGTATCTGTGCTTGAGGTTACTGGGTTTCAGAGAAAAACAGAATCAGAAAAGTCATGTTTTTAAAGGCCCCAAAATTAGAGCATCTGGATAATGTCAGGAACAGATGCTGAGATCAGAACTTGGCAGCAAGTCCTGAGATGGGAACCTCAAACGTCTTGGGAAGAACGCAGAGCAAAATGGGATACAATGCAAAAATGCAGAGTGTGAGAGAGGCAGCGTGCAGGCTATGCACATCTGATGGAGCAGATGAGCAAGAAAAACAGCAGAATGGTTGGCTGCCAGAAGTGGGGGGAAGAGGAGGGAAGCCTCCTCCTCATCGTGATGCTCCAGCACTACCAGGGTACAAACTGGCAGCTCATGGACCAGCTTCTGGAAAAGGAGCTAACTACTGTAGGTATCCTGCTCTGTGTAAGTTCAAATAATTTGAGCAAAGTAACTGTCATTTCCTTACATGTTCTTATTCTCTACAATGCCAACCACTCCTGACCTGACTGGTGTAAAGATCAGGCAAGGCACTTGAAAGTGATCCAACTTGAAGACACAAAGAATGGCTGTAACATCTTCCTCAGAGATCACCATGAGGTACTGAAATACACTTGGGTTAGACCTAATTTTAGGCCCACATATTTTAATGCACTGGCTTGAGACTCTACAATGAACAGAGGCAATGCATCCCCTTATCATATCCATAATCATTATCGTTATCAAATTCCTTATGAGAAGTGGCAAATGGCTGGAAAATAATTTTTTTTTTTAGCATTTTGAGTTGTAGCCAATACAATTTACAGATCACTGATAAGGCATTTTGTCCTTAAGCTGATCTAAATTAAAATTTTTAATTATGTTAGTTTACCAAGAGTACTTGAGCTGTGCTAAGTCTCTTAAAACTCCAAATGATAAATCCTCAAGTTTCAAATATGTAATATTTCCATATTACATTTAATTCCAAAATAACTAATGCAGAAGAAAAGGAGATTAGTCTTCAGAGGTGGACTAGTGCAGCTGCCTAAAAAAGCAAACAAATTTAAATCTGTCGGACCACTGTGCTGGTACCAGGACATGCAGAGGCATTTACCCCAGCTAACACGTGAGAAGCTCAATCCAAACTGAAATTTTTAATTCCCTTAGAAATCACACAGAAAGAAAATGCAGTTCCCACTACATGCCAATTCCCAGAAATGCTCCCTCAACCTGGCAGCGAGCAAAGCAAAATCAAAAGGCAAAGAGCAGAGGGGCTGCACATCCCCCAGCCCAGTTCACCCACATGCACTGCCAAGCACAAATGTATTTCAAAACTAACCTCAGTAACATCAACAAAAACCTTACAATGCCATTATTCATTGAGCTCCAAAAATGGACTCACTTCTAATGCCCACTAAGGATCTATTTTGGATGTTCTGGTACAGATATTTCTGAGATGGGAAAGGCAAACACCACCTGGACTATCTCCACCATCCTTTCACATTCAGACATCATGGAGAGACAGGAGGAAAAGAGAAGGAAAAAGAGCAAAGAAACTAGAAAGGAAAGAGAGGTTACACTGTGCTGAAACATGTCTTTTTGATTTTCTCACTGTCAGTTTAGCATTGTCCAATTTTGCCATCTCAGATGCCTTGACACTTCTCAAAGGTGAGTGGAGAACAAACATACGTGCATTTACATAAGGGAAGAATTGTGTAAGCATTCATAAAAAACACAGCTGTACCATGGCTCCCTGCACCAGCCAGTGGACAGGTATGCACTTTTTTCTCTGGAAATGTGTATTGGCAGCATTAAATGTAACAAGGGTCTGCAGAATGGGAGCAGAGGCAGCAGCCCAGGCAGCAACGCCAAGGCAAAGGGAAGACCCCACTGCAGGAGTGGAGGTTTCAGGACCAGCTCAGAAGGAATGCAAAGCACATGCAGTGCTGCAATTAAAGCACATGATTCACATATGCTACCAGCAGAGAACAGATAACAGTGATGTATCTCAGAGCCAGCACATACAAAGCAGCCCCCCCCACTTCTTCATGGTGGGATTCAGCATCAATTTACAGCGAAATTCAGGAGGTAAATTGAGCTGAGGAGCAGACACGACAGTTGCTTCTTCTGAGGCCACTTAATTCTACCCCCAGTAGCACAACTGTGCCTCACCTCCCCTCACTCTCCCATCACTGCCAGAAAGCTGCAGTCTTCATACATATTTCTGTTCATTCTTTATCTGTTGCCTTGAATGAATAAAGTTTAGTTTTATGAGTTGATTTTGGGCCTGTTACCAGCTATATTCCTTCAGTTCTAATTCAGCAAATTGCATCCTGAAAATGCCAGAAGGATCCAATCAAGGCTTTGGTATGTGAAGTATCCTTTGAGAAAACAACTGAGCATCATCATTTTGCTTTTCCAACAATCCTTCCACAAGTAAACTTTAGCTCCACTTAGAGCTATTTACATGCTCATTTCCCTCGACTCTCATCCCCAAAACTCATGAGTAAAGGAAATTTCTTAAGTATCTGAATACCTACAGTCATGGACCAGCAGGTGAACCTGCTCATAACTTAGAGAAGAAATTGTTGTCCTAGTGTGAATCACAGCACTGCTGAAGCACCAGGTGTCCAAGAGGACCAGTGTTTCTAAGAACTCAATTCAGTGCTCTGCATTGCTCTTTCAAGCAAGAATACTGTGCATGTTCTGTCTTCTGGATGCACATCCTGCATTCTGGATTCACACAACGCACCTTGACACTCCATGCCTCCCAAAACAGGGACCATGGTACATGGCCAGCCCAGAAGGGCATGGATAAGCTTTGTAAAAAGAGGTTTCTCCCCCTCAGCTGACTGTACAGACATGGAAAACCACAGGGAAAGGTGGGGAAAGAAATGCAAAGCACGTTCAGCTTTCAAAAGCACAGAACAGCTTGGATCACTCAGCCCCTCCAAAAAATCCCAAAAAACTTTTCAGAGTTGTAAGCAAAAGCAACGAACAGTTCAATATAGGCTACTGTGAATATTGCATTGGAAGTACATTGGAATCTAATTCACACTTTGCTGATCCAATGTACTTTTCAATTCACCTTCCAGCAAACACTTCCTATGAGAAAGCCCTGAATTGGAACTGTTAGAATGTTTTTTAAATCCCATAAAATAAAACTATACTGATTTAACAGCATGCTTGCCTTTCCACCATGTCCACTTTGATCCTAGAAATCTAGGAATACAGAATGGAAAAAAAATCCCAAACCAAAAATCAACAAAAAAACCCGTGCCTACATAACTTGAAAAAAAAATCACTCAGCTAAGGCACTCAAGCTGTGATTAATTCTCATCAGAAACACACATTCAACCCAATTTTTTACTTTATAACATCAAACTAGATGAATGGGGTTTGTTTTTCTAAGAGGTTCACTCAAAGTCTAGTATGCCTTGCATGCAAGTCTGTCAGGTAGAGGCAGTTCAAACTGAGCTGACAGAGACCAGCTTCCTAAATTCCTCCTGCAAGGTTTCCCTTTCAGAGCACAGTCAGACAAGGAAACAGTACAAGTTTCATGTTGGCAAAAGGCATTTGGTGGTAAAACCTGAAGGGATGCTCCTACTTCCTCCTTCCTCTAATCCCTAAATAACTCTTTGGAAAGCCTGGGACATCTGTCATTTTCTGACACCTTTGGTAGAAAAATTAATTTAAGACCAGTGACCAAATTTGGAAGGAAAAATTTCAGATCAATATATCATCTCTCTGCTTTGCTCCCCAAAACCTGGGAATTGGTCAGTTAAAAATCCAGAACTGCAACTCCTTCCACCATAACCTGTGAACCTGAGGATGGGGCAACTCTCCTGGAGGAGGACCGTGCAACATGGAACCAGTGGACAGCACAGAGCCTACCAGCTAACTTTTGATGTGAGAAAATATGCATGCAAACAGGCCACAGCTGCTGGCTTGCTCTTAGCCAGACAGGAGCTCTCTGACTGCCCAGGGAAGGGCAGGACACTCACACAATTCCACTGTGCAGTGATTTGTGCACTGACCCCAGAAGCAAAGGCCCCCATTCCAAACCAGCGTAAGGATTGCTGGCCAACACCTGCAGAGGCACTACAGCTGGAGAAAGAGGAAGGCTACCTGTTACAACCATGGACTGCTGTTGGTTATAAAGATCCTTGGTACGCTCCTCCTCACACCTCTTTGTCAAAGTCTAATTCATCAAATAAGAAAATGGAGACTATGCATAAATTTTACACACTTTGTTAAGTAATTTACCTGCAGTAGGCACCAATAGTGGTGGTTACAAACTAAAAGACGCTTTAAAGATACAAGTTGTAACTATATTCAGGGTATACTGCTTCACCAAGGCACCTCAGTCACCAACGCCAGCTAACCCCTAGTACTGACTTTGCACGTAGATTCTGGAAGATGTTTTTCTGATACCCCAAAGTCTGGGATTTTGCACAGCTATTACAAAATGCTTGCTACCAGCAAGGAGCACCAAGTATTGCTTGGCACCTATTCAGCAGCCAGACACACTTCCTACAACCTGGGCACCAAAGAGTCTCCTACACACTCAGCTCATTCTGTTTAGACCCTGTCATGCAGCAGATTTAATTTTGCAAACTGACCTTAACATTAAACCATTACAAAAATTTACTTCAGTAACATTTTTTCCTGGAGAAGCATTGCATAATTTCAGACATCAACCTCAGATTCCTATTCTGAGAAACCAGTTTCTGCATACCAGCAGGAATACAGTGTGCCTGATGCTGAATGGCTCTCTGGAAGGTTAGCTGCCTTCCACTAGCAGTACAGACATGAGGATACCAGTTTAACTTTAGCACAATTCCGATGCCTAAAATTAAGAAACATAAGTAGCCATCTGTGTTACTCAATTGCAAAGTTATATGAGAGTGGAAAGAAGAAAATACTAATTTAAAAAAGAACATTGTGTAATTCCACTTAAGAGTTGTACTTCCAATTATTAAACTGTTATATGTTAATAAATATGGGAATTAACATGTTATATAATTTATAACATTTATGGATAAACCTACAGAATTTATGTTCAAAGAGAAACAACTATAGTGGTATTGCATCAACTTAATCACATGGCTTAAATCAAGGAACAATTGACTAAAATGCTACAAAAATGCAGTTTATGAGACTGACATGGCTGTTAATATAGAGTTCACCAGTTGTTTTCCAGGCCAAGGCTGAGGTTTTAGGCCTAATTTGAAAGCAAGAAACAAAAGGTTACAGAGTGCTCATACACCATCCATTCCATGATAAGATTTTTATTTTGAAGGAGTAATTCAAACTGCATTGAAACGACGTGATAGGTCATTTTCACATCTCTGACTCAGCAAGTTAATAAGAGTTGACTGTGCTCAAGTAAAAAATGCATCGGTTAGAGACAAAAATTTGGATGGTCAGACATCTTTACTCTTGTATGTATGGAAAGATCTTAGATTATTCTGACAAGTGTCCAGCTGAATTAGTCAGACAGGCAGTCAAGTGTCTACTGGCATCACACAGAGGACTGTGGAAAGCTACAGCATCATTTTAATTAAAATACTGAAAGCAAGTTAGAAAAAAATTCCTGTTAAAGCTACTCATAATCCCCAAAACCACCTAGACGACATATGTAACCATAATCACTGAGTGCCTGCAGGTCCTGGTGTGGCCCACTAGGCAGTGTGTCAGGAATGACACAGTCTAGACAAGAGCTGAAAATAATAAGGGGCTGCCTGCCCCAGTTTGCCTGAAATTGTCCGCTAGCAGAAAATAAAGTGATGATTTGATTTTTAGCCACTGAGCCCTGTGTGACTCCTGGCTGAAACTGCCCCTCACAGGCACTGACAAGGAACACAGCCCAGTTTTTGTTTGCAGGTCATTGTAGATATGACCCAGTAATGCAACCAAGTATAACTCTGCCTTCCTTAGTGGAATACCCCACCCACTTACACTCTGACAGTCAACCAGGAAAGAATTTCTTACCTTAACTAGGGCAAAGCTGCCACCAGAGCAGCTTTGGGAGACATAAGGGACTGCAAAAGCAGGTGTCTCTTTAGATTCAGGATTCCAGATTTGACTGTCCATTATGAATGATCCACCTACTGTGCTCTTGTAAATATGAATCTTTTCACATGCTTTAAAATCACATGCATGGGCCATCTTACATTAAAGACTTACACTCTACAGTATTAGACTAAATGCATGACTGAGGTGGAGAACAGATTCAGGTAGCTGGGACCGACAATATATATATATGGACAGCAGCTCCTTTCCTCACACCACTGCCACCAGGCAAGGAGTCAGGAACATATTCTGACTTTCAGCAACTGGACAACAAGCAAACAAAATTAAAATTAGAGTAAGCAAACAAACACAGACTGTATTCTCCATGTGCCACAACCCAGCAAGGAGAAAGACACATCTGCCTTACTGCTGGAGCGCTGCGATCATGATGGAGATGAAACCACATCCCTTGAAACAGAACTCCTCGAGTCAGTTTTGCTACATCAGAAGTCTCAAAAATGTATTTCCCTATTAAAGGCTATATTTCACTGCAGCCTTTTCAATAGTTTGACTCTCCTATGACACAGATAAGAAAAGGTTCAAATCTCAAAGCACAGGAAACAGGGCAGCATCTCCAGAAAGTGATGGCACCTCCAGAACAAGTGGTGTCTGTGTTCACAAAGAAACGTGGCTGTGTTTGTTTTGGTTTGTTTTATAGAAACACCAAGAAAATAGCCCTGTCCATCTAACCAACAGCTACCAATGTACCACTGAAAATATATATATATTGCTTTTATTTTCCCTAAAATCAACTTAACTAGCTCTCATTCTTCTCATATTACTTTAGACAGTCAATGTATTTTCCTCCCACTGGACAGAGAATGAACACATTATCTTTCCATCTTACAGGGCCCCTGACAGCCAAATAAAACATGGTTATTACTGTCAGAACTCAAATGAAATATTCTGAACATGGCAAGAAGTTATTAGGCTGATGTTCAGAAGACAAGCTAGAAATGGAAATGGGAAGGAAAAATATTTCCCCTATTTTATAGACTTTTGTGGAAAAATTACCTTATCTTCTTGTTGAAATAGGTTTGAGTTGGATTTTGTTTTTGCTGTGTTGAAATATCCTAATTATTCCATTAGGAGGATGCAGGATATTAATTTTTATTTAATCAAAATACTGATAAATGAGAGAGCAATTATTGAAAAACATTAATATTACTTTAATATCTTAAATTATACACACTAAATCAACCAGGTAATGTCATTTTAGTGCACAGTAAATTCACAGCAAGTAGGATTTGTGATATGACAGATAAAGCCAGAAGCACTAAATAAGAGCATTCACCTTTCAAACCTCTTTGCTGCTGCACTTGAAAAAAGGCCAACAACAAACACCGTGGCTGAAATGTTCCTTATACAGAGATTGCCTACTTTAACTAGGCTCACCTATAATTAGACAGCACAATCTACTCTGCATAATAATTGAGAAATATAGAACAATGGAGCAACAGTGAAGAACAGGGAGATTATTTATCCTGCACACTCAAGTGGTGGTAGAAACCGCAAAGTGAAAATCACCGAGATGTCATTTCTCCCAGTACACCAGTGAGAGGAGAATTGAGCTGAAAATTGTACTTATTACAATTTTAAAGACACATCCAGTCTGGTTTGAGGCCAATCTCAGCACAAGTGGCTCCCAGGGAGGAGCCAGGCAGCCCCAGCACTGCACTCAGCAGCTGCCAGAGGGACACTCGTCTGCAATGGGCTCCTCTGAGCATCCCCACTTCCTGGAGCCATCCACAGGGATCCATACTGTTTGATCATGAAAACACATCCCTTGAGAGCTTGCACATAAAAATGCCATTAAAGCAAATTAACTGTGCACTAGCATTTATCAGCAGGCCATTTAGACACTTGAGCAGTCAAGTCCACTGATACCTTCTATGTTTATTAAAGACAGGTCTCAAACGTTTCTAGAAAATCAGGCATTGACTAAGTAAGTTTTTAAAACCCCACAACACACGCACACAAAACAAAAACTCACCAAATACCCAGATGTCCTGGACCCACCCATCCCAGTATTCTGCTTCTAACAACCTTCAACAGCAGATGCCATAAGAACAGGGCAAAAATATTTCCTGCCTCTGCGCTCTCGACCTGCAGCTCAAGGACATCCTAAATCATACATACAGTCTTTCTGCTTAGGCTCTTTAAGCCAAAATTAAATATAGATTTATAACACAAATATTTTATACAAATATTTTGAAAATTATCTAAATCCAGGCCCTGGGATTTAGTGCTATTTATGCCACTTGTTCAGACCTGATCAGATCTGTTCTTTTCAAGCAGCGCATTTCAACCCAAAACTTCCAAATTATAAAACTAAGGAATTTTTCACTATTTTTTCCTGCTACAATTTGTATCAAGTTGATCTACACAAACTTCAAAATGTTTCAAATGACCCTGAATATCCAGCATGTGTGATATCCTTGGGAATAACTCTACAAGTCCTATTTACCTCTAAAGACTTACTGTGTTTTCCAGTTTAAAGTCTATTTACTTATACCAACAAGGTAATTTTTGCACTGCTTCCTTTTTTGAGTTACAGAAATTCTGAAAGGGCCCTGGATAACAGCATCTCACAGGGTGTGTCACCCATCAGCCACTGTCACCCAAAGGATCAAAGTTGCCAATATTCACATTTTCCTAGTCAGTTCTGGTTCTATAGCAGTGCCAGACTCAATATTCACCCTCATTCTCTCACACTGCAGACCAGCACAGAGCTTTCCTTCAGAGCTGTGGTTGCCTCCATCCCACAGATCTCTGCAATGTGCTCATCTCACTCCTCCTGGAAAACTCTCCTGGCTTTTCTGCAAAGTCCCAGTGAGCAATGCAAACACTGACAAAAGTAATAAAGAGCTGCTCTGAACTTTGATGGGTTTCTCTGCACTTCAAGGCACATTCAGCAGAAGGGACACAGTTCCCTCTGTGAAAATAAGTTCTGCACTCACAAAATGGTAGAATCATCAAGTATTTTCTCCTCTTCTGCAAAGGATAAATAGTTTTTTAGCCCTTAACTGTTCAGAGTAAAATAAAACAACAGAACCACAACACTATTATGTCCTGTTTTCTAAGTAATTCTGGTTTTCATTATTCTAAATCATATTATATTGTACTTTATGTCCCTTTCTGGAAAAAAAAATGATAACTAAATAAGATTTCAAAACAATTTAAACATATCAAAGTACTTTGCAAATAAGGTTTACATGTTCACTTTCTATGACACAATCTTTCTATAGAAGCCAGAAGTTCTGGAACTGTAATTGCATCATGCCTTTCAAACCAGGTACTTCATCTTACATATTAGAATTAATATTTTTATAGGTCTACATCGCCACAAAAAGGAGGTGGGAGGGATAGGCACCAAAAAATGATCATGAACTCCAAACTTAGGGTTATTTTAAGCGAAAAAGGTACAAGGACCCTGCTTGAAAAGTAACTGAAGGGGCTGAAGGAGCAACAAAAGAAAAAAAAATCAGGTATAGAACTTGAATTAGCTTTTATGAAGTTTTCTCATAGTGAAGCAAAATATCACTACTTGTTCCATTATTTTCTTTTCCTTTCACAAAAATTAACATTTTCCACAGAAGCCTGCTTGTGCATATATTTTTATTGCAATACCTGCATTTTAATTTTTTTTACAATTTCCAACAGTCTGAAACTAAATTTTAAGAGGAAAAACCCCCAAATTATAAAATATATATGCAGTAGTTATTTCTATGGTCCTTGTCAGAGGTCATTGCTTCTATTAATGCCATCTTGAATGGGAATCCATAGGGTTCATATAATCTCATTTTAGGAAACCCAAGCATACTATTTAACCAGCATCTTACAAACCTATTCTAAACTGAGTTCTCTGAGTTACTTAAACAATTCAACCATTGATATAATTAATTTTGATGTAAATCTCTCTCAGGGGCTTTAATGAGCCAAGTCAGGAAAATTCAAATTAAATTATCCAAATTAAATTAAAGAAGCGTACACTAGACCTCAGAAGCTCATAAGTAATGATGTTAAAAATATTTCCTCAACACTACCTAGAAATAGCATATTAATAATAATGTTTAAAATGCAATTAGAAACATAGATGTTACTCAAGAAGTCCTGGAAATATTTTTGAAATATTTAGTTCGAGTCAGGATTCTAGGACAATTAGACACAATGGGTTTGCTTCTATATTATGCACCTACCTGTCCTACTGGTGAGGAATCAGCACTCAATGTTGGATACTAGAGTCCTCAAGGGGGAAAGGAGGACACTTTTCCAGACCTCCTTGACTCCCCAGATGAAGTCAAACACTTCCCACGTGGGGCCAGCACGCTCATGGCTACACCAGCCTCCCCCACTGCAGAGTTCTTGGAACATCAAAGCGGGACAGCTCGAGAACCCAGCAAAGCAACAGCCAGCCCAAAACACAGCTGCCATTACAAACAGTGCCGCTGCACGAAAGCAAACTGAAGGAAAGCAGAGTAAAAGGTAGAACTGAGTGCAAAGACACCATAATCAGTTTTCACAACCAGTTACAATTGCTGGTTTTTTCCCCAAATCTTACACATGATAAATAAAAAAGCAAGATGAGTAAGGCATCACTGGTCCAGTCTATAATCAGAGTGACCTCACATACACAAATGTACAATTAAAAACTAAATTGTTTTAAATCTGTCTCATATTTATAAAGAACGCTCATTCCACCCAAACAGAGTCTCCACATGACCAAGAACAGGGTCTATAAAACTACACCATGTTTCACAAGACAGGCCAGACTCAGGAACATTAAAAATTTGATAATTCTATTTTAGCAGAGCAGCATGATAGATGGCACTTTTATGATGTAACCTAATAAAATATCCTCTTTTGTGTCTCCCACTAGAAAAATATTATACTTTAAACTAGATCTAATTAAAAATAGCAGGGGATGAGGTTTGTATCAAAGACTAGCCTGTGCAGATGGTGATCCCCACACCACACCAGACTGCACCTACAGCTGAGAAGAGGTCCCCAGGCCTGGCAGCTTCCCACTTGTGCCCTCAGGACAGGGAGGTGATTAATGGACTCTGCCTAATGGCCAAGTAAATGAATCAGCAGCACTAAGCTCCTCATCTGAAACACCAGCAAGAGGTGTCCAGGCTTCAGAAAGCTGAGCAAGGAACGATGCCAACAGCATTTCTCACACGCCCTCAGCCCCCGGGCAGCCCTCTGGGAAGAGCACCCTGTGTGCCCTGCCAGGCTCTGCCTGTAGGAGCAGCATGCAGACCCTGGCACGGAGCGCACACCGAGCCAGCCTGCACAGCTGCCATGGTGCAGGGGGGCTGCAGGAGCACTGGGAGCTCTGGTCACCCAGCAGAGAACCCCATGAGAGACTGGGAGCTACTTCAGAGCACAATCAGCACCGCACTGACAACAAGAAACGAGATTTGCAGGGGAGGAACTGCAGCACTGCACACTCCCTGCAGCAACAGCTCCCACGAGGAGGGGACTCAAAAGGCACCTGGCATGGGAGACCCCAGGGCAAGGCTCTTCTTCACCAGCCACCTGCAGGACACAAACATACAGGATTCCCCTGTGAGGAAGCAAAGGTTCAGCCTGAGCTGAAAGTCTGATTTTCTGAGTAACGTGCCTCTTATGTAGTCTTTCCTTTCTGAAATGCTAAGGAAAATATTCCTCAGATAGACAGAGAAATAAAAGCCAGAAAGCTAAATACTATGTACTTATCCTTTCAGGAAATACCTAACTAGTGCAGATGGAAAACCAGACTATGAAAGTCCACATATTAGGCAGTTTGGAAAACTTGAACTGAAAAGAACCCTTGAAATCTTCAAAAATGAAGATTCAGTAGTAAAATAATCCTGGCTAGCTTTGCTGTAAAATAGTCTCCATAAAAACAAGAGTCACACTGAAAGCCATGTAGCAAGCAGAAATCTATGTCTGTTTAGGGCAAACATTACTACAGGTCTGAACAGAAAGGCCTAAATTAATTTCTTACATTTACAGGATGGGATTTTCAACACAGGGGAGTAATATGAGGGTAAATCTCAACTGTAATCTATTTCTACCCTGCAATTCCCCAAAATAGTTTCATTAAGGTAGCAGCCTGGAAAAAAAACATTCTGTTCTCTTTCTTTGGTTCCTGTCTCTCTCTACTGGCACAAGAGACACAGATGTGGTAAACTGACCTTCAAGGATTTCAATGCTTTCCTTATCACTGCTTATCTTCCAGGTATGGGGAAGGAGCACAGGTCAACTGTGCTCAACAGGTGTTCAACTTCACCATCCCCCAAAACATCCTTGCTTTTTTTTTTTCTCCAAGTTGAGATAGAAATAGTCTTGGTCCTTACAATCTACTTATTTCCAACTCTGCAAGTAGCAACATGTACCATGCTGCAGATTTTGCCAATGCTAGTAGAAACTGTGACACTGAGCAGGAGTGACAATCAAAGCAAAAAAAAAAAAAAAACACAATCATTCTAATATTTTCCACATTTCTGTGACACTGGAAAAATACTTCTTGCATATATCATTTTACCATTAGTTTCTATCACACGCATAAGCCAGTGTGTGAGGTTGCTTCTTTATTAGAGGAAACACTTTCAAATGAGAGAGAAAGCACAGAAAATGGCAAAATTGAAATAATAAAAGGCAAATATATGGTTATAAACTACAACAAACTCCGCTCAATTTGCAGCAAATAATTCTTCAGATAAGCAAAAAAAATATCCTGAGAACAGATCCACTGTGTATTTCATACCCTAGAATCTCTTGGTTTGGAGCATGCAATTTCTGCCCTCCCTCTCCCCAACAGAACAATTTGATATTTCAGTTCTAAAGTAATAATACATACAAACAGCTTCATTTACTCAGAGAAAACTGATGAGCCTTCATCTCTAGTCAAGCTCTTTAGTCTCAGATTTGACACAGGAGTCTACTTAAAGCTCAACAGGAGTTTGTGAATGGCTCTTTGTGTGACACACGAGCTCTAGAAAAATCACCTGCTTGTGGTTTTATTCTACTGCTTCCACTTTATGGGTGAAGTTAGCAAGAATCTAAGCAGCCATCCTGTCCCAGAACAAACATGTTGAAAAGTAAGAAATAACCAGGAATACCTGCATCTGTGGAGAAGCCCCCTGTATATTTACAAGGGAAATGTCAAAAGAAATTCAGCTATTTCTAAAAGAATATAGATTTTCTTCAATTGCTACACTATCTTTCACTGAATCGCCCATTTTAACACAGTCCACTTCTTTTCACAGGTGGCTTTTTTTGGTCTTCAAAAAGGGTAAGATTCCTAAAAAACAAGGAACTTTTTCAAATTTCCTATTGTTCTAGGTATACAATCCTGTTGTCACAGACCAATAGAGTCAGGAATCTCAAAAAAAGTTGAAAAATATTTCAAGCAAGCCAAATTGAAGTCCCATTGATGCACAGTAGTCATAGTCCATCTGTATATACCCATCCTTCCAAGTTGAATTATTTTAACTGTCAGATAAAATGCCTTGAAAAAACAGCCTGAAAACAGAAATCTGACACATTGATTGTGATACACAATCAAAGAGAGCAATGTTTTTATGAGAGACAACTTTCGTAAATTATTACTACATTTTGCCTCTCCTTTTTATTACTCCCTCTTCTCAGAAATAATAAGTCCAGTCATTTTGCTAAAAAGAAAGTATTTTATTTCACAATTCACATATAGTCCTGTATCTGCTGAAATGTTATTTGCCAATTACTAACACCCCTACTCATCACCAACTCTGGTATTACCAGACATTTTTAATACAGTAAACAGAAACTATTTTTTCTCTTAAAATATGGGCTGCATTAAAATACATAACAAGTGTCACCTAAATATATCTTTCAGTTAAAGAATAGATTTTAATCTCAGTGTAGTGATTTAAAAACAGAAAATTGCCAAGAAATCAAGGGTGAAATCAGTATTTTATATAAAAGACAAATGAAAAGAAGATGAATGCAAGATAACCATAAAATGTCTGAAAGACCAAAGAAAAAAAATTTTTTTTTTTCCCAAGGACTGTTACCCTTAATTTAGATATAATTTGACACATTGAACTCTGTGTGTCTCGAAAAGAAGAAAACAGGAAACAACCACATCCCACTCGATATATTTGAATGAGTCTTATTAAATTGAATGATGTTTGCTTGAGGCCATAAACAAAATACAATATTCATCAAAGCTCACCAGATTAAACTTTTCTCCCACTTGCTTACCTCTGGCCCAGCCCATTTCCCCTAAAAGTAAATCAATTTTGCACTGACAAACACAAGAGTTGATACAAAGGCTTGCTGACAAACCAAACCAAAGAAACCAGGAAAAGCCACTCCATTGCATGAGAGTATTCAATTCATGTAAATTTATAGAAACAACATTTATAGAGAAAAGTAAACTACTTCATAAGTTACTACAAATATTCTTAGAAAAGACAGACTTCTGGACGCATCAACCCTTCCCTCATCAGTCTTCTACTAACATAAACGTCGATTTTAATTTTAATGAGTTGTATAAATACTAGACCTCTGGAAGGGATGCATTAGCAACAGGGTCTTATCTATCTGTTCACTCTGCTCAGCAAAACAACCACAACGTCTCCTGCAGCTTCTGGATTAGCCAGCGCTGCCCCATCTCAGGCTCCTACAGGGATGACACCTGAAGCAGCAAACAGGCTGCACATCCACAAAACTGCCATGATCACAAACAAGTCCTGTTTGTGCTGTGAAGAGCAACGGGGAGAGACAAGTCAGAGAAGTGCAGTTGTCTTCAAACTCAAACTTCAAACCACTCAGCAGCAGGGACAGGCTGCAATACATGGCAGGTGGGAAAATGGTCCAGACACCTTCCAATGGTGGTGCAAAATCATGGCCTCCAGAATTCAGTAATGCCTGGAGGCTTTACGTGAGCAATAGTTTCAACCACCCACAGAAAAAGTTTTTCTCTCAAGTTTGTCTGTTGGTCTACATTTATGGAAAATATGTAACTATGGCAATTTCAAAGCAAGATTTTTAGTGTTCGAATCCTTGGCAGAAGCCAGGTGTCTTGGTATGGACTATTGCTTGACACTGCTAATGGAGTGAGCAGTAACAGGAATAATGCAGCAATAAAAACCCCACAGGTTAATGTTTTGTTTCAGGTTAGCACAAGAGGGAGAAGCACAGGATTGCTGCTCATTCTACAGTACCAACCATGGCTATGAAAGAAAAGGGCCAAACAAATGAATGATAGAGTCTCCCAAAAAACTTAAAGGATACCTTTTACCAGAAGGACATCCTTCCTACAGCACCTAACACAAGAACTGTACTATAATTTAAATTATTTTTCTATATTTTAATAGATGTTGTTACCCATCCGCTAAAATACGCAGATAAGAAATTTTTTTAAAAAATTTCTCCCAGAGCAGCACTAAGATTTGACCTTGCTCACTTGCTGTAACTAAAAGTACACACATGAAGAACAAAAAAGCACTTCTGAAGTACGTGTTGCTAACAGAAAAACACAACAGATGCAGATACCATTTAGAAATGTTCCATATGATCCACAATGCGATTTTCTATATTAAAGTACAGTTTTATACCAATTCTGCAGAGAAGTATGGCTTGTAATAGTGGTAATTTTTTTTCAGTTTGCTCATATTTCAAAATGTTCTGCTAAAAATCACAGCTCCTCAGTTTAGCTTTATGGTTGACTGAGGCTGACAAATTCAGAGGGGGTTATATATCATTAATATCACAATAAAAGGACATGCATTAGTGTGTATAATTATTGAAAATGTTTTTATTAAACCAATGGGGTTTTGGTTTCTCTAAAAAAAAAAAAAAAACACCACATACTGAGGGCTGTAAAACAGAGGCTGAAATTAAATCCACAGTTACTAAACAAAAAATATATCATCAGGTGCAAGGGGGATAGAAAGAATCCAGAATCTTCACATCCATAGAAAAGCAGTGAGCAATTATCCTTAGCCTATGCAAGATGAAACAATTTAATTCACATAATGCTTCCCCAGACACAGGCTGCATCAACCCACTGCTCAGGAGACCTTCAGAAGAGCTTTAGAGCTTAGGTTAAAACTGAAACCAACAAGGAGAACCAAACATGATGAGGTCCACACAGCCTGCTAACCACTCAGAGGGTTTGCCTACTGGCCAGTTAAAGCTGGCAAACATTGATTTGAGGGGCATTCAAGAAAAAAAATAGTTCAGAATATGTTGCATATAAAGCATTATATATGATACTTTTGACTTGCTCTTCCATTATCGTTTTCCCTACTGGCTATTTATTAGACTCTGATCATTTTCCTGGAATAAATGTTGAAATAAAAAGCCTTTAGTTACTCCATTTCTGATATCACTTTCATGTAAAACATGCACCTTTTAAGGTGCCAAGAAGAAAAAAATAGGACTTGGATTAGATACTTCCAGGCAAATTCAATCCCAATGCCAGACTTACTCTCTTTTAGACAAAAACTGAAGGAAAAACAAATATCAAACACTGGCATACGTTAATGAAAAATGTTATAGTGTATTTTTGGTTTTAGTTTTTCCATCAATAAATTCCATTCTATATTCTCTGTAACTAAGGTACAAAATAAAAGTCAAAAGGAGACAACATGTTTGAGAACAGGACTTTGTGTGTGTGGCATAAGACTAGTTTCCTCCTGTACTTCTAAAGTCCTCATGTATTTGGTTTCCTCCCATAAGGCATCTTTCAGAGTTCATTTTAAGTCCACCTTTTTCTAATAATATATCCAGTACTTGGAAATCTGCAGCAGTACGTTTTGGCACAAGAACATGATTAGCTACATGTTTGCACACTGCTGTTTTATGACCTTTTCAATACTACAGTTATCAAACACTTTTTAAAACCCTTGGAGACTTGGCATACATGTGTATGCTGAACACCTTATGAAAACATACGAAGATGGAACCTTATTTTTCTCTTTTCATATACTCCAGTCTCTCTACAGCAAAATTACAGACATTTTTGGCTTTAGCAAAGCCACAGAAACACTGAAGTACTCGAGAAAAAACGTTAAAAACAACGGGATTTCACCTCCAGGTCTGGAGCACCTGGTGGTCTGTGAACCACTCCTTAGCCTACAAAAACAAATTCTGAAAATCAAGAAGTGTTAATGTGCCAGGAAGTGTTCACTGCCAGGAAGTCTGTATTTTCCCTAGCACACTCCAAAGGTCTCTGCAAATCAAAGGAAGTGAAAAATGTTCTAAAGGGCTATGACAAAATGCTTGTATAGAAAGGCCTTGCAACTTGGTGTTTGCATCACCATGTTTAAAAAAAAGATAGTCTAGTTTTCTACTTTCCAACGAATGACCTAACCTGGCAAATCCTGGCAGAGCCCACTGCAGCTCAGCTTAGAAATTAAGACACCACAAACACAAAGCTCCAATAACTGGAACTGCTGTCACACCAGGGTAATTCCACAATTTCACCTCAGTACTAATGGGACACAGACATGGACTGCTATGGACAGAACCCTAGGGGAGAGACTGAAACTACCAAAGTACCTGTTCCATCTACTCTCTTGGACAGGTAAGCTTTAATATAGAATTATTTCACAGTATGATTGCATCTCCACATAAACGTCCAAATTACATTACTTAACATTCCAAGGCAAGCCAGTGTTTCATAGTGCCTGTAACACAATTATTAAGTTAGGTTAAGGTTATTAAGAGACTAAATGTCCATGCAAGTGACTTCAGAAATCTGTAAAACATCAAACAGAAACCTACATTATTCAATTGCAGTCCTACATTTTGTTCAGCAGGGACATCACCTTACACATTCCTAAAATCACAACTTGAAAAACACCACTTGCCCCAATATGTCAGAAATGTGGTCTCTGCATTCCTTATCCTGGGCAACCATTTCTACCTTCAAGCTGCTTGCAATGCTTGCAGAATTCAAATTTTATAAGATGTACAAAATGCATTCTGAAAAAAGTACAGAGGAATCTGAGTCATTATCTCCAAATCAATATATTTTATTCCCTGCTGATCTCCAGCTAGGAATCCTTTAAGAAGGTTAACTAAAAGGTATTTGATAAAAAAATTACAATGCCTCTATTAAGACCTCTGAGGAAACTTAGGCCATGTTGACTAGAAGAAAGCAAAACACATCTCCAAGACAGTTCTCCAGAGTCCACATCCAGAAGAGGGATTTTATAGAGATGAAACATTTCCTAACATCATCATCACAATATGAACATCATATGAACAGGGGAAACAAAAAACCCAAGATTTTTTTCAGAAATTGCAGCAATATAGTTGAAGAAAGTATTTACCACCAGAGCTGATATGAGTATAAAATAAATTTAACTGATGAGAAACTTAAAAGAAGAGTCTGCTGAAAATGAATACAGAATGTTTTTTATTTATAATGTTATAATTAGCTGTTCAAAAATAATTCCTCACAAGATGCTGTTTCATATTTGGCATTATAGTGAAGCCCACAGTCTGCATAAATGATGTCATAAGCACAAACAAGCCCAAAGAAACTCTAATTTGGGCCTCAAGAAGTCTTCCTAGGTCAGAATCAGCAAGCTGCAGTAACAGCTAAGCTGTTTTTCAGAAGTAAACTGTTCTGTTTGCCATATGTATGCAAAGATGGTTTTTATACATCAAATGCAGTTAATTTGTGCTGTAGATAACAGAGCCACCAGCACCAGCCCCAGTCTGCACTGGGGACATGTTGCACTCCTGGGACACTCTCAGCAGGAATCTGAACAGCACTTTGGAAACAGGCTGATTCACAATGGGGGGAGTTTTTGTCAGTTGGAATGTATTGCTCCGGTTTCTCTTCAGAGCACTAAGACACAAATAAGTGAGACATCTCTCTTGACAAGAACTGTACCACAGAGATGAAGACTGACTGAAGGACAGTTGCCCCAAATTGTCGCACTTTGCCTGAAAAATAAAAAAAAAAACACTTTTTCTAGTAATATGCCCTAACCTAACTCCAAAATTAATTCCAGACAAAAAGCAAGAGGACAAGTCTGACAAAGACTGGCACCTCCCAAAGACCATAACTGATTTGGAAACACTATACATCATTTTTCAGCAAAATCACCAGTGAATGGCAGCTAAAACAACTGCCTTCCTGTTGCCGTCAGACACGAGACTTGGCTCATTTCTAGTTTGCCCTAACAAGCATCACATGTTTTACTTGAGCTGGCTGGTTTCCACATTTGAATGCCAAGAAAACAATGACCAAACATCTCCCAGTTAAATCCCATGTAAAGCCGAGACAAGAATATTTATAGATAGCAGCTAATGCCAACATCAGGGCATATAGCCCAACAGCTCATGGATTGAGCCAACTTTTTATTTTACTTCATAGAATCATAAAGACTGGAAAAGTCTTCCATGATCAATGAGTCCAAACTTTGACTGAACACCATCTTGTCAACTAACCTAGCCCTAAATGTCACATCCAGTCATTTCCTGACCATCTCCAGAGATGATGACTCCATCACCCCCCTGGGCAGCCCGTTCCCATTCTCTCAGTAAAAAATCCACCCTAAGGTCCAACCTGAACATTTCCTAGTGCAGCTTGAAGTCATTTCCTCTTGTCCTGTCGCTGGTTCCCTGGAACAAGAGCCCAAGCCCCACCTGGCTAGAGCCTCCTTTCAGGGGATTACAGAGTGATAAGGTCACCACTGAGCTTTCCTTTTCTCCAGGCTAAACACCTCCAGCTCCCTCACTGCTCCTGTATGACTTAGTCACCAGCTTGGCTGCCCTTCTCCAGACATGCTCCAGCACCTTAATGTCCTTCTTGTAGTGCAGGGCCCAAAGCTGGGCACACGACTCACACAAGGTGTGACCTCACCAGTGCTGAGTACAGAGGGACAATCACTGCCCTGCTCCTGCTGATCACACCATTTTTATACAAGCCAGAATGCCACTGGCCACCTCTGCACGCTGCTTTTTGGCCACCTTGGCACACTGCTGGCTTGTGTTCAGCCAACTGCTGGCAAGCACCCCAGGCCCTTTTCAGGCATCAGGCAGCTCTCCAGCCACTCTTCCCCAAGCCTGTAGTGCTGTTGTGACCAAGTGCAGGACTCAGCCCTTACATTGCCACCATCCAGACAGAATGCAGAAGGGCTGGCTGAACACTCTTTCCACTTAAAGTCTGATTTTTCTTCAATAGTCAAGTCTGAATAATGTTCCTCAAACTTCTTATAACAGATTATGATCTTATAAATTTTGAGACAGGACATTAACCCCATATACCAACAGATGTGTGAGTTTCAGCATTACTAGTTGCTTACTCTCAGAATCTCCAGAGAGAGAAAATGTCATTAAGACTGAAAGTAAACAACTGTAATTTAAAGAGGCAACAAACTTCTTAATACTTCAAGAAATACAAGTCCAGTATTCTCAGTAATGTTTAGGAGAAATAAAAACTGCAGATGAGAAAAAAATAAATCCAAGAAAAACATACCGAGCAGAATTCCTTGCTGTTTCTCCTGACTCATTCCAGCTCTCCATCTGCAGCTCAAAACCTCTCCCCTTTGACACTGACAGAAGACAAGTACAAATCCACACCCTCCACAGGCTGCCCTTGCCTAGCAGGCCAGGAACCACCCTTCTACTCCAGAGATGGCAATAGCTGACTCCTCATGGCATTACCTTCTCAGAGATATGGGCAACAAGGGTCTGCAAAGTTAAATTCAAAAAACCAGGAAGTTTTTATTGGGAAAATGCAGCCATATTTTTTCTTGCCTTCAGTTGTCAAGGCTAAGTTTTAAAAGAGCTTCTAGATAACAAAGTCCATCACTGCTGCAAGCAGCAGCAAGCTACACAAGACATGTCTTTCAGATTTCAATTCTGGTGGGAATATTGGCTTTTCAGAACCCAAGGTTCAGCTCAAAATCTGTAATAACTCCCTCTTGAGAAGACTCACCCATACACATTGTGACTCACACAAGAGAGGAAGCACAAACTTCCAGTCTATGGAAGTAGAATCTTCCATGCCCAGAAAATTCACCCACGTTCAATAGGACACCAGCCAGAGGTAGCTCTTGGCATGCAAAAAAGGTCAGCAGAGCTGGGGCCTGCGCTTTATATGGGACAGCAACACACCAATCAGATTAAAAGGTTATTTTTCCTGCAGGTCTTTCATGTAACATCTGTGTGGAAGTATCTCCTCCACAGAGCTACATTATCTGTGCAAAGTGCATGTGGAGGAGCAAGACATCAAGGGGAATCCTGCTTAGGAGGGGATGTTCTGTTAACCAGAAGACAGCAAAGCAGAGTACAAATCTCAAAGCTGCCAGAGCATAAGCAAACCTGTTCCATTCACAGTGGCTCATGTAGCTATATGGAAAGCACAGGCTCTCATATTGAAAATATCGATGGCACTGGTCAAAAGATATTGATGGTTAAAAGAAAAAAAACCTCTTGGTTATCAATTAAATTGGCTTATTTCTCCTTTTTTTTTAGTGAATATGGTAACTGTATGTGCTTAAAGGACAGGAGGTTACACTCATTATGCAAAATAGTTAAAATGGATCCTGATCTCACTTTTAAGACAGAAGGGGCATATCTTCAAAGCATAGGTTAAGCAAGCGGCAAAAATTTAGGTGCATTTTTTTAGAATAATGATCATATAACAGCAACCATGTGAAAGTATACTGTTTTCTGCATTCATTTTTGGGACCCTTAAGTTAGGGGGGAGGGGAAAAAAAAACAGAAGAAATATCACAAAAGGTTCAAAAATTTCAAGGTCTTAGTTAATCTTTCTGAGATAAGATGGTCCTGCTGGTTCTTCTTTTTAACCTGCTTGGAAATGCTAATTTGTTTCCACAAATAATAGAACACAACTTGTTGAAAGATCTCAAATAACTTCATAAATTAAGGAGTGGTGGCTTTTGTCTGTTTTTTTAAACTTTTTCCAAAACAAAAGGTTTACAGTCAGACTGCCTGATCACTCAACAAGCTTCCCTCAGCCAGCAGCTTTCACTAACCCAGATGAACAAAACCTTCCAGGTCTGAACTGTGTCAGATGTGCACCAAAACCCAAAGAGAAACACATCAGCATTTGGCAGCCACGGCAGCACACAGATGGCATCCATCAAGTGCTGCTAGAACGAAGGTAAACACCACCAAACTTTACAAGCAGAAGCCTTTGGGTTTTGATCTTCTCCCCAGTCCCTCTGCATTATTTTAAGAAACAAACAGGGCTACAGATACCCTCACTGTGTGCTCACTGACCTGGAAGGTCACATCCTCCAAAGCAACACAGAGGCTCTGAGATAGCAGGACCACCACTTACTTATCTCCCAAACAAAGAGTGGCATACTTTTATCTTGATTGCTCATCTACAGATGAGAAGTCGCTTTCTTCTGCTAAGTTCAAAGAGATTTAAATTTTCCATATTTTTCATTTAAGAACAGTTCAGAGAACCTACACTAAGGTAGGAAAAACCAAGTGGAATACAAAACTGCTAGTGTGTAAGATGCAAGCTATTTCTGTCATACTGGCACACTATACTGGGATAGCACCAGTACATACATATATATATGTGTGTGTGTGTATATATGTATGTATATATATGTATCACCATATTTATATATGTATATGTATGTATCACCATGTTCTTACCCAATCTGAAAACATATCTGAAACTAGTTGTAAATTGTCCCTACAATATTTTTAGCATGAATCACTATCCTGACCAGTTTTTAAAACTCAGAACTGTCCTTGTTATTTAACAGAAGCAGAAACATTCAACCTAAAAATATATTATTCTTCCTGAATTATTAAAATATTTCCAGCTATAGAGAAACATGTCTGCATTGCACTGATACATGCAACTTCTCTGTACATGGTACTGGTAGCATCCCTCATACTTTGGGATGAGGGAAGGGAGAAAAAGCTGGAAGCTAAAGATCTTGCAGACAGCATCTCAGTGCTTTTAACATGCATAAATCAACAAGGTAAATGAGATCCTATTAGCATTCACTTCATTTTATTTGCAATGGCTTTGGATCAATATAGAAACTGCAACCCACCTAACTAAATCTATACAGTGCTTCCCAAACAGGCCATGAATGTGTCCCTACTCCCTGAAACTGATTCCCTACACACACACACGCCCACACAGCACAAAGCCAGGATACCTCAGAATATGAATTGTATGTAAAGAACACAAACCATGCCTGCATTACACACTGCCAGCTTCTCACCTACTTTAAAGAGTGCATTTAATTCCTTTAAGTGACTAAGCTGTCTTTGCCACTCAAGACACTTCTCTTTCAGCATTTTTCTCTACCATTAAGTGGAATTTTCTGACAAGGCTTCTGGGAGAGACCTGCAGACTGACCTCCCATGGAGCACCTACTCCAACTCAGTAATTAAAAATTTAAATAACATGTTTTTACATCCACTTCCAACTTACTCTAATTTACGCTTTATGGTAGTTATCAAATGGACAAACACCATGATCCAATTACACAGTAACAGAAAAAGAAAAGGCTGAACAATTGTTATTATTCCCAGCAGCCTCATCTGGGCAGTAACCTCACAGTATTTAACAGATAAGCCTTGGTACAATATACTTGACATTTACATTTTCAAATGTATGTTCTATCCAACTGCCCTCAAAATATTGGCTTAATTAAGATATAGGACATTACTGTTCAGAATCACTTCACTAAAAAGGCATATGTTGAATAGTCCAATATCCAGTATAATATAATTGAGCTCTGTCACCTGGAAAACCATTGCTTAACTGGAAGAAAAATCAATATTCTCTTTTCTCACAATGTTTTCCATTTCACTCTCAAATCAAAGCTGCACCAGAAATGCATACTGAACACAGTCAGCAATTCCAGAGGAACATAAAGAATGCACTCAGATTTATGCATGATTTTATAGCGGGGGGTTTATTAAGAATAATTCAACATCTAACATGGCATTTAATCAAGATTTAAACTATTTATCTCTCCCAGTGAACAAAGACAGAAGTCACTCAAAACTATTACCAATATGAAGAAAAAGCAACACTGATACCCATTAAGCATAAAGAAAGGCAAACACGACAAAAATGAAGAGAAACTAAAGGTCAACCTTATAGGGTGGAAATCAAAATGCAAAACATGCATTCCAATAATTCCTGGTGCTTTAGGTGCTAAAACAACGCTCTGCACAAAGTGGCTCAATTCACAGGGTCATATTACAACCATAAATCTTTCTTATAATGTAAAATGCATACAGGGGAAGAATGTGCAAGTTACTATTCCTTTCTGTATGTCAAGGAAATTTTCAGCAAATTTTATTGGTTTAGCCCTGTCCTAAACAAGTAGGATTAAAAAAAAAATTCACTCTAACTTTGAAATAAACAGCAATAACACATTGTTTGAGAAAAACAATTCATTTTCATCCAAAAAAAAGTAAAATGCCACAAAACACAAAGTGAATTAAATAACTCTTTGGCAAAAAAGGACGTATGTGTTTTGCATAGAGGCAGAGGTCTTTATTTTAATAAAAGCTCCCAAATATCAGCAAAACACAATCTACATTCAATTGATATATTGACTGATAACGACACCAAATTAGCTCAGTTAAACAAGCTCAATTTGTGAACTAACTTGTGCATTACAGAAAATGAAAAAAAAAAAGAGTCTTACTGTGCTTATGGAGATTCTCTAGCACAAATACAAGACTCAGGGGCTCAAGACAATGACTATCTGTGCCTAACAAAGTACAGCTACTTCAATTTCAACATTATAATGCTGCCTTCCAGTTTGAAAATTTATTTAAGACCTTACAATCGTTCCACCTTACACATGGGTTCCCTTGACTTCTACCCTTTACCAAGAGAGAGAGTTTCTGCACACCCATTTCCTACTGCAGTGTGTTTGAGCTCTCACCAATTGATCCTTCTCCTTATTCCTGAGACACAGAACTCTCCTCCATGTACCATCTACTACCCACCTTCCAGAGGAACTCACAGAAATGACGACTCTAAAAATTCCTACAATTCCATTTTAGTACAAGGAAAAGTCCCCCATCTTTACTAAGCACATTGAGAAGGCAGCATTAGAATTAAATTTTGCCTTTGCTGTGTGAGCCTTCTAGTCATGAGAAGTTACAAATACACACACACAACCAAGTATTAACTTTTTCAAACTAAGACCAAGAAGAACCAAATGGATAACAAAATCTTGTTCAAGTATATTAAAAATACTCCTGCAACTTCATTATCACTCACTGTCATACCAAAAACTGAATGCCTGGTATTCAGCATCTTTGGGGGATTGCTTGTTTATTTGGTGTTGCTTGAGTTTTTAGTTGCTGTTGCTTTTTGCTGGGGTGTTTCTGGGGTTTTTGAGTCAGCAGTAAGGGAGCTCAAAAGAGGTGAAAAAGATACCTACCCTAGAGGTATGAAATATTAATTCAAATAATCATTAGGGTAGGTAAAGGGAGGTGAGAACAGCAGTCATCATTCCCTCTGCAGCTTTACCTGCATCTTCACTAACAAACAAACAAGAAGAGTCTGTAGTAATAGCCAAGTCCATTTTCATCAATACAGCATGTCAATCCCACCCTTCCCCTACCACCCAAACAACCAACCTGCAATACTGGACCTCATAATCGGGTGTCAAATGCTCTAAAATGATGCTAGCAACTCATAGCAAACACTCCACACACTCTCACTGCAGCCTGAAGGCAGCAGGCAGAGGCTTGGGCACACTTGCTCTTACAAATTACTGGTGGCTCCTGCAGTAGGGAAATGGCAGGACTCAGAGGAAAATGAGAGCATATTCAACTTGCTTCCCTCTCAATTTTACTCTTGAGAATATTTTTGTCTCTGCTTCCTCATACCTCTGCCTTATCCGAACTACACACTCTCCCCTGAGAATTCCTCTCATTAATACGCGTAGGAGGTTTTGTATTTTCTGCTGGGATCTCATTCAGAGCACAGCTTTGTAGTGAAGTCGCATTAGCAACTACTGACATGGATGGTTTTAATTTTTAATTTAATTCTGGATTGTTTTCATACATAGCCTGAACAACCTGAAAAGTGTAATGAAGAATGCACATTTTGTTTTGTCACAGTAATAGATTCATCCATTCTAACACATGAGCGCACCTTACCTGCTCTCCTGAAACCTCATGTCCATGGTGCGACTTTCAGCAAAGATGTGGCTCCTCACCATTGCAGGTTACCTGGCTGACTCGATAGTGTTTTGACTTTGCAGCATTACAAGCATGTATTTTCAAAGTATGATTTCCTAATAGGAAACAACAGGACTGAAAATTGCCCAGAAATCTGCACACCTCATCCGTAGCTGTCTTCAAACATAGAGCCACCTGCTGCATCAACAGAAAGGCAGGAAAGCAACTGCACAGACTAGGAAATCAATACAGAGTCAAATTAAAAAGAATATAACAAGGTTTATACAGTGCAAAGTAGTGCTTAACACAAAATATGAAAGAGATTGTGACAGTACAATGTGGGGAAAAAACAGACGTGTAAAAAGACAAAGACCACAGTTCTGAGTTCTTGTTTTCTTGTGACCCACACCTGATCTAAAAAGAAGTGGAGACAATGGTGGCACCATAAAGTAGTAGAGATATTTCCTCCTTAACACTGAACTATTTTCATAATAAATTAAAGAAGTGAAAGTTTGCCAAATATTTTCCTGTAACTCCAAAGGATGTATGTCATAATAAATTGCTGTTTTGTTTTGGGGGTTGTATTGGGTTTATTATTAGAGTCTATCTTTTATAGGAAAAGTTAGACTCGATTACCTTAGACTTTAAGCATGCAAAAAATTCAGACAAGGATGCAGCTTAAAAATATCTAAGTCTATGGGCATCAAAATAATTCGATTATTAGCAACACATAACATGCTTTAATAAATTACATAACTTCATTCTGATTATTATTAAAGTCTTAGTGAAAACTGTACTGAGAGTTAAATTATTTCCTGCTTACTCACACTTGCCATTTTATTGGTTTGCTACTATATTGGCACCACTATAGTTATACTATTAATTTTCTGTTGTGTTACTGTATGAACTACCCACAAGAATTTTATAGCTTTACAGAAGCACTGTTGTGCTACTCTTAACCTGATTTCTTGCTCTTGACATGTAAAGAGATCAGTTCAGCAGAAAGTAAGGAAAATAAAGCTGGGTCTCACATCAACAACCCACCCATACAACAGCTTGTGCGTTAGAGAGCGAGGTGGGAGCTCAGTGATACAAAAATTTTAAGTCCCTTGAAAATACACTAAAGACTATTCCAGCCTCACAGGAGGAAATATATGCATTTTCAGCATATTTAATAAGTGTAATAATTGAAACGCTTAGAAGTTAGAGTGATTAAAAGCTACATTTATCTTTTCCACCACATTAGTGTACAATTACAGCTGGTCTAAAAATAGGCAAAGTTACTCATAGCTGAAGAGATCAAAAAACGAATAACTTGAGTGACGTGGTTTATTTTTAGTCCAGTCTTAAAAAGATCAAGAGTTCCACTAGATTAGGGAAAAACGTAATTGCTGTTGGTAGTCAAGCAGACGTATTTTCTTGAACTGTAGACTAAAGCTGGAAACTTTAAAAAATTGTTATAAATAGATCATGAAATAATCTCCAATTTATGCAACTTGTCAATAAAAGACAAGTTGATTAACTCAGCCAAGAATAGTAACACTTTCTTTTTGGAAGTCATGCAGGCAAATTAGAACTGTCATACTTTGAAATGACTGTTTAAAAAAAGTAGATAGTTTTTCTCACTGTATCTAATAAAACAAAATGTCTGTTTGTCTATATTTAAGCATACTAGAGATGAAACAAACTTGCAATGAATTAACATAATCTGCAGAAAAACTCAATTTTCTGCCCTGCATGTGCAGGTGAACACACAGAACAGATTGATATCTCCCATTGCGAGTGTGGCTCAGTGTTTCTAAGCAACCTTGCTCCATCATCTTCTGTGACAAAAACAAGTGAAGAGTTTGAACTGCAGTCTGATAGAGCTGTGAATACTAATGACTAACCAAAAAAAGAAAAAAATCTCATCTCTCATTGAATTCTGAATGGAACAAAAAGAAGCCGCAATTACAAAAATACTTATTAAACTGAAAATTCAAACAATTAAATATAATTGTGTCTTCAGTAATTATCTAAGAAATGAGAATTCAGATTTCAAACAACTAAATCAGGTAATTATTTCTTTCATATGCAGCACATAATATCCACGAGTATATACATTCTCATAATCTGCAACCACACAACTAGAGATGGCAACATTTCCTGGCCACAGAATTTATTTTAATCCTGTTACCACTTCTGAAAAGCCAACCCATATCAGCAGGAAATTAGTTGCTCTGACCCCACCAGCCAGGTTCATCATGCACCATCACACCAGAGTATTGAAGATGCAAATGCTGAAAGTAGCATACTGCTATTGTGCCCCAAAAAGTAGCTTGAAGTTATGCATTTGTTACTCATTTTCAGGCCCTGCATTCTGACAGACTCACAGAAACTACAAGATAGAGTAATAGGTCAGAAATTTGCCTACTTTTCCTTATTCACCCACTCTGAATTTTGTCTAATTCATGAGAAATACGTAAGGGGGGAGGAAAACCCCATATGTCTTTTTACAATCGTTGGGGGGATGGGAGGAAAACGCACATACCAATTCTCAGTAAAACTACGCAATTAGCAATTCAACAAAACAAAACCCTATTCTTTGGAAGAGCAGTAATTATACTGCTTAAGGCACTAAAAACATCTCACAAGAAAATGAACATTTTTCCAGAAAATAAAGCAAGCTCTGACAGTTTCCTGCTTAGTAGAAATCAGAAGAAAAATCTGACTAATGTCATACCCCCTTGGCCTAAAAAAGATGTATCAATTACTAATAATTTATCTTTAAAGGACAAAATCTCTGTGTCTGACTCTACCTAAGTTACAAGCTCTGCTCTACAACTGCAATTTGTCCAGGACAAAATGAAAACAAACTACACACCATCAGTAGTTTCAGCATTTTCTGAAAAGGAGCTTGAAATCTTACTGCCAAATACAGAAAGCAAGATGACCAAGAGGAAAACACAACAATTAAGGACACATAGATTAATTTTCATTCCTATGGCAGAACACCATGGTGCTGTTGTGATTCAAGTACTGAGAGATGCCTCTGCCCAAGTTATGGTGCAAACAAGACCAAAAGCCACAGTCAAGAGTACAGCTTCTATTTAACAGTAAATGTGAGGCAGAGACAGAAAGGAATAGCAAACTGAGGGGAGGGGGGCAAAGGGGGTGCCAGAAGGGGAGAAAAGGAAAGGAGAGCAAGAGAGATAGATTAAGTAGAAAGAGACCACCATCCATCATGGATCCAGCTGCTCCTTCTCTCACCCTGGGTTTCTCAGTCATGGTGGTCACAGAGCTGAGCTGTTCTTCCAGGGGTACCACTTTACTCAGTCCAAGTTCCAGGTGCCCACACAGCATAGATGCCACTCCCATTGCTTGGAGTGATGGGTGTAAAAGCAGTTGCTTCCTCTCCCAGTTTGCCAGAGCGGGGAATGTTTGTCCAGATGCATCAACCAGGATGTGCAAACCAAACCTCATCACTTGTCAGGCTTGGAATTGGCTCCTTTCTGTTGCAAACTCCTCTCTTCTGCATTTATCTCACACTCCTGAGGTGGTGGCTTATCTCACAGCAAGCTCTTCTGGAGGCCTTTACAGTGTTGGAGACAATTGTGATCTTTAACTCTGACAAGTGTCCACAGGGTTGACAGAGCTGACAAGGTATTGGTGCTGTACCTTCCCCTACAAGGACTGGACAGCTGCTTGAAGTTCGTAAGTTTTTCACAGAATACTCTGAGTTGGGACTCACAAAGAACATCAGGCATATTTAACTATTTACACTGGCTGACCTCAAGAAGAGGGGAGAAGGGGAGATCTATATGAAGTTACTTAGTTATAAAATGTTAATAACAATTACTAACAAATTAAATATATTTTTTCCCCAAAACCTCCCTCAAGTGTTTTCTGTTTAACATATCCTTGATGATGTGAATGTCTCCATGTGAACCTTGCAGACTGAGCCTTTGAGCCTGGCTGCATCTCAGGCAATGCACCAAACACAAGAAGCAGGAGATTTGCTGAAATCACAGACGTTGTGCTACGGCTTTTTTAGTGGCTTTACTTCTACTCAACTGACATTTTAAGAGACAGGATTTAAGGACAGTCACAAAGTGGCTAAAAATGGATTTTGCATACACAAGATTTGCCCATGGCCTGAAAATTCAGTCTACTGTATTATACACACAAAATACAGCCCTAATACTGTCAAGATGCTTTTTTGGAACACCTAATAGATTTTTGCCAGGTAGGAGAGATTTTCAGTATATTTTCTACAGCAATATGTAAGACAACAAAGCAGTCTGCTGATGCAACATAATTTTAGATGTATGGTAAATTGAAAATGGGAAGTTCTGGAAGAAACATTATATATATACACACACATATATATATTCACTTGCACTAACAAAATTATATATCAAAGACTGACTCACATTAAAAAAAAAATCATCCCTCCACCACCGTATCACTAAAGTGCATATCAAAATACTGTAAAAATGCTTTAAAAGAGCACAAGGCATAAATATCAGCAATTTATTAAAAAATTCCTTTACAGTTATTAGTTTTATGCAACATTACCTAGAGATTGATACGTAAGTTATCATATTGATCTGCTCTCCAAAATTGAAAGCAACACAGACTAGAGAGAGAGGATGCAAAATGAATTCATAAACTATGAAATTGCAATCTCATTACCATTTTGCTTTTCCCATACTACATAGGATTGTTCTGATAGCAACAGGGACTCTAGCCAAGGAGCGACAAGCCTGGCACTAAGGGTGCAGTCAGGTTTTCTGGGATATAAATGAAAGAACAAAGTAGTGTCTGACTTTTAAAACACTTCTTTTCCATAAAACATCTAATGAAGCTGTCTAGAAGAGAAAACTTTGCTAATAAAATTATAAATCACCCTTTTGGCTCCAACAGGGGTCACTTGAAAGGTTCTCCACATCTCTCAGAAGAGACTTCTACAGAAACTGTTATCTTTGACAAAGTGCTGTTAAGATGCAACAATAAAACAAGCTAGTCAGGATTTGAAGTGATAGATAACTTTTATTAAACTACCCTGTTGTTAATAATAACAACAATAATAATAATGACGCTTTAGTGCAGATAAATCCTTCCTCAAGTGTGAAGCAAAACCCAGCTTTTAATAGAATATAGAAAATTGCATAAGTACAAATAATCCTCATTTCTCATTTTTAATTTCTGTGTAGAATAAAGTAGGGATTTTTTCCATTAGGTAAATTTCATTTCGTAACACTTCATTAGTCCAAATAATGAACAGATCATGCAAGAGTACACAAGAAAGCTTAAAAAACTACAGAAACTTTACCACAAGTGTTTTTTCACTTTTGCACACTGAGTTCAAGAAACATTTGGACAATACTCTTGGGCACATGGGGATGGGGCTCTGCAGGGCCAGGAATAAGACTCTACGATACCTGAGGGCTCCTTCCAACTCAGCATCTTCTGTGACTCTGCGAACACAACCTGGGATCCCTCCTGGATGCCACAGAACCTTGCACTGAGGCAGGAATTCATTCCCCACCCCAGCCATTTCACATCTCTTTGGTGGGATACAGCTGTCCTTCCCTCCACAATCTGCAGAGTTCCTGGCCATAATTACAGCTCACAGGAAAAACAAACCACATGGCAGTCCTCTCTCCTGCCTGCTGGGACTCACTGGAGATGGCAAGCAAGATAGGATTAACCAAAGAGGCTCAACTGTGTCTTGCAGTTAGGAGATAATCACCAATTACTGCTTCAGACAAATCTGATTTAGCTTCACTGAAGAAGAAGAATTGTATGAGGGGGAGAGAAAGGGGGAAAGAGACCCTAGGATTTTGATAAAGCAAACTGATTTTCCACTAGGAAAATCAAATTTTATACTTGAAGTGTTCTCTGCTGATTAATACCACTGTATTTTCTAAAGAAATTCCCAACTAAATTGAGTTATTGATCAATTCAGGGTTTTATTTAATTCATTGCTGGCACCCATTTCTCTTTATCAAAGTATTTGTATAACAAAAATAATAATAAATGGTCATCACCATGAAAGCTGAGTGCTTTACAAATTCTAAGAGGTATGTAATAAATTACTTCCTTGTTTCACTGAAAGTCTTGTCTAAAGCAAGTTTCTCTATAATTAGATGTATAGACAATAAATAAGAAATACACATGGATTTGAACTGTGTGATAAGAAAAACCTGGTTTAAAAGTACAGATGATTTCTATCAAAAAATCACTACACCATTTACTTAAATTTGACATTAACTTTTACTGTATATCTTCACATTATAAAGAACAAAAGGAAAAGCAAGCAATATTTGGGGTTTTCTAAAATCTATTCTTCATAAGATTTAAATTAAAGCAAATGTTTAAGGGAAGAATTTATAGATCAGTATTATAAGCCAGTTGTTCCAGCTAATTTCCTATAGATATCATACTAATTTTCAGACAAGCTACGAATACCTCATCTTTGGGGCAACAGAAAAGTTGTGGATGCTCCATTCCTGAAAGTGTCCTGTGTCAGGTTTAATGGGGCTTTGAGCAACCTGGTCTACTGAAAGATGTCACTCTCCACAGCTGGGAGTTGGATTAGATGACCTTTGAAAGTTCTTTCCATCCCAAATCATTCTATGATTCTATGATTTTGTTTTATAACAAGATACTTGCAATTTCTACAACAGCAAGAGCCTTTCAAAACCACTGTTTGTTGACAAAAACTGCAGAGCCCACTAATGCCATGATGAGAGAAAGAGCAGCCCAATACTGGCCATCAGCACTGCAGGGTGGAAATTTGGGTCAGCAAAGAAAAATAACAGCACATGTTAAATCTTTAATGAAGGCATATAAAATTTCCATTGTCCACAAAGATGTCCACATCATCTTCTCCACCTTTACTAAGATCATCCAATGGTGGGCTTGGCTATGCAAAAATAATCCTCCCAGACATAACCAGTAAATTCATTCATCACCAATCAAGCTCTGGGCTAAAATTTCCTCAGGAATCACAAACAGCATTACAGTCTTAATCGTCTCCTCAAAAACAAGCAAAAAAAAAACACTAAGAAGAGCTTAGCATAGAACACAAGATTCCACAGGTACACCTTTAGTTTTATGATGTTCTGATGCAGCACATATTTATCAAATTAGAGGAGGATGAGTAAACAGCAGCAGATTCACTGACTGAATGAGATGGGAAGATCTATATGTGGGCAAAATCATCTTCCAGTTCTAAAAAAGGCTTTAATATACCACTGAAAGTACTAATATACATACAAGGTACAAAAACCCATTATCATTTTCACCAGACACATAATTCCTATTTATGATACACAATGTTGTGTATCATCTGTAATCACCAATTTAGATTATGAAAACCCTCAAGCAGTGGATCCAATACATCATATAACACGTTAGAGCTATTAGAAAACACTAATTCTATTCTCAAAGCTAAATTACATTTTGCAATTTCTATCAATGGGTTTGAATGGAACCTTGAAATGATTAATGTTTTATCAGAGATAGCCCGGGCAGTGTGCACAGAAGCTGCCATTTGGAATGTAATGCTGGTGATGTGTAAGTGACCTAGTAAAAACTGATAGACTTATCACCAGTCCCAGCACTGCTGAGCACAACAGATTGCAGAAGTAAACCATGGATTTGTAATTAAGTCTGCAAGCTAGAAGACTCAATATTTGGTGGCTGACGGGAGGTACTGCCAGCCACAACTCCGTAACAGTCCCAATACACTTGTACCAGGGAAAAATTCCCTTGTAATTGGTATCAGCATAATTGAAATGTATGCATGAAATTCAGGTGCGTGAATCAAGGCTCCCTCTGCTGTCAGATGAACTTTTGGGAACAGAAGCTCAGAGCCCACTTCAGCAGTGCTCTCCATTCCCTGTCTGCTCGTCTCCTCACACTCTCCAAGTAAGAATAAAAACTTAAATCACATTGTGCAACTATTCCTGTTAGATTCCCCTAGCCAAGAGGACAACTGCTTTCTGCCCAAGCACCTGCTACAAGAAGGTAAAGAAGCAGTATTTTAATACAGAAAAAGTGAGGTATCAGTAGCCCAGGCTTGTGGACCACTACATTTATTGTAAATGACTTAAAAATGCAGTAAAATAAAGATCAGGACAGTACCTACATCTCCTGATCTCGAGTACCTACAATGGATCTTTTCAAAAAGTTGTATTTAAATAGAGCAGCCAAGCTGCACAGTGGATAGCAACACGACCAACATAAAGAGAGAATGCAAAATAGTCAGATGTCACAAGCAGTGGAGCATACTTGGAAGGAAAAGACAAAATTTAAACAGGTAAAAATCAGATAAGTGATCCTATATCACAGCATTAAAAATAAATTGAAGTCTATAAACTCTGAAGTAAGTCACATGAAGAGGAACAAGACTTCTCTAAAGAATTAAGCAATATTTATTACAAGCCTCAATAAAGCATCCAATAATGATTCAAGCCATGGTTCTTTTGCACCCTTTAGAATACACTGGGAAGGATTCTTTACTTCTTGGTGGTCTGCTTAACTCATTTAAGACCACCACTAATTGATGGTGTGCTTCGATCATTTAAGGCCAACACAGACTAACGTACATACATAGAGTAAGTAAAGAGAGAAGCATGGTGTCCTGGTAAAGCCATTGATGGATAAGATTATTGTTAAGAACTTAAAAAGTGTATTTTGTTTAAATTAATAATGATGTATTTCTTTACTGCATCAAAACCAAAACAATTTTCTGTAATGATTACATATTATCTCAAAATTATCTGTCACTCTTCTTCCTAAAGAAAAAGAAAGAAATTCCCATCTGGAAGATTTTTATCAATTTCTCACATAAAAGCAACTTGTGACTATATTACCAATGTATAAATATCTCTCTAAAATCAGTGAAAAATTTTAACATTTATTTTCTCTCCCAACAGAAGAACTTCTCTATATGAAAGTGCAGAATGGGCTTTGTTTTGTGTTTGCCTGAAACTGGCATATTTTTACTTGTTTAGTGTTTTCAGTAAAATCTCTTATTAATTCTCTCTCTCCTCAATGGAAGTGGAGATTAAATCTTGTCACTTTGCTAAAGCCAAAAGCAAATTATTCTTAAGCAAAGGACTTGACATATAATGCAAAAGACCCTGTTAGGAAAAAACCAAAGCAATAAGAAGAGGGAATAATCACAGAAAACATCTTCCCCTTTACCACAACACTACAGCTGAGTTGATCTTGCCACTTCTAAAATTCCTTCTCCAAAGAAGTATTTAAGAAAGCTTATCGGAAATGGTAGCAATAAAGTTTCACTGTGGTCATTACAGAAAGTTTGATTAATTGCTATCACAAGCTGGTGAGAAAAGCTAGATTTTCGTTTCCTTGCACTTTCTAATCTGAAGACAGATATGGGCGAAATGCTTTAATCAGTTGGGACTTACATTTTAACCAAATAACTGCTACTGTTTTGCTACAAGACACTTTTTAAAAAAGTTAGACCTCTACTAACCATGGAAAGAAACATGTCTTTTGCCCTTGTCAGGTGCCAGCATTACAGGTCACAACTTAAAAAAAAAAAAGTCACAAGACAAATCACAGTTCAAAAGTGAGGAGGTGTGGATTCCTTCTGCATACCAAGCCTTCCCAGAACAAGGAGTCTGTGTCTGAAATACTTTTGATTCAACTACATAATTCTGTTCAATCAGACCTTTGCCAAAAATGTACCTATATAAGGATTTTTAGTAAAAACAGTTCTTGGTACGTCACTGCTTCTTTCATCTACTCCTAGGCTAACAGCCATCCCCACAAAAATTGTTCAGACAGGAAAAAAGTTTACCCTTTTTTTTTTTTTGTTTTTGGTTGTTGAAGAGGGCTTAAAAGCTCTGCAGTAGAAGAAATTTGATAGTTTTTTTTCCATTACAGGAAAATTAATAGGTGAGCCAAAGATTATTCAATTATCATTTCCATCAAAATGTGCTACTTTGAATAAGGTCATTACCCTAAATGAGAACAGGGAGGAGAAAAAAATAACACTTCTGACTAACAAAGGTTTTTATGAAATCATTGCTGCTTTTTCTCACAGTTCTGTGAGAAAGACAAGATTAACTTCTTTCAACTTTTTATTACTGTTTATTACCACTGCTCCCTTCCCTCAAGTCTTTTTTCTTCTTCCATTACCTGGTATCCTCCACTAGTCAAACATACACCCAGACAGGCAGCACCTTCCTTCCCACCCTTGTTCCAGGGTATCTGTGTTGTAAAGCAGCTCAGTAGAAAAAAGTGAGTCTGTGTAATTCAGCCCCCCACCAGCCCTTCCAGTGCCCACTGTCCCCAGCTCATGTCCTGCTCTGCTAAAACTGGCCAGGCTGCCTCCAGCTGCAATACACATCTGCACAACAGGCCTGACCTCCTCCAACCCCCTCTGGTAGGCTATTACACAGAAACTCCAACTCCAAATGTTTTAGCCTAATTTAATGAGAACAACTCCCAAAAGGATTTTTATTGTGAAAACCATAATTTTTTATCCTAATATGTAATTATGTGGATGTTCCCTCTTTTTTTTAAGTCCTGTTAAGATTAAAGAGCTTACTGCAGTTTAACTCCTTGAACTTGCAAAGTTACCAGAAGGACTGATAGCAAATCGCAGAGAACCTCTGAGGGAGATAGGAAAAAAAAAAAAAACACTCAAATCCCAACTGAAATAGAGACCCCCTGTCAGATCACACATGAATTTTCCTAAATAAGTGGTAACCACCTCTGAAGACCAGAACATCTCTTCTGTTCATAAAAATCAAAGCCTAACCAAAAGAAAACACAGACTTGTGGTGGATTCAGCAGTATGATTAGTTTTGTAAAATGCCTTGTTGTCACTTGCTCCAGCACATTTCATCAAAGTATTAAATAGCTGCACTATACTTGGCATACTAAGCCTATCTGACTTACACTAGTCACATTAATTTAAAAGTAATAAACCCAAGCAGACAAAGTCACATTTCTTTTGTTCAGGAAATAAAAGTGCCTTCAGCAATAGTCAATCCATATAGATTACTTAGTGGAAATCTAACCATAATCTCATTTTACTCTATCTCCTAGAAAAGTTTCAACTTTAAAAGAAAATCAGCTTCCAGGGAACAAGTCAGCCAACAGCTCATGTAAGAATTTAAGAGACAATAGCCTAAGTTAGAACATACATGAGTGTGAGTATATATCTGTACTAATTACACATGCACATGTCATATAGACACTATTATCACTTAAAGATCAAGGGGAAACTGTGAAACATATCTAGGAACACAATTACACAAAAGAGGTCTCATTGTACACATTTGTTTAGCTCAGTTAAAGCTGTTCTTGAAACTGAAAGGAAATCCTTGTCATTACAAATCCAAGAAAGAAAACAGTTAAAATATAAAGGAAAATTAACAATTAAAAAAAATCATAAAACATATTTAAAGATAAGCAATAAGGAAATTATAATTTCTTTTCCATCAAGTTTCATTTAAAGGAAGCAGAAATGCGACATTTGCAATGCAAAAGAGTCAAATAGATGTATGAAAAACATCAGTAACACAAAGGTCAAAACAGGATGAGAGAAAATAATGAGGTCTTTCTTTTCTTTACGCCCACAATTAAAATTTAGCAACAATATATAACAAGTGCTTGGTCAAATTATTATTTTGACTTGGTAATATCATAACTTCCTAGAAATCCAAAGTTTTCATAAAGTAGAGCTAAGAAGAGCTGGAGACTTAACTATCTGGTCTTCCTCAGTAAGGAGAAAATGGGGAAAAAAGAAGTATTTTAACTTGTAAAGTGATTTCACTCCCTCTTTTTTCAAAATCCTCAAAGACAACACACAACATCAGCAACACCTCTACAAGCCTGGGAAAGTGCCAAGAAGGATCCATTTCCTATTGCAATCATTTCATCACATTCAAACCCAGACTCCAGAAGCATTTAATACTCAAGGTTAAATTTCAGTTTAAATAGCTGCAATTAAATGAATGTAACTGTTCCTTGTTCAAGTTCTTTGCTGAACTGTGTCTACAGGGAGGAAATCACGTACATTATGTATACAGAAATATATGGAAATCTTCTTTAAAAAGAAATTACAGTAGGAGCAGGCACAAGTATGTTGTCATCTCATTGCAAAAGTTTCATACCTTTTTAGTGATTTCTCATGGGCAGCTCCTCACTGCACTGACTCCTCCACAGCACAGCCAAACTCCAGCTCTCTCCCCACCCAGCTAACCCACCCTTTTGTAGCACTCATCCTTATTGGACACAGCTGTGGCCTGTTAAGGGCAGGCCTGTTCCTAATCTCCGGTAATTAGCACAGCTGCAACTCCTCAGGTGCGAGGACCTTCTGCACTGTCTTTATTTTCTTGCATTCCATCCCTCCACACAAAAAGAAACAGAAACTGCCCATCATTTCAGGGTACCCTCCAAAAGCATCCACCATTACATGAAATAAAAAGCATGAAAGGACCTAGATGTCAATAGGGTGTCCATACTCAGCTATGGTTATCAAGTTCAGTCTCATGAATTTGGGCAGAACTGTGGCTGCTGAGGCTTAATGACACAGTTTAATTCTATTCAGTTGGGAAATTAAATTGCCTCATTTACTATGATTAGATAAATAATACCCATTGCACATTTGCTTAGAAGAGACAAATTTCTGATAGCGTGCAGTTACACAGGTTGACTACAGGATGGTTTTAATCACAGCAATGATTTCTTGTTTCCAGCCTGTAGTGCAACCTCTCTCAGCTGTGTGACCCCCACCTCTGACCCACTCAGCAGCTCAGGAATGGGGGGAGAAATTGCCCCTCTTTAGAGCTCTGCTACTGACACTGCAGCGTTTGAGGCACAAGCAATTTAGAGCGACTCATCTACAAAGTCAGCCATGAAATAAGACAGTTTTGATCATTTTCAGAGGTCGCATAAAGCTACCCACTCCCAAGGAGAAGAGCTGGGACATGTGGCAGGTTCAGTAGTATCTGACACACAGCATGATATTTACATTTTCATAGAGACACCAAATAAATAAAGGCAACCCATTTTAGAAGTGTCTCTTATGTTTCCAGCTCTGAGAAATGAAAAATCTGTCTTTCCTGATATGATTCTTTAAAAAAAAATCCATATGCTTTGTGGGTTTTAATTATTATTATGCTTTTATATAAAACAGTATTTTTTTCTGAGGTGACTTATTTAGGAAATATATTTTCATTGCCTAGTCTTAAATGACAGAGTAACAGGGATGTCCTGTAGCCTGTGTGAGGCTGCAAACAGGGTGTTCTCTGAAGGCCCTGGGAGTCACCCAGCATCCAAGGCTCAGCGCTGCCTGCTGGGGTGCCCACGCCACAAGGAGTGTTGGGAATGTCAAAAAATGTTTCCTCCAAGCAGAAGAGTGCCCCACCCAAGTGTTTGTGTACAGGTCACTCCATTAAAGCTGCCCAGTGAGTAATACAGGCCTGGACACCACAGAGCAGGGCCTGATCCTGGAGACCACACACAAGGCAGCACACCTACAACAGCCCGGCCGGCCTGCAGGGATGGGCAAAGAGCCCTGAGACTGCAGGGGCTTGCCTGCTTTTATCCACTTATTTGCTTGACTCAATTACACCTGAGAGCACATTTGAATTTCATTTCCTTTGGTTTAAACTCTAACATCTTCTAAAGAAATTCACACTTAGAAAAAGCCCACTGTAGCTGGTGCTCACAGATAAAATCTCAGATAAGCGCACAAGACAGTGCTGCTTGTGACACCATGGCTTCCCCCCAGCAAGCATCTCCCTCTACAATCTCCCTGCAAGTGTTTGATACCCTCCCAACCCCAGCATGGCTCTCAACAAACCCATGAAAGGTCACTAAATAACATTCCCCAGGCAATATCCTGCCTGAGCAGGAAGCCACGGGGAGGCAGAGCCTGGGACAGCAGAGAACACACGCAGCCAGCACATTTAGATTTCATGTACTCCATCATGTATGTACTATTAGGAAGTGTATGCACTCCATTATCACTGAGAGGCAGCAGGATGGAACAGACACCCAACAAAGCAGAACCTATTAAAAGCAATGGTCAAGTGTCAGAAACAGTAGCAGCAGAGGGAAAAGTCACCCAAAATCCACTTGCATGCTAAAAGGTTTTTTTATGCTTTTGTATGTTAGCCTAGGATGCACTCCTTTTTCCTCATGGAAAGAAAAATTATTTAAGCTTATTACATTTCTAGTTGTCAGAATACACAACAGAATGTTCAGAAACATAGATTTAGGCCCCTACAAAAAACAACCTGAGCATACATAGCCCAAAATGTTTTGGTTCATTAGGCCTCAAAGAAAAGAATTTGTACAATCCATTGGAGATAAAAATGGAAAGACAGCATGTGAAAGAAGTCAAGTTAAGACCTGCCAGCTAATGCTGAGAATGCTGAAACAGAGGCAATTCTCTTACTATATACTGTATGAAATATTTTCTTCTTCTGAGTTGTCAAGACCTGTCAAAGCATTTTTTCTCAGCAATACCCCACTATAAATTATCTATCACATATTTAAAACAAATATATATACACACACATAAGTGAGGCTTTCCATACATCTCTACTGTTCCGGATTTTTCAATTTTAATGTCTCACATAGCAGACAGACGTATAAACAATTTTTCTTTTGTTGTACAACCTCAAATATAATAAGTCTTTATGGCCTGAAATATGAGCTTTTAACAACATCTGTGCAGTTAGAAAATATAACTCAGCTTCCTAATCACTGTATGGAGAAGGAGTCTTTTCAAAAGTACTACCTATTGTAAATACACATTAGTGGCACAATGTTAAAATGATTATATTTTTATTCAATTACAATCCACTCTACATGACAGCTCAGGTAGCCTAGATCACAATTAATCTTGATTAGTGAAACCTGCAGCATTGTACTGTTCAGAGTAATCAGGATGATTACACAACATATGATCTTTATGTTTCTGTTTTGTCTCCACAGTGGTTATCAGATACTTATCAATTTTCTAGCCCGGAAGAAAGGTTAGACAGGATGGCAACACAGGAACCAGCTAACCTGAATACATTTCACTTGGGCTGCAGAAAAGCCATAGAACCAAACAGACTGAATATGCAGGCCTTCTCATGTTTATGTTTTTGAAACCTGACAGAACCTATAGAAACTGATTCTTTACAAACAACAGCAAGTTTTAGTACACTGTTTAATTTAGATTACATATATGTAGGTATCATCAGTTGCTGGGACATGTTGATTTTATTTCCCTCTCATACCAAGTACAGCAGACACTTTTACTAATGATGGTATCAAATTGATACAAGAGGAAAACAGATAAAAGAAAGAAATCTTTTCAAAGGTGAGAAAGTGAGGAAGAGACTAGGACCAGATAATAAAAGAGTAAGAATGAGTAAGAATGAACAACTGGAACGACACAAATAAAAGGAGCGAAGACAAGAGCAAGGCAAGATGGAAGAGGCTGGAAGGGAGCAAGTGGAATATATGTAATTCAGTAGAAAGGAGTAGAAAAATCTTCACCAACCAACACTTGAGCTCCTCCATAGGCAATAACTGAAAATATTCCTCTTGTGTACAGCACTGGTTAAACATGAGGATTATTTCCTGCTTTGGGCAGCAGAACTAAGCTCTCCACAATCAGCTGAAGCCAAATGTGGTTTTCAGTTTGCATTTCCCAGCCGCAAGAAATTACACTCAAAAAGGAAAAATCTTGAAAACTACTGTGTGGAAGCTTAAAACATACATAAAAAGCTTTAATTCTAGCATTGCATCATGGAAGTGATAAATTTGGTTACATAATTATTTTTAATTGTATTTTGTAATTATTGTCACTCTACCTATTAGTACCTATGGATTATTTATACATATAGGTAGAAATGTCTAAGTTTGTGTGTAGGAGAAAAACAAACAAAAAGTCAATAGTGAAAGGCTTATTTTGCCACAATCTGATGTTTTTAGGTAGATACATACATGTACACATATGTGTCATCCATTATGAAAGACAAACACAAATACCAGTTCTTTAAATTAGAGAATAAACACTGAATGCCTATATTCTTTTGTGCCTATATTCCAAATTACCTCTGCGAGCAATATTTTTTCCAGGAACAATTTATATCATAGATGTGAAATGCATCAATAAAATTCTGTATTATTTTTGAACATAGTCTGACATAAAAACAGCATTAAAAGTTCCTCTTTCCTGCCCTTAGCTGAACCTCAGAACTTCCAGTAGGACATTTCTGCATTTATGATCTAATCAGCAGGGTCAACAAGAGCCACTGACCATGAAATGGAAAGAAGTATTTCAGTGGTTATTTAATGACACCTTAACATGCTTCTCATTAATCAATTACTGCCATTAGCAAGCCTCTGATGAAGGAAGAATTGCAATGACTCTGCAATTAGGCAGCTAACTACTACTGTCACTATGAAACAAAAAATCAAAAAAAAACAACCAAACAAACCAAAAACCAACCAACTAAGGAAATAGGGAAAGAATTAAAAATCACAGAGAAGCAATTACTCCACAGATGTTCAAGTCCCAAGCAGCCTGGTAACTTACAGCTATGTAACTGTGTTAGCAATTTTCAGTTCCTTGAGAAAATGCTGTAGTGCTGTCATTGCAAGTAATATAAAACAGATGCTAAATATTTTACCAATATATGCATTATACATTATGTACATTCCTGGAATGTAATTTTTTAAAATCTATCCAATCACAGTATGCAATTTAGTTTTGCTTTAATTTTAGAACATTTCTTTTACTTCCATCCTACCAGGGACAACAGTTTTATCCATATAGGAAATTTAGTGTGTAAATTCTTGGAGTGAAACAACTGTTCAATGACATGGTATAGTCCAAAGTCTGTGCACACAAAAAAAGCACAATATACAGGAGTTTAATAGGTCTTTTCCACTCTTTATCATTTTGCTAATCCTCATTCATCTGCAAGCTAATAAATTAACTCATGTTAATTACATAATTAGAATGAAAACTCCTCTGACCAAGAACTTCATTTCGGTAAAGCACTGATCTCATTGACTGTGCCCTATAAATGATAATGACAAAGCCTGACTACAAACAGTGACATTAGAACATCAGAATACTGAGCTCTTCTGGGAATATAGATATCACAGTTAGTATATCCCATCTTAAATACCGCAATAAATACATCCTCCAGAAAGCAGCCAATTTCTACAAACCTCAGTGACCTCTGCAATAATACAGGAGGTTTCTTTATCCTAGCAGTCAAGGCACCATTTCTCAACATCTGCTGCACTTACCAGGATTTCCCACTAGCACCAGCCTACACCATTTCCAATCAATAAACTGGAAACCAAGGTAAAAATTACAGTTACGTATATGTTATTGTCATAGACAGCATGACAGGAGTTCTCCCTGATATGTCTAAGCAGATACACAGAAACACACACTCAGACACTTACTACTACTCTCACCACAGCCCTCAGCACAACAGAAGTTTTGAAACAAGTTTTCTCCATGTCAACCTTGAATTCAAAACCTGCAAACACCTGCAGACAAGGCTTGTCTTCCGTGCTTTGTAAATGAGTGCAGCCAAACAGAAACTCTGCAACAGAAGCACTAACTCTAATATTAATTTGACTCAAAAAGCCACACTGCTCCAGAACACAGCATGCAAGACTGCTGCTCATCTTCCTCTTATGCTGCTCTCCTCGTCACTCTCCTGTTGCTGCCCATTTCATTGCAAGCTACATTTTAGCTCCTACTGAGCTAAAATTCAGCAAATTATCCCTTGGGATCCTCCATCTGCCACAGTAGATCTGTGACAAATGCAAGCATTTGAATTGCTAAATGGCACAAATCAGGGCACCCTCTGATCAAGACTAAAACTCTCTGATCCTTTGTAACTGAATTATCTATTGTTTTTGGTTTATTCATGAAACATGAAAATAGGAAGCCATTCCCATACATGTTGCTATTACACCTCCTCAGCAATGAATGATTTTTCAAATTAAACTACTGTATTCAAGTAATTTTTCATAGTGATGTCAGGGCTCCTGAAAAAGCGTAGCAAAGATAAAAAGTGGATTTTAGAAAAGCAGAAATATCATTCAGTACCAACTACAAAACTACAGGTTAATATACATAAAGGAATATCCAAAATGTCCCAAATCCTTGGTAAGGAAAAGCTGATATTCCCTAGAAGTAGTAGCACTTTTTCTGTACATCATTCCATGTGTTGCCTTTGTTCTGTGTTAATGAAAGATCCCATGCAAAGATAACAATTTTCACCCCGGGTACCTGAAGGAAAAACCTGCTGCTTTTCTCACATTCTTAAAAGAACACCTAACGTTCTCCCCAAGGGGAGAATTTGGCTGCTCCGTTATTTTTGCCAACTTCTGAATTGAAAGATGTTCCCTCTTGTTCGTGTGGCTGGGTGGGAAAGGCACGCAGCCAAGAGAAATGAAAATATATCCACACCCTGCTCAAAATAAAAAGCCATGACAGGGATAAAAAGAAGGGAAAAAAAGACATCCAGAAAACTACTAATTTTTTTTTCTATTAAATTAAAATTCTGTTAAACTCAGTTCACTATTTTCTATTAATGAAGCAATAAATATAAATTCATAAATAAACCTTATAGTTGAAAAATAAGGTGGCCCAACACTTAGGAAGATAAAGTGACATTTAAGAGAGTATTAAGGTGAGGAGTTTTGGGGTGTGATTTGCAGACCCCATCCTTGCACCCAGGTTAGTTCAGACACCCTTGCTCAGCACTGAGGCCAGCTGGCTTTGCACTGAAGCAGGTAAGTCCTGACATGATTTCTTTGGCTGGCCAGGGAATTAACAGAGACTGTCATTTCCTAAAGAGCAGCTTGGGTTTTGTAGCTAATTATGATCTTTTCTGAAATAGTCTTCTGAAAGTGGATGTTGCAAGTAGTTAGCTAAATTGAATAGAATTTGGAAATGTTTAAATGGAAATAACACAAATGAAAGGACTTTCTACAGTGATCAGCTGACCTTTCATTAGCACTCCAGCTGCAGACCTGTAACAAAAAATATTTCATTACCCAATTGGTTTTTTATAAAAGTACACGTCACAAAAGACCACATGACACCTAAATAAGAGTTCTAGAGGAATTAGCAGTGCATAGATCCCTAATAGGAAGAAGTAGGCAAGTATTTAATGTTCAGCATTTCAGGTGATTCATAAATCTTAGTATTAAGCCATCCGCCCAGCTTTCTTCTCCACTAATTCAGTCCTCACATCAAATTCTGCTCCTTAGTTATTTTTGTAAAACAGGAACCAAAATTTTGTCCAAAAGGTTGCAGCACTCCTGGTGTATGTGCTTCCCAGCCTGGAAGAAATGCCATTGGACATGTGGTTACTGCTGTGGCTCAGAGGAAGCAGAGGAGGAACATGAATCTGCACCTTCTGGTGGAGGTTCACAGACATGTCCACCAAGGCTGGGGCAGACTCTACTGCATTAAGGAAACTGATGGCTTCAGGACCCTGCAAGCCAAAGGAAATGCAGCAAACTCATTCCTGTCAAAAAGTTCATGATGCTAAACAGTCATACTTAGGATGCTTGATTGCAGGAGGCAGCAGGAGGACAAATAAATTTGCTGCAAATATGCTAGCTCATTTAAAAGCAAATCCATTTAGCACTAACAAAGACCCCAAGAGTATGTACACAGGGGCAAACACTTTCAGAATTGTTCAGCCTTCTCATAGAAAGTGTTTCTTTGTCAAAGAGAATTTTTTGGGTTTTTTTAGAGATTGCTGCCATAGTATACTACCATAACTCAGGCCAGACTTAATGCTGAGCTGTTTACTATCTTAATTGGCACATTAATCACTAATATCAGCCAGTTTTCCTTAGAGCTTTTTGATTTTCCTTTGTAGGTTTTCAGAAGAAGCTCCAATTTTCTGATTGTTTTGAAAGTTTAAGAATGCATGTAGTAAGGCAACAATCCTCAAGAGAGAAAATGAGAGAAAAGAAAGAATGCCTTTACCTTCTCCACTGAGAAAATTAATTTTAGCAGATCAAGCCTGTATTCCACACAAAGACATTCCTCCTTTTCCCAGTTTAGCTGATTCCAAATTTTCCCAATGACCTTGCCTAGATTAAATTTACAGTCAAGCAATCTTATCTTTTAAATCAACAAATTGGATTAGTGATGCTCTGAGCGGGGAAGCAGTTTTCACATGCCTACCAAATTTGGACCAAAAAACATTGCCAAATTCTATTCATTTTAGTTAACTACTTGCAACATCCACTTTAAGAAGACTATTTCAGAAAAAATCATAATTAGCTCCAAAACCCGAACTGAGACATCGCTTGAGAACTTCCACAAAATCCTTACATATATACAGATAAATAAACAAAGACACTTCCAAAACAGCAGCAGTCAAAGGGATGCTTGGTTGTGAAAGGAGAATATGGAATTGCTTGGAAGGTTAACTTCACTGCCAGCTCAGTATCTACATTTGAAAAGGTGTAGAAATTTCACCACTATCACCAAGTGGAACTTAACCTACAAAGAACTAAAACCAACCCAGGCCCAGAGGAGCTGCCATTTTATTTCTTTTTATAACTGCTCCATATTTCTTCTTATGCAAGGTTATTGCTGGGAAGAGTATGGAAGGTTTGCATAATTTTGAATTCCCTAGCCTTTTGCATATTAAATATTAATATGTGGAGGATCACAAAGAGACAAAGTGTCAATAACTAATCAAAGTACAGATAAAATGAAAGATTGTTTTCATTGCTCATCACCATTTTAATACTTTGCATATCAAAGGCCACTAAATATTCTATTTTTGAAAGAAAAAAAAGTTTGGTGGGGGGGAAATTTAAGGAAGCAAGCATGCAGATTAAGCCTCCTTTTTTGGAAAATTGCTCCACCACTTTTCTCAACTGCCCTCCAGCTGAATCCTGGACAGCAGCTGGTCACCAAATAATGGGATGGTGAGGTTATTATTTTTATCTCTTACAATTCATTTATAAACAAATAAAAACAAATAACAATAATAATGAATTACTCCCTACATGGATATGGAGAGGAGAAGAACGGGATTAGGAACAATATTTCTTGTTGCAGTGCAAACAGCATTAGCTAGAAGTCACTGCAATGCCATGTCTCTGTAAAGGCTGTCAATGATGTGAGACTCTGAAGATGCTCTGCCTTACTTACCTTTGTTAAATTCTGTAACAACATGGCTGAGGTTGGGAACAGGATTCACCTATTTGGATAATCATCCATATCATAACTGTGCTTTGAAGCACACAAATACTGCTGAATTTCAAAGGTTTTTTTCTTCATTGTTACTTACATATTTGTCTTAGAACTATGGATATTCACTGAAAAGACTGCAGAATCACACCACAGCACTAATAGTTATAAAAATACATGGCAATAAGATAGTTACAAGCTGTTTTTCTATAAAACTTACTCATATGTTGGATGTGTCTAATGCACACACTAAAGGTACTAGGTCTAACAAGCAGAATGGTCCTTACCACTAGTGCCAAGTATGAAACATTTTCTATATATTTTTAACAGCTGTCTATGAATTTTCATCCATATTATTCAGAAAAGCCCAACATCATGGCATTTTCCATAAACACAGCAAAAGGGAAGGAGTTCTATTTTGTTTACTAAATTTGGGGATTGAACCAGAAAACTGATTCACATTTTATCACAAAGAAGAGGATGAGTTGGTAATTTCTGTTTTAATATTTCAAAATGTTCTGATTACTGACAAAAGCTGAACAGAAATGACTGAAAAGATCACCTTCTCTGAGACCCTGATGCCATGCAGGCAAGCACTACTCAGATCATATGATGAGTGGCTGCCTGTTTCCAATCCTTATGTCCTCCTACTGAAAGTTTTTTTTTAATCATACAAAAATTAAAATAATTATAATGACAATTAAAAAAAAAAAACAAACCAGCAAGCTGCTCAGACCAACATCTTTCTATTCTGAAGACACCAAGACTCCAGTATTAAGTTCTTTAACAAAAAAAAAAGCCAGAAACTGTAAATTTTGTCATGTCACTTGGAGGAAGATCAGCTATTTGCACCTGCTCAGTCACAGTTATTTACTTCAGAAATACCTGGGCCAGGAATTCCAGCTGCACCTGCACAGCAACATCTGAACCCTTACAAGCTGAGGAATGCTTCAGCACAGGCTTGACACAGAATGATGCTCTGTGGATGGACTAACCTGTTGTGGACAACAAACCCTTGTCTTTAAGCAATACTTGGCATAAAGCCTTCCTCTATCCATGTAGACATCTCCAAAAAAGCATCACCTCTGTATCCTTATCTTTACAGAAACAATCATGAATATTTCAAGATGACAAACCAAAAAGGCTATCTCATATCTTAGTCAAAGGAAAATTTATGATAAGGTGTAGTCTAACAGTAAAATACTGATCTTACTGAGGTACAGCCAGTTACTACCTTAATGTTAGCTTAATTAGTACAGTTCATCTTCAGAAGACCCAGCTGGAAGGCTCCATGCAATGTTCAGATGGGACATAACAATATACAGATATAGTTGCAGAGAAGAAACACTGGTGGGTGAGGGGGGAACTGACACTTTTATGCATATCTTTCAAATTCTGGCCACAAATTTTACATACACATTTAAGCCAGCACTCCTATTGCACTTTGTGTTAGTTGACTTTGTCTCATTACCCTGCAGAGAAGGAACAAAGAGAACATCACACCAACAATGATGTTTTCAATGCACCCATTTGGAAGCATCAGAACCTTTGCTCTGATCATAGCTGTACACACCTGCCCTGTGGTGCCTGTTTCCCTCAAAAGGGATGGGGGTTTCACACTCCGCCTCCAACTTGCTGGCTACAAACTCCCATATGGCCACAGGGGCTCTGCCCAAGGAGGGTGCTTGTAACTACCAATTATGTCTGAGTTTCTGAGTCCTTGCCAAAGCTGGAGCCACAATTCTTTGTCCTGTGGGGGACAGATCAACTCCTTTGCCACCCATCTTTGCCCCAGATGCTTCTTTGAGAACGAGGCATACTCAGGAAACCTCATTATGAAGTGCAGGAGGACACACACAAATGCCACTGACCACTACTGTTCCTTCCACCCTCAGGACACTCTGAGGTCTTTTGGTATTCAAAATATGGTACTGTGAGTAAACTGGAGTAGAACTGAAAAGCCACAGAGTTACAAAGGCTTGTACCTAATTATACAGTTCCCATTTCTGGCAACCACCAAAACTGGTTGTTTCCCAAATCACAAATACAGGCAGGACTCGCTGAAAGGCTCACCATGCTAAGTTTCCAGTTAACTTCTCCTCAGTGCAATGACAAAAAATAAAACTCATAAAAAGTCCACATAAAATGAGAATATATATGTTTGGACAAGGCTCTGTTTGCTGATCTAACAAAAGACTCCCAGTGTACATTTCACAAACATCATTTCCCCTGCAATGTCCATGCTCAAATGAACTCTTCCTTCCTGTATTTTCTTGAATGGAATCAGAGCTCCTTGTTCCATTAGCAATAATCTAACTCCACCTGCTTTTTTCTGGAGCCTTCCATGCCTTTACAGTGATGGAGCTGCAGCAGATGCAGAATTGTGAACATCTGTTGGCACTATTTCCATAATAAGATTATACAAGCCCTTGAAGAACTAAGATCAAGTGAAAAATCCAGAAGACTTGAAAGCCTCATTAGCTTCTGGTTAATCAGAATCGGAAACTGTCTTTAGAAGAAGGGGGACTCTTGAGATTTCTCCAAGGACTGTTTTCACAGCTGTAATTATCAACTGGTAGCAGGAGAACAAAAAAGCTTTAAACCAGCATTTTTCACAAGCTCTAAGAGTGGTTTCATTTGTTTGCAACTTGAAAACATTCTCCAACAGCAGATGAGAACTACTGATCCCCCCATGGCAATGGTAGAGTAGAGGTACACAGTCAAGAGGGGAAAACAGCAGAAAAATGGTTTTTGCTGCCATAAACTTAAAAAGCTTACTGTGATGATGAAGGGAACAAGACCAAACAAAGAGTTGGGAAAATAGATGGAACTCACAGCTGATTTCAATGCTGCCTTTAGTAAGTCAACAAAGAAACAGGGAAAGCACAGTCCTTTCTGTCTTCACCTTGGTGATTTTAAGTGCAGGGAAATTGAGCTTCAGGAAGGTGTAAAACATTTGTGGTGCAAGGGTCACACCTGGCTCTTGGGCAGTTGCAAAAGCAACACATATTAGAAGAAAGAGGAGAGGGAAGAGGGACTTCTACAGAAGTGATCATTTGGATAAATCTTGATAAGTAATACTAAAGATGATTAAATTCTGGGCACATGTCAAATTTCTTAAGGCTACTCAGGTTTCTTTGAAATCTTATAATCACCTCCACTTTCTACTTTCACAAAAAATATCTTTCTTAAAATACACACAGTTTCATTTCAAAGCTAATGCAGGCACAAGAATTTTCTAGCCATAATATTAATATTTTCAGTACTACATTTTGATAAGTTGCACTAAAATGTCTCAAGCACAAACTCACAGTGACCTCTGCTGAACAGTTAGTGCATCTTCCACACAGAAAATGGAGCTGCTACACTGCCAATCCCAGCACGTGCAAATCTGTCACACAAGCAGCATTTTGAAAGGAATGTCACTGCTTAAGCTACAAAACCCACAGCTCTGTTTGATATGGAACAGATAAAATTTTATGCAGAATATCAAGAGCAATCTTCTGATAAGCCAAAACAAAAAGATTAGGTTTCCCCAAAGCCCTACATGTCGCTTCGTGAGCTATCTAATGCTACTGGCTACATCCAGTAATTTCAATTATTCACTAAGGGATTACACTTATTTCAGTAAATTAAACAACAGCAGGCTGCTTATGCTTTCAAGGCCTAAATAATGACTGTGGTGAGAGCAGCACTGACTGCTGTACACTAAGAATATTTTGATTTTTTAAATGAGAAAATTCAGAAATCTGTCTGACATGGTTTTGGGACTATTGCAAATATTTCTATTCCTCAAAATCCTCTTCCTAGGCTAGATGCAGTTGTCCAAACCAGCCCTGCCAACACTGGACAGCTGCTTCTCTCCAGCTGTGAGCCCCAGCAGAGCAGCATAAGCAGAGAGCTGCCCTGGGCATCTGACATCAGCCTGGGCTCCTCGGTGCACAGCAGGGACAATGGGATGCGGTTTCCTCTCCCACCTTCTCCCTGGGCAGTCTCCCACCCTGCCTGGTATGTGGGAGAAACACTGCTACTCCAAGCCACAGCTGTGCCCATCTGGGAGCAAGGGTAACAAAACAAAACAAAACAAAAAAAAAAAAAAAAAAAAAAAAGAAGAAGAAACAAAGAAACAAAGTTCAACAAAAATTTAAGAGCTCCTTCTGGACTCTGTTTACAAGCTTAGCAGGAGGAATAGCACTTCAGCTCCATTTCCCTCCACAGCTCTCATTTTCTTCCTGTCTTGAGGCCCAGCAACCATTTTCTGCTGGTGGACTCTCAACAATACCCCAGAGCATTACTCCAGGACCCAGAAATAATAGGAGAGGTGTCTGAGGGCACTTATCCCACACAAGGGTATAGAAAAAGTGGTTCCTCTTGGTGTGCATTAAAAATACAAACATATATATACACAGACACACACACATATATATGCATATACACATAGATGTATCTCCTGTGAATATACTGGGGCTTCTTCCTGCTGAGAGGGATCATTACAAATCTTTTGGAATAATAAACAGTTACTTTGCTACTACATCTCTCTTTTTATATTAAATACAGAGAAAAAAATCCTGTACACAGAGACATAGCACACTTCATTCAAAGCCAGCCAAACTAAATCCATTAAAAATTCTTATACCATAAATAAATTTTGCTAGGAGAAGAGGTCCCTACTTCCTACTTTTTTACTTCATAGCAAGTGACTGCACTTCTGAATATAGAATGGGAGAAAGAAGCTCATTTACTTGTTTCTGCCATCAGAAAACCATATACATTTCAGACTTACCAGTCTTTACAAAAATCAAGTTATTATCACTACTTACAAGTGCCATTTAGTCCACTTGTGCACCTCCACATGCAAACTTGCTTTTATTTCAACAATATCCAGTCAAATAAACCATATTAAACTGTGAGACCAACACAAATAGCTTAATATTTAAGTCTCTATATTGCTTGTAAGTTATTAGGCAGAAAACTGGACTAGTTAAAACTGCATCTCAAATTGCATTACACACCATGTTGCCAAGCACATAATTTACATATTATGCCACCAACACTAATACTTCCCTGAGAGCCTTTCAAATTACTCTGTTCATTCAGACACAACAGCTCCCAAGGCCTTGCTCCTGTATCAAAGCTACCAGGCAGCACCTCTGCAGTGCCCCACAGCTCTAAACCAGGAACACTTGCGGGATTCCAGATTTTATTACCCTGACATGGCCCAACCAAGTTTCTGTTTATGATGAGGACAAGACTTTTCATTTTAATCTTAAATACCAAAATAATTATGAGATAATAACAGCAGCAACAGCTGGAGTATTCCCAGGTTAAAAGCCACAGACTGACCATTTTAAAATAGTATGGAAGGAAAAGATACACATCAATCTGATCTGAATGAGGATTCACTCAAGTCCTAACTAAAATGTCAGGACTTCCAGTCCTTAATATTTCATCAGACTCCTGTGATTCTAATCCAGGATTTGCAAACAGATTTTAGCTTAAACACTGAATGCTTCTTCCTCTTACAAAGACACATTGTCATTACAAGAATGGTATTCTCATTATGAACTTCCAACAAATTCCAAGGATTTCTAAAATGTTACCTCTTGAATTTTCACTGAAATCATCATCTTTGTACATTAAGGGAGAAGAGAACTGAAGCTTCCATGATCTAGCACAGAATTGAAGACAGATTTAACTTTCATATCTCTAAGCAGAAGTAAAGCTCTAAGTTAAGAGACAGCAAGTTGTTCACATTATTTCTGCACAGATCCATGTCAAGCTTTGTGATTCTGACACTTCCAGATCTGACATTAAAAGCAAGATCATGGCTGCAAACCAACCCTTAATGTATTCTATGGAGCCCATTTAACAGTATTTGTATAGTATAAAATGATATCATGTACAATTAGAATGTGTATCATATGCAACTCTTCAGCTGCTGACTCAACAGAAGATGGTAACTTAGAAATATTTTATGGTATTTTACAGTAACTATAAAACCACAATATGATTTCCTTATTTTTACAACTCTAAATAAAACTCAGATTTGTTTTAAGCAAATGAAAGTGATGCTCCCATAGGAAAATACATCTTTAGTTTTTACAACATTCCATAAAACACAAGATGTACAGAGGGTTTATTTAGCTTCAGAGACATATTTTGACATCATAAAAATTCCCATCTTTGGCAGTTCTGAGTGACTGGAATTAACTTATTTACTCTGAATTAACATAATAACTTAACCAGATGGTGTGAGAGTTACAGTTGATTAGATCAATGACAATAATGTCACCAAGTCTGAGCATCTGACCTTGGCAAAACAAATAGTGCAATATTTACAGTTAAAGAGGCAGACAAATCTGTAAAGAATGGCTGTTGGTAAATTATATGAACACAGAGCTCTCCTCATTAAGAGAATATGCTACCAGAGAAACTGAATGTTATCTTGTCACCTATTCTGTGAAGCTTCCTGTGCTATGAAAAATATTTTTAATATGCATTCCAAGCAGAACCCATTTACATATATGTACTAATTCTCTCTTTTATTGGTTCATTTCTAGATTTAACAGACATGTAGATAATTGAAATTTTATATAGCAGACTAAACAGAATATAAGCCATGCACTGATTTTAACATTTTTATAAACCAAAATTACAATCAGGTAATACACATGCATCTTTTATTTATTGCACATAGTTAAAAAACTGACTTCATTAATGTATTTTTACCCTAAAGCTTTTCTGAATGTCCAAATAATTTCCCAATTGCAGCTCAAAATTAAACCCTTTAGTTTTCATCTCTATACCCCAGGGCTTTACTGCACAACACAACATATTTTAATATGGTTAAATGCTACTGATGTTGCAAAATGTTATTCCTTATTGGAAATGGTCATTAATATCACTTCATACCTCAGAGAGTATGGTAGTAATTTGGCAATAAAACACACTATTATCATCGTCTTCTAATAATCTGAAAGTGTTGTAATCCTAGGGCCCTAAATGTGTTATGGAATATTATTAGAACAAGCACACTCTGGTCATTATTTAGATGGGAACATTTCCCATGTCTCTCATACCTCATTCAGTAATTGCACATTCCTGCTATAATTAAATCTGCCCATTTTAAATTGTCCATAATATTCTGAGGTTCATTTTCTGGTCCTGTGGGACACATCATTGACTCCATTTTGGGAACAACATACTTTTTAATGATGTATTTTAAATTGTTTATTTTTATTTAAGTGACTGTCTAGAATAATAACTTGAAACATCCTGAATTAGATAAAACAGTTTAAAGTGAGGGAAATTACAAAAACAGCAGCAGCTTCCTAAATATATAAAACAAGAGTGAAATACTTCTTCCTCCTTGAAATGACTTTACCTGCTTGTCCAGCACTAAATGCACTGTCTTCCAGGGGAAAATATTGCTTTGGGATGAGCAGCACTCACTGGAGAGACAGGTTCACAGGAACAGAAATGCTGTCTCCAAGGCTTGGCCAGGAGCCCCCTACCAGAGCCCCACACTGCACTGCCTTCAATTCACACTGAGATACCAATATAGCAAAAACTACCAGAGTAAAGGGCTTAAATCAAGAAGGTTGCAATACAGTCTATTTAAACAAACAATTAACCACATCCAAGTGTAAACTGTTCACTGTGAATAAATGATGAAAATGTAGATGTTTGAAAATGTTGCAAACCCGGTGTCATTTATCAGAATTAAGAGCAGCAGTGGTGTGATCTGGTCTGCCCATGAGGCATCTCCATCCTGCTTGGACAAGAGCGTCAAAGGAAAGCTCACTGCTTCCATATCTCAGCTGAAAGCAAGCCTTAAGCCATTTCCCCCTCATCTAAATAAACCTTCACACACAAATCTCAGAAGGGATTTCCACTGGATTTTGTGCACAAACAAACTGCAAAACTTGTACACACCAGGCAAATTGTGGGGAACCCATGAGCAAAGTGTATCCTGAGAGAGCTAATGAGTGAGCCAGCTCATCCACTCAGCACCCTCAGCTGAACTGGGCAGATGGGCCAGGAATACACCACACCAGAAAATCAAACCTCCTCAAGAATGGCACCTGGTTCACTATCTGTTGTGACAACACAAGGGAAAAATAGTGTATCTATATTTAGAAAAACACTAACACTTAAAGCACATTCCAAGGCCATGTGAAATATATACAAACCTGCATGGTGATATTTATCTGTGTCACAAATAAAATGCTGTAAGAAATAAAGAACTAAAAAGTAGACCCCATAATCAAGAAGTACTGTGCTTAATGGAACAGTTTACTGAATTGGGAAACAAACTCATGCTTATGGCTCTCTACAAGCAACTCTGGTGTTATAAAATGCACAGAAAGATCCAACAGAAATATTTTGTACTACATTCCTGCTACACTGTAGGTAACAAAAACATTTCAGGGCTCAAATAAACTAGGAGAATGAATATTTTCTACAGCTACCTGTCAATAACAAGAAAGCAAAAGCATCCAAGGGCAAAAATTTAAGGATTAAAGGGGGATCAAATTATTGACAGGGACAGCTTTAAACATCTGAGAAGTTAACCTCAAACATAAACAAGAACTGGTGGGTTTAAACAATATTAAATCATCACAGAGGAGACTGCAGTCAAGCACTAAGAAGTCCCTATACTTGTGATATTCTCCATATATTGTTCATACTTTGCATTCTCATTTACAGCTGGTACTAGATATCCACTGAAAGAAACTCGGCTCCAGAGAGCCTGCCGTCATGTTAACACATATGTGGATGTACAAAAGTTGGACAGAAGACCCCAAATCCAGAATATTTCACTCTTTCTTTTGTGTGCTACTCTGCAGTTGCAGGAAGTTCTTTGTCACACCACCATGCTCTCAGATATTTATTTAAACAGCTTTGCAAATCTGCAGCTCTACTGGTTTGGATCAAGTACAATGTTGGAATTCAAGTAATAAACTTCCACTTGACACCAGTCATGCTCCTGGTACCTTGCTGTTCTTCTGTCAACTAATATAGAAATAAAGCAGGATTCTTAGTTTTTAAGCTGTCTGATTAAGAAGATAACCACATTATGAAATTACTTTTGCAATTATACTGTTACCACCCCAAATCAGAATTAGTCATCTTTGTCCTCCAAAAATTATAAAAATTCTCATTATTTTTTTCTTCATTTCAGATTCAAAATAGTTCCATATATATGATATTTCACCAATAGTTGGAATAGCTGGAATAAGAAATAGGAAAAAGCAATTCAGAAATTAATAAAGGAAAATGTCTAGGAGTCCACAAATTAAGAAGGCCAAAGAGCTGCAGGCTGTAACAACATCTTGCTGAAAAGAGAACTCTGAACTTCCAAGCAATGACATGATTCTGATAGCTTACATCATACTATAATATGTTATAAAAGCTGTAGCACTATCTGCTCCTTTTACAGAAGATAATCATGTTTGAATCCTTTAAGACAAAACAGATACACTAGTATTACAAATTAGCCGGCCAAATTTACCATAAACAGTTTTTAAATATAACAAAGATTTCCCAAACACCTGGGAAAAAAAATGATCCAATAGTCACAGTCATTTGTTGACATTTGCAATATTCTTTTTGCTGTCTATTGAACAAACACCAAAAAATATATGTCATAAAACTGCACCTATGGTTATTGTATCCATCTTCATTTATAGTGACCTACGTGTCTCTGAAGACGTTACAGATTTTGCAACATTTTAATAGAAAGTTCAAAAAAACCAGCTTTGTAAATTCGTATATTTGCTATCTTTAACATATACTAATTTTCATCAATGCAAAATGAAGACCAGCTCTTCTATAACAAGTTCTTAAAAAAAAAAAATGTATCTCACTAAAAGATATTCAGGTAGAAATACATTCCCTCATCTACCTCTCTGGATAAGAGCAAAAAAAAAAAATACAGAACTATTTTAATATTTCAGAACATTATTTGAAATCTTAATAAAAACTAATAATTCCCCAGCCTTTTGTGGGGAAGGGAAAGAAAAAAAAAAAGAATAAAAAAAAGAAAAAAAATTAAAAAGCCCCTGAGTGCAATTAAGCAGATTGAACACAAGAGGTAGCTCGTGTCTCCATGTTCTTCATTCGACGCAGAAACAGGAAAGCAAATGGAATAGCAAATACAGCCATCACAATGTCACAATGAAAGATGTGTTTTTAAAAGCAAGATGGACAAATGGAATTTTGTGGCCTCAAAGAATTAATGGAGAGCAATGAGTGGGTTATTCTGGGTGTACCTCTGTGGAAAGCACCCTGTTCACTCTGACTCATTTCATAGCAAAGCCCTGAGTCCACAGAGAAGAGCTCATTTTCATCCAGGCTGCTTCTTTCTTTCCCCACTGAAAAGGAATGACACCTGCATCACATATAACCCCAGTATTTTCTTGAGGATCATTTTAACTTACCCTAATTCTAGGCCCTTTCTGTATGGTAAAGACACCTTTCTGAAAACACAATTATATTAATACTGAAAATGCAATTATAAATGCACAAGTGTTCAGACCTGTTTTCACTATGTTAATTAAAATATGTCACTGCTACAGGGAAAAAAATTGGCTAAAAGGAGTGTGATGTGTATAATATTACCAAGTAAACTACAATTATTACCTCTTCTTGATAAATATGTTTAGAAAATTTATGCTTCATCACTACATATCTTATCACTCCAATAATCTTTTATTACAATGGACAAATCCATCAAAACCTAGAGAGATTCCCTCACTGCTGGGTTTCTAAAAGTGCTCACCAGCAACTTCCAAATGCTTCCTAATGACAAAAAATTAGGCAGCTGACCACAATGCCCTGTACCTGTCTGTGGGTCACTCTCAAACAGTTTCTCCCATTAATTACACACCTGCAGGGAACCAAAAGAGAATATTCACTGTGGACAGCTCGGGGATGTAGAAGCCTGAAGTGGGCAGAGCAGCTCCCTGTCCCTGACTGCTGCCCCTGCCTGGCAGTGGCACATCCAGGTGTCAAACCAGGGGCTGCAGAGCAGCTGTGACAGCACCAAGCTCATGCTCACCTGCCAGTAGTAAATATGCTGTGAAAAAGAGACTTTTAAAAAGATCTTTTAGGCTTGTCTAAAAATATAAATCATCTCTTTTCATACAATTTCTACAGGTTACCTATTATTTAAATCCCAAAGGATCGGAAAATAACACCCAGGACCTTTGTAAAGTCTTTTGCAAAAGAATAAAAAAAGGCTGTATGTAAATGCTACAGGTACAGTTCCTTACTCAACCAAGATACAGTTGAATTTTAAACAAGTAACCTCTCACAAGCACTAGTAGGACTGGAGCTGTCTCTCAAGTTAGATGCAGCATTCTCCCGTGTGTGTACACAGACAAGCACACAACTAAATTTCAGATTAGGATCTGTTCTTTAGGGCAGCACCCTTAGGGCAGATATGCTCTTGCAATGGTAGGACCTCAGTTTTAGCCAACATTCTTCAAATATATGAATGCACTCAACATGAAAGATCAAATTAGGATTCATCAGTTAACCTTTAGCACAAAAACAGCGCAAAAAACCATGCAGAACTCTTTACTTTGAATAAAAGCTGTTCTTACCAACAAGAGATTTCCTATGGGATAAATAGAGTGAGGGAAACTTTGTCAATTGCTACAGTAATGTACAATATTCAGTGCCATAACAAATCACATCTTACTGTCATCTCAGTACCTAGTTCCCATTCAAAATGTTTAAGTAACAGATCTCAAAGCACTTAATGTTTTATGCTGAAAAGCTAACAATCTATGCAAAAACATTTAATGCATGGTATGCAGCAACCTGCACATATGATCTCTACAGTATAAAATTTACCAAATGCTTATAAAAACATAAGAAACCACAGATATAGAGATGCAGAATATACAGATGTATAATGTACATTCCCTTAAATGGCCAATACTAAAACACAGAAGAAAAAAATCACACTCTAAGTGTATACTTGAGATTAAATCCTCAAACCATTTAACTTTGCACCATGTTTTTGAGAAACATACAAATGCAGCTAAAAACTATACTAGTTCCCAATGTCTACCCAAAACAAAAATGAGGATACTATGACCTTAGTTTAAATACCAATTTGCTTTCAGGGTTCATTAACATCACATAAAAATATGCCATTATTAAAGTTTTAAAGGGGAAAGAATATTATAAACTAATATCTATTTCATAATTTATAAATCTATTATAGTCTTTTTTTCCATGTACCCACTTCAGGTGCTGTTGAACACATCTGAAGCAACGATTCATTTAAAAAAAATTATTTAAATAACTTAAGTAGACGTAGTGAAATATTTAACCTAAGCAGCTCAACACATTTAAGTTTCAACACAGTTGTAGCCACTCAATGGAAAACACAATTTTCCCAGTTTAATTGAGTGTACAGTACCTGTGACAGTGCTGGCACTACCTGTGTGAACAGCCAGACTGCTAACAGGGAGAAGCAGGCAATTCACCTAATGCTCTTACCCACCTAACATCCTTAAATGCTGATGTTTATTTGACAAGACAAACCAGAGGAATCCAATCCTGGAACACACAGAGGCCGAAGCACCAAAGGAGATTAAATATCAACTAGGTCAGCTGGATGCCATTTCATTCTGGCCTGAGCTCAAGTAAAACAGAACACAGGTAACCTGACTGGAAAGCCAACAGAGAAGGCCCAGAGCAACAGGAGCCCTTAGCCAGGACCTGCATCACCCCCCAGTTAATCGCATGCTGTTAATGAAAACTGCTTTATTGCATCCCCCAGTTTCAAACAGACTCCTGGGGCTCCTCTGCCAACAGGGACAAAGGGGAGCAAGAGGAGCCACTGAGATGGCCAAGGCCAGGCTCGCTACCAGAGAGGGGTGGGAGAGAACCAGATAACAAGCATGCTCCTACCATTTAACCATTTTTGAGAAACAACTTCGCAGCCCGGTAAGATGTCTGGAGTCTGTCAAAGTCAAGGGATTTAGGCACCCAAGACACTGTTTTGAATTGGAGCTCTGACAGCATCTGGACACAAAGCTTTTGCAGAAGCTGACTTGAGCTCCACTCACTAATCTGCTTACGCTCCCTTGGTGGCCCATACCCCAAGCATGGCTCAGGGGAGCCAAAGTACAGCTGCTTCTCCAGCAGGATCCAGAGGCAAACCTGTCACCCCAAAAGAGCAGGTGTCACACAGAGAGGAGCCTCACACTAGTCACAGTCAAGTTTCAGCGAGGGACATCACACACTGATGTATTACCGCCACATTTGTGAGCATCTTATCACAGCAAACATATCTGAAAAGGTTTTAATATAACTTACTGAATTACTAATAGTAAGAATTGTTTTGAATACTACAAATTAGGCTTATTACAAATCATAAAATCACAGAATGTTAAGGGGTTTGAATGGATCTTAAAGATCATCTAGTCTCAACTCACCCTGCCATGTGCAGAGACATTTCTCACTAGGTCACAATACTCAAGGCATTACCCAACCTGGCTTTAAAAACTGCCAGGGTTAAGGCAAATATACTGGGTTTAAATGGACAGAGAGGACAGGGAGGTACTTCTTACTGGGTCACAGACACACTTAGTCCCATATAATTGCCTAGACTATTTCAGATCTTTCTCAGTTAAAAAAAAAAAAAAAAAACCACAAAATTACTGTACTCCTCTTTTATTATTCACTTAGACCTCACTATAAATAGTCTAGATGAAGAAGTACTCTATCACATTATGGAAGAATACAAGCAAATGCTCATTTGCTCATTCACTCTGAATCCATTTCCATGCTGCTACATCACTACATGGTAGAAACATCTCTCCATCTTATCAATAACAATTACAATGTAGTAAAAGTAGTGAAAAAAGCATTAAAATAACTATTTAAAAATCCACACCACTATAAACATAAACTAGTCAATGAAAGCATGATGAATATCATTCTATACTGTAAATTCACCGACAAATAACATCTTTACTTGAGCATGCAAAATACCTAACTATAGCCAGATCAGCACTACAGTCTTAGAAAAGTAGAAAGTAAGATTTATATTTTTAAAAAATAAACTTATAATTTACAGATTCACCTACTGATGTCACTACAGAAAGCCAAATATAGCTAAAGTATGATTAACAATTTTTTTTTCTACAGACAACCTATACAAAGAAGTTCCCATTACAAATCATTAAATTTTGTGATGCAAAAAGAAAAAAAACTTATTCCACCCTCTGCTACAGATCACAGAGATATTTTTGTTAAGTTATAAACTGTAAGCACAAGATCTCTGTCCTTAGTTCCAACAGCTATCTCAAAGCTCATTACTTTGGATATAAACTTGAAAAGGGGAGAAATAAGCCCCTAAAACCCCACAAAAAATAACTGAACTAATTTCATCTATCATTGTAATCCTCATCATGCACTTCAGTCTTCTGATCACCAGACATGAAGGACTGTGAAAGATGCCTTCCCTACTACTCCAAATAGTTTGGGATCATCCCTCAGTGTTGCCATCTCTTGCTTCCCTCTACAGCTCTAAGAGCACAAGTCTCAGTCACATCCAAAAAAATGCTGGTGACCTTCTACTGTTGACAATAAAACCTTGATATTCACCCTTCCACTTGATTTCCTACTTTTTTTTTCTTTGTTAGCTATAGACAAACTTCTCCCTTATTCCATGGCTGTTAAGTCTTTAGAGCTTTCAGGGACAGAACTTGTCAACCATCTTTCAGAAATCCAAGTGAGAAATGCTATATGGGTCATACAAATTCCACCAGAGTAACCCAAAGAGATTTATGAAATATGACCTATATAACAAACATATGAGACAGAAAACACATTGACCCTCCCCACAAGATCAGATTCATAAAAACACCAGGATATAATAGGAGCAACCAATTGCAAAGTCTTTCTTTGTGTTTGCTCCTTTGTCAACTCAGACTCTGCTCCTGCTTGCAAGCAGTTGGATTGTATAACAAAATCCGAGCTGGCTGTGCCACATTCCTTCTCCTCATTACCAAGGTGTACCATAACAACAATTTCTCCAAAACAGACTTGCCCAAAGTCATACAGGATGTTTGTGACAGAGTCAAAACACAGCCAGCTACAGGAGGAGTGGAAAATCAGTTTTTTCCCTGAGGTCCTCCAGTTGTTCTGCTGACTCCACAGAAGAGAAATATGTACATCCTCTCTCCTTCCACAGTTAGATCACTGGGATTTCTGTGTGTCCTGCTTATGTGCTGTACTGGAATGCTCTTTAAAATCTGTAGACTTCCTACTTTCTTTGACCATCATTTAAAAAGTTTTCATTTTAAAAAAATTATATAGGTTCTGTCTTAATTCCATCTACACTGAAGCTCATTGCCATGTCACTAATTTACTCCTTCCAAACTTCTTCTATTAAATTAATTCACTGTGTTACAGATGTTGCTATTGATTTATCTACTGAGCTAAACACATAATGAAGCAGAAAGTAAAACCAACAAAAAATTATTGCTTTTTTCCTCTTATTAATTTTGTCATGGCTCCAATAATAATTCCCTCAACAGCAACAAAAAACCATATGCTTTTCCACTTCAGTCTCTCTGTAAAACCAGCTTTCTAGCAGCAGAATTAAGAAAATAAGTAGTGATGAAAAGAAACTTGAAAACAAACAGAAAGGACAAGTTACTTAAAAACGCAGGCTGCATTTTAGTTAATATAACTAGATTTTTTTTCTTCAGATTATGATTTCTATGGTACAATTTTAGGATTATAACAGAAACTTGAAGCAAAATCAGTAAGCCTAAAGGTATTTTTTTGTTCGATCAAAGCATGAGATACAGCTGCTCCATTTTTTGAGTCCAACACAAATGCTGATCTACACAGTATGAGCAAAGACAAGCTGGGTTCAAATTTGCAACAGGTTTTCATTTTCAGGATATGAGAATCATTAAGTGTTTACTGAAACGCAGCAGAAGATTCATGTGTTAATCTCTGCAAGTTACCAAAACATAAATCCACTGAATGCATCAATAAGTACCTATCAACTTTTAGAGTGATTTAAAAGGAGCCTATCTGAGCTCCATATCACCAAGCTGTTACATTTGGAAATGATTAAGAACAGGTAAGAGCACTTTAAAGTATTTGTTTAACCTGGATTCAATATCCATACAGTTACTAGGAGGTCCAATGGAAATCTGAAGGAAACACTGCCCTTTCCATAAGATGGATGCAATACATTCAGAGGGGCTAAACAAGCGCTTAACTTCCCAATAAAAGTAAAGTGAGTGTACACATAACAGCCCATTTTTCATTATTTTGGCAAATGAAAATACAGTTGCTTTTTGGAAGCCATAAAAAGGAAGGGGGTGGGGAAGGGAATGAATGGGTACATCAAGATGGTTTTCCTGATCTTTGCACCAGCAAGCATCACACACCAGCTCTGTAACACCTTCACAGAACAAACCTTCACGTTATCAGCAAATATTCTTTTGCATTTGATGGCCACTCAGAAGACTGAGAATGGGAATTAACAGAACAGAGCCAAGGTGCAGAGGGCTAGACAGAAATGCCCTCAAGACCTACCCTGCTCAGGTTGGACCCTGCTGCCTACAGCCACAAACCTTTAACTTGCAAGCTAGTTAAGCAAGAAAGGCTCCATATCCAAAGATCTAAATAGTTTATTACAGAGTTTATTTGCTTACTAAACCACCACTTTATCACTTGGAACGACTAAAGTTTTACATTTTTACTAGTTAGTAGATGTCAGCTATTATTCTTTTGAGATGTATAAGAGGTGGAAAAAAAAGTTTATTTCCCTGTTCTGTAATCCACATGTAGCTGTTCAGATGTCTAAATGCCAACTCAAAGACATTAGGCCAAAGGCAATGCTCAAGTTATTTAGTTCATTTGCATCTGAGTTAAGTGTCTGTATTCAGTCCATCTAACTTCTGATGGAGCATGGAAGGAGGAAGAAAAATGAATTCATTATATTTCAGTAACTGAACATATTTTTACATATACAGAACTGAAGTCCAGTGAATTGTTTTGTAGCAGCAAGCATCAACATTCGGAATAATTCAGGAAATTGCTGTCATTCTAAGACGACAAACAATTACACCACTGTCTGCATCTGCTTCCCCCAATGCAAATCCACCCATGTCTGTGAGCAAGCACCAGTGCCAATGCTCCATCACTTGTCTGTGGAGCAAACAGGTGCAGGAGCTGATAGGGAAGAGTTGGGAGTCTCAGTCTGCATCTGCAACACTGGTATTGTGCCTCAACAATGTCATAAAGCGAAAAAACCACTGCCCAGTGTCATTCATCAAAGCATTGTGATGGTGTCTAGAAAAGAAATATGTTCTCTGCTGTCAACTTGTCTTAATGAAAATGCATTGCAATATTTAAAAAGTTTTCAAAGCTGACTTCTTTCTGACAGCTGACAGATTTATGAAAGTTATTTTTGATGAAAAATGAGCAACAAGATTAACAATATTCAAAACAAAGAAATCAATGTAGTCTGCCTGAACATGCCAAAGCACTAAGAGAGGAAGAGAAAATAACTCAGTAAAGGACGTCTGTAGAGGAGAACCTAAGGCATTTTAACAGCAATGTTTAAGGTTCACAATATTTTAAATATTGGAACAGCCCTTAATGAACAAATTGACCTCAAACGTGACAGAGTGTGGAACACTGCGGCTCTCTCAAGCACGAACACTTCATGTTTGATCTTGCTCTCAAGAAAACCAGAATGAAAGCAATGAAAGACAAATGGTAGAGTTATTGCCACCTCAGTTTTCTGGGGTTTTCTTTTCAGGAAACAATTCTGTGGAATTTCTTTGGTTTTGTGAGGCTTCTCTTTAGTGGGTTTTTTGGTTTTGGGGTTTGGGTTTTTTTTTTCCAAGGAACTAGCAAATAAATTAAAAAACTACATTATAAAAAATTTTCCATAGCTCATTTTAAACATGATCAGCACAGGAACAACTAAAGCATTTTGAAGTTTATAGTAACCTTTCCAACCATCTCTTTAGTATGTATAGCACACAGCAGATCTAAGTTCAAGAGACTACATTTTTTTTCTGACCAGTAGGAATAACTGTAACCATCATCCTGTTCTGCGCTACCTCTTTACAACTTTTGGTCATGAACTCTATTCTATGCTTCAGCAACCACTCAAGGAAAGATTTTTGAAACCATTTCCATTCCTACAAAAGTTATGGCTCTATTTGAATATAAAAAACAAGAGGAGATAAAAGCCATTGGTGCAGGAGGAAAGCTGCCACATCTGCCATCATGGGAACATAACTCACACAACTGCAACTGAACATAAACTCTGTAGAAGGGACAGGCAAGGAAAAAGTCGGGTAGCCTTGTATAGGTTAGGAACAGTTTTGGCTGCTTAGAGCTAAATTACGGTGATGCTAGAGCTGAGTGTTTATGGGGAAGAATCAGGGAGAAGGCCAACAGGGTGGATATCCTGGTGGGAATCTGTCACAGACCACCTAACCAGAATCAAGCTGCAGAGGAAATATTTTATAAGCAGCTGACAGAACACTCACAGTTGCTGGCCCTTGTTCTCATGGAAGACTTCAAATTACCAGATGTCTTCTGGAAATACAGCAGAAAAATAGTCCAGGAGCCACCTGCAGATTACAGAAGGTGACCTTCCTGACACAGCTGGTGAGGAAGTCACCTAGGGAAGGTTCCTGTTGGTCCTGCTATCTGTAAACAGAGAAGGACTGATGGGTGATGTGATGGTTGGAGGTAGTCTTGGGCACTGAGTTCACAAAATTATAGCTTTTGATTCTTGAAGTATGAAAGAGGCAGAACTGCCACAGGCAGCAGAACTGTGACCCTGGAATTCCAGAGGGCAGACTTTGGCATGTTTAGGAAGCTGGGTGACAAGAGTCCCTTGGGAAGTACTGAAGGACAAAGGAGTCCAGAAAGGCTGGACATTCTTTAAGAAAGAAACTGCCAAGGCACAGGAACAGGATGGCCCCACAAGTCATTGGGGAGAAAGGTGGGCCTGACTCAACAGAGAGCTTTGATGGGAACTCAAGGGGAAAGAAGGAGAGCTTATGACTTTTGGAAGAAGGGACAGGTCATGCAGGAGGACTACGAGGATGTTGTGAGGTTATGCAGCAAGAAAATTTGAAGGACCAAAGCCAAACTGGCTCTGGAACTTAAATCTGGCTATTGCCATGAAAGAAAATAAAAACGTTTCTATAAATACATTAGCAACAAAGTGAAGGCTGAGTATCTCCATTCCTTACTGTATGCAGAGGGAAGCACAGTGACAAAGGATAAGGAAAAGTCCAATAAACTTAACACCTCCTTTGCCGCAATCTTGTATTAAAGAGCAGTTCTACAGGTACTTAGCCCCTGAGCTGGAAGACAGGGATGAGGAGGAGAATGAAACCACCATAATCCAAAGGAATAAACCTGCTACACCACTTGGACACACTCAAGTCTACAGAGCCATATGGGATCCACCCAAGGGCAGCAAGGGAGCTGGGGGAAATGCTCAGCGAACCCTTTTCCATCATTCATTAGCAGCCATGGCTAACCAGGGAGGTCCCAGAAGATCCAGGAAACCACAGGCCTGTCAGCCTGACCTCAGAGCTGGCAAAGGTCATGGAGCAGGTGATCTTGAGTGCCACTACCCAGCACATCCAGGACAACCAGGGAATCAGGCTCAGGCAGCACTGGCTGATAAAAAGCAGGTCCTGCTTAACCAACCTGATCTCATCCTATGACAAGATGACCACTTACTGGATGTGGATGTGTCTGCCTAGACTTTACTAAAGCCTTTGGCACCATTGGCACCATTTCCCACAGCATTCTCCTGGAGAAACTGGCTGTTCATGGCTTGGATAGGCTCTCTGTTGGGTAAAAAGCTGGCTGAGCAAGGCCCAGACCCAGTGGTGGCAAATGAAGATAGATTCAGCTGGACCCAGTCACCAGTGCTGCTCCCCAGGGCTCAGTATCATCTCTGTTATCTGTTTAATATTGTTACCAATGATCTGGATGAGGAGATTTGAGGGCACCTTCAGTCACTTTGCACAGAACACAAAGCTGGGCAAGAGTGTTGATCTGCAGGAGGGCTCTGCAGAGGGATCTGTTCAGGCTGAATCAGTGAACTGAGGCCAGTGGTCTGAGGTTCAACAAGGCAAAGTGCAGGATGCTGCACTTGGGTCACAGCAGCCCCTGCAACACTCCAGGCTGGAGGAAGAGTGGCTGGAAAGCTGCCAGGGGGAAAGGGACCTGGAGGTGCTGAATGTGACCCAGCCTGTGCCCAAGTGGCCAAGAAGAGCAGTGACATCCTGGCTTGGATCAGCAATAGCGTGGCCAGCAGGACCAGGGCAGTGATTGTTCCCTCATCTCAGCATTGGTGAATCTTGAGTCCTATTTCCAGTTCTGGGCCCCTCACCACAAGAACAACACTGAGGTTCTGGAGTGTGTCCAGAAAAAAGGAACAGAGCTGATGAAGGGTCTGGAGCACAGGTCTTAGGAGGAGAAGCTGAGGGAACTGGGGGTGGTGTTTAGCCTGGAGAAAAGCAGGCTCAGGGGAGACCTCAAGGAGGCTGTAGCAAAGTGGAGATCCATGTCTTCTCCCACTGACAAGTGCTAGCACAGAAGGGAATGGCCTCAAGGTAGGCCAGAGGAGCTTTAGATTGGATCTTAGGAAAGATTTCCTTACAGAGGGTTATCAAGCATGAGAACAGGCTGCCCAGAGGAGTGACTGTGTCACCATCCCTGGAGGTATTTTAAAGAAGTGTTTATGTGGCACTTAGGGACAGAGTTTTGTGGTGGCTTTGGACGTCCTGGGTTTATAGTCGGACTGATCATCTTAGAAGCTTTTTTCAACCTGTTCTTTGATTCTATGATTCTAAATCTATAATGCACTATTTTTGCTTTTCTTTTTATTTTTCATTTCTTGACTTCATTTAATTAATCTGAAATCTAATTTTCCTAAGATTGACAAGGAAACTAAGATCTTGATTTTTCAGTTTTAAACTTAGACCACATGAGACACCTCACTATTTCTGACCCTACTGAAAACCAGAGTAATAAAGCCTGGGGGAGAAAAGAGAAAATTAAAACAACATCGATTTTTCACAAAGAAAGTACCCTAGAAGAAAAGCTGTCAGTCACAGATGACAAGAAGCCAGTTACAGCAGAGGCGTGAAATGTGAGCATCAGTCTCTCACTGCTTTCTGTTTATTTTAAATAACAGATGAACAGTCATTAATATTTACTGTATTTCAAATTAGTCAGATAACACAATATTCAGGCTGAAGTCAGATTAGGCAGCAGCTGGTTAGATGGATGTCATCTGTCAGGGGCTGTTCTTCTAAAAGCCACTAATACTGTCAGTGAAAATTACAGTCTACAAATCAAAAGAACGTTAAGTGTTTGAACTGAAACACGTATGAAATCAGACAGTTCCCACTGGATTTTCCCCATGTGCTATTACCTCCATGATCAATTCACACTTCAACTGACAGAAATTGCTGAGAAAGCAAAACATTGCTTGCTTTCTGTCTGAGAAGTATACTTTGAGCCAGGGGACATATTTTTAGACAATTAAAAATAATTTTCTTTCATTTTTGTCAAGAAATATTAAAGTCAAGCTGCTGTAAAGCAAAAAGCTCACTCACTCTTGTACAGGACAACAGGGAGCAAAACTTTGCTGCTATTACAAAAGTGACAACATCTTAGCTGGAAATAAGATAAAATCCTTTTCCATTAGGAAATGCTATAACATTAAAATACAACTTCTAATAGTATTAAAATGAAAACAAAGACCATTCACTCAGAACTTCAGCAACTGTTCAAAACACATGTCAAAAAATTGCCTGTACAGCACAAAAAACTCCCACAATTTTTATACCATGCAAGGATCACCATTCCACAAAAACAGTGGCATAGCACTTAAAACATACTTTTAAGTACAGGTACTGAAGGAGACTAAAGGGTAAAACACTAATTTTCTGTTAGTTAACTAACTGTTTCTGCTAAAGTGCTGAGGACATGAGCATTTTGAAATGGAGTGTTATGATATATATATTCAGAAATCATTCTTTTTTTTTTTTGTCCCATCTAGTTTGTGTTTGGCAGGTTTCCCCCCCTTAACTGCAACCAAATGGCTAAACTAGAAAAGTATTATTACAGCTGAAACCAGTTTCTTTTGAAATGCATTATCCCCATTCTGAGGATATAACGCTGCACAATAAGCAGCAAAAAAAAAAAAAAAAGGCATGCATGCTACTTCTTGCTAATCAGGGAACGTCACCAGGAATTTTCAATTAATGATCAGTGCGCAGCAGTACTGGCAGGGTGCCAGCAGGATGCTGGGTTTGTACAGAAGGGTGGGCAGATCCCTGTTGGCAGCACTGGGAAGGCCAGGCAGGAGGGTACCCTGGTGGTGAAGGCAGCTCCTGCAGAGCAGGCTGGGACAGCAGCAGTGTAGCTGGAACATCCTGTCACAGGCACCAGCACAGTGCCTGTGGACCACAGGATCTGCAAGGAGATGCCAAAAATCTGGGCTTAATCAGTTTAAAGGTGAAGCTAAAAGAGAAGATAGTTGCTGTCATCTGCGACCTAATGGGTGGGAAGAAAGAAAACAGAGCTGGGATCTTCTGAGAGGTGACGCCAGAAATGGGAGGAGATGCAATAGTCACACTAATTGCAACAGCAGGAAGTCAGATGAGGCTTTGGAAACAATTTTCTCACCTTGTCAGCAAACACTGAAACAGGTGCACAGAGAGGCTGTGCAATCTGCAGCCCTGGAGATGCTCAGATCCAGATCACACAGGACCTGTTTGCAGCAAGAGGTTGGACTTGACACCTCCAGAGGTCCCTTCCAGCCTCAACCCCTGCAGCTCTGTGACTCTTTTGTTTCTTACTCTCTTCAGTGCCCACATTGCAACAGCAGATCAAAAGCATTCAACCAAGGCAGGGTGAGTATTTGCAGCTGGGAGAAGTTTGGTGAATACACCCAGAACCCACCAGCTCAGCACACTGCACTTGGCCAAACTTAACCCAGCACTCTGTGGGACACCACCAGCCCTCTGTGGGCACAAGCAAGAACAAGGACCTGCCTTCCCTGGCACCTCCTCTCTGAGCATGGGTAACATCATGCACTGCCAAATGGAATGGCCAGCTGGCCATTGTACTCCCTTGCCTAGCAGGGCTGGAGCCCTGAATGCCTTTTTCACCCAGCTTTGCTAAGGGACACTCATTCTCTATGTGATATCCAGAGCTCTGCTGACAGCAAAGCTGCTCCCAGCACCAGACTGCTCCTTGCAGCAGAAGCCATTGTATTTCCCCTTCTCCTGTGACCTGTCCTTTTTTTCTGGCAGAGTTTTCAGCACACTGACCCCACTTGTCACAACCAACAATTCCCAGTGCTGAAGCCAGGAGAGATGGGAAGCACAGCCATGTCCAGGGAAGGTGGAAGGTCACACTCATCTGCAGCACCACCACAGTCTTAGATCAGCTAAAATCTGCCACAAAGCCACACTTCCAGGAACCAAAAAGTGTGCTTAATCATGTTAGCTTTTACATGAGCTATAAGAACAATTACTCAAACAGAATTAAAAATAATAGCTCAATTTAGATCAGATGAACCTCTAAATTGTCAAAATAAAGTCTGATATTTCGCTTGCATTAAAGAAATCACCAACTAAATTTGAAAACCTCCTGGCAACATTGTGTTATTTTAAGACCACAACAAAATATTTCTTGAGATGGTATGCAATACCATAATAACTGCCAGGACAAGGCACCAAGAGAAGGAACCCATGACTCTGGAAGTGGACAACTTCTCTTTCAGTGCACTGGAAATCAGCAGCAAGGAGAGCACTTACCAACGCCACCACAGCAAATGCCATCAAGGCACAATGATTTACACTGCTGCAGGGAGCGCTCCAACACACATCTACCACAATCTCCATGAACAAGCCTCAGTAAGAGAAAGGAAAATATGACTTCAAGCCTCACCAAACCTCTCACTATCATTCCACTCTGTTTCAATTTTCATCTGTTTAACTGAAGGTGAGCCTACTTCAGCAGCTACAACCCACCTCACCCTGCTGTGACCACAGCTTCAATAATAACAGCCAACCACTACGGTTAACAGCCTGCCAGGCTCCACAGGGAATGAGTTTTGCTAGGCCAACTTTCTACTAACAACCCAGCTGCCAGAGGAACCTACACACTTATCTCCCAGTGCTCTGTTACACATATCACATGCTTTTCCTCTTTACATGCTTGTCTGGTTTCATTAAAAAAAAAAATAGGATCAGATTTTTCATAACAAATCCTCAGACTCACACTTAAAGCTGATTTCCCTCTCCCCAAAGAAGGCATTCGAGATTCCCCAGAGAATTCAAAACAAACTCTTGCAAAGATAGGAAGAAAATCACTAGATGAAAAGTAATCATAGATCATGGTTTTCAAAAATATCATCATAAAGTGAAATGAGATTAATTAATTTTTCTTTACTGCTTAGTTATCTTTAGTGATTACCATTTGCTGGTAGCTGGTGCTATGGCTTTTTGCTCACCAGACCAGACACACACCAATAGTCCTGGTCCTGGCACATCTACTACATACTGATGTGAAAAACCATTACCCTTTTGGGCAACTCCCTTCCCCCACATCACCAACTCTCCCAGTGCCATTTTTCCACTCAGTGTTTCTTTCTAATAAGACGGCAGAATGTGTAACTCCTAGGCCTTTGCCTGCTCTCAGATGCTCATAACAAGGCATCTGGAACACTTCTGTTAATTGAGTCATATTTAAACACAGGGACTGGAAGATTTTTTAACAACACCCTCTTTTGTATGCATTGCCTTGCATCTGGGATAACAGGCAGTGAACCCCACATGGTTCAGGAATTATAGAGCTTAAAAGAAAAGGGGGAAAAAGTTTGTTGGCTCAATTCTGTAGCATTCCATGGAAGAGAAATCAGAATATTAGTGAATAAACCACAAATCTGGTGTCTATGCAAGCCTTGTATGAGCATGGAACTTTACCAGGTTCCAAAATGCTGTGTGCAACACATAAGCAGTTATCAGGAAAACAGTTTCAGATCTTAATTAATCCACTGAGGCTCCAGCCCATGTCCCAGTAATCAGTCAGCTGGTGATGAAAACAGAAGACTTGAGAAGCTCTCACAAAACAGCTAAAAATAAAACTGGACCTATTTTTTATGGTCTCCTGCACATGAGGATTTTGATCTCAAATTTTTACTTATTTACAGTTTATACTTCATGCAACTGACTTTGTTCTGCATTCGAAACACTACAAGAGATACCAACTTCTCTTAAAACTACCAAATATTTTATACATTATGTTGCATAATACTTGTACACCTAAGAAGACCAGCCTACATATTTCTGGAATGTGATTTCTATCCAGATCAACCAATATGACAATATCAGCAGCCCGTGAACGCAATTACAAATTTTCTGCCTCAGAACAGATAAGCCTAGGGAAAACAACAGAATAAAAAAGTGATCTGTACTAATAAATAATTTGATGGGAAGATTATCTTGAAAGAGGTTTGTTGCTACATCAGATAGTATATTTGATATTGTTGGGTTTGAACACTTCATGATTTTCCGTTTCTGGTAAGTTCGCTAAGCTAACAAAAAAACACAGAACAGCAAGACATGCACAGCAATTTGCCTTAACATTTTCTTACATCACTGTAATTCAGAAAATGAAAAAAATGTTTCTTTAAAAATATTCTCAGATTCTTATTACTATTTTACCAGTAATTAAATAGTTTTCATTAGGGGGAAGGTCAAAATGAAATTTTACCACAAAAAAGAAAAATAAGAAATTAAACTGCAAAAAAGGGAGGTCAGTGATACTAAGGAAGCAGAACAAGGTTTTGCAACATGCTGCGATTTTAAGAGACTTTGATTGATATCAATCTACCAAAACATTTAAAAAGTAATTTTGGCTTGCCTGCCTTATAAGCAGAAGCAGAGTATTGTTCCTCCAGGGAACCACCCAAGTAAAACCACATATATTGTGAGCAGCAAAGTCTCCTATTGTCTCCTAAAACAGCAAAGACCAAAGCACAGTTTTAAATATTCTCAGATGTCAAACATCTATTAGAAAAAATGTTTCTAAAAAAATTAGAAAGAAACTCAATCAACAAAGAAAAGCATTTTTAAGGAACATTTCTCCAGGTGCTGTAAGTGAATTTCTGCTCACTCAGTAACCCAGGCCTGGAAGGACTCTGTGTGACAAACACTGACACTGAGCACAGTTAGTTCTGGCTGCTTGAAAACTGATCAGATTCTGGTAACTTCAAACCCATAATTTTTCAAGTCCAACAGCAACAAATGCAGTTGTGCTTTGTGTTCAACAGCATTTCCAATACACACAGAAGTGGCTGCCCCTGTGGGGAGGAGGGAGGGCAGGGAGGAGGTAAGAATGGTTCTGTCTCACTAAATTATAATGATCTGAAGATTGAAACAAGACCAAGCCTGTAGGAAAAATTAACTGTTCTTACAGTTACTGGAGCATTTAGAAGGGGAAAAAATACATTCTTGAGTCAGAAAAGCCCTTATTAGATCTTTCCAATACACAAAAGTTATCAAAGTGGACCTTTGTCTAGAGTGCTTCATTTCAGATGTATCACTCACTAACATATTGCAACCAAGCCAAAGTAGTAAAAGTCTCTTAAAACTACCCCCACAATTCTGCATCTATGAGTACTGGAGTTCAGACACACATCCCTATGAATAAGAATTGGTAGCAAAACACTTTTTCTGGAAGTGACACCATAAAAGGCGTAGCTAAAGCAGATGATGCCTTTTTATTTTCAATAAAAACAGAATTTAGAAGACTAAATAATGAAACCAGCAAGAACACACATTCAGAACTTGTTGAAGCAACAGCCTGAATTCCATAATTGAGCATATTTTTCATTAACCACTAGAGGTCACACAGTAACCATGGCAGACTTCCAAAAAATGAGTGGACTCAAGAACCTTATGGTCTGTTAAAATCAAAATACATGGGTACTCACTGATTTGCACCCAAAACTAAAATTCTGAAATTGATGTGAGCAGCCTAGTTCCCCAAAAGATTCAATGAACTTGAATGTTCACAGATGTCATTCAGTACTTCAAATTTCCATAAAACTGAGATTTATTATTTTTACTTCTAAAAAAAGACATCAAATAATGGGTAGGAGTGCAGCAGGATTGTCAGAGCTTGCAGCACTTATGAAGGTTTTTCTGATTTCTTCAAGTATTTCCTGATTTGAACTTCCAGAACTACAATTCAAGAAAAACAGCTTCAGCTGTGCCTATAATTAACACTAAAGAATCGCAATAAACTGGAATATTCTGCTATTTTACTAGTGAATTTCTTACTATGTAAATAGACATTTTAACATTCCAAGAACAAGAAAAATAGTAATAAAATCAAATATGATCCCACACATGTAAAATACATTGTAGTTTCCATCTCACACCAAAGTTTACACTGGACACAATAACTCTTATTTTCTCTTAAATCTGAAGGGATATATGCCCTCAAAAATTTAGATGCAGTTGGAATGGTCAGGGTCTGAAAACTACTTGCTTGCAAGAAATCCACTTTAGTGCTATTGAAAATCTAGTCTATTTCAAAACATTTGAAGAAACACTTTTTGCAAAGTGTTAAAGCACCTTATGTTGTACACAGCTAATTAAAAATTCCCTGTAAAGTTCATTTAAACCCTTCAAAAAGGTGCACACAAGTGCAGACTGAGAGATGGATCAGAGTCAGTGATCCTGTACTCCTTCCATATTAGTTAAAATTTCAGGGATCAGTATACAAAGATATTTCATGAACTGACTCACTTTTTATTCTATTTACAATAGTTCACACAGCATCTTCTCTCTAGAGAAATTTTATTTAATTAGATCCCAGCAACAAAATATAAAGCAAGACCTGTGTATGAAAGTCTTTCACTACAGCAGAGCAGCACTGCCAAGGCACTAAACTGCCCTCTAACCCAAGAACTGGTCCCACCAGAACAGGTGCTTCTGTTGACTTGCATTACCTGTTCTGGAATAAGTAAGATATTTCAGTCCCTAAAGCTCTCAGTCTGGTACATTACAACATTAAAAAAAATAATAACAGTGAAGAACAGTGGAACAGCTGTAATCTGAATAATAATTTCAAAAGTTTCAGCACAACAAACAACACTAGCAAAGTTCACAGGACACTTACTGCACTATAGGAGTAATTCCATGAGACAAAACAGAAAATATAAATCACGTCTTAAAAGCAGAAAAGATGCAGACTTTTCTCAGCATAAAATTAACACCATAAATCTATCTAGCTCTTAAGAAATATTACAGGAAAAAACCCAGCTTTAGCTGCACACAAGCTTGTATGCTCACACATAGCTACAGACACACAGACTGCAAGTCAGCAGAGATTGCTTACCACTTCATAGTAACACAGCAAGATTTACAAACTCCACAAAAATTTAGAAGGCAAGAATTTTTTCTGAGGAATATCTGAATACAAACCTGCTTTTTCTGTGCCTGCTGTTTCTGAGCACCCAATTTAGCAGACTTAAAGCTGAGAGACTTGGACTGTCTCCTAACTTTCACTGAATCTCTCCGGCGATCATATGAAAAAGACGATGACTTCTTTGTAATTTTCCTCATAGGTGTGTCTGCCATTTCATCCAAAGTATGGTTACCTTCAAGTAAACAGCATCCCAAGAAAGTAAAAACTCAGTATCATCAAGCTCCCACCAAGCTTGTATGAAACAGTCTTGAATCTACAGGAAAATCTAGCAGCCTGTAAGGAAGGGAGCCCACGGAAGAACAGTTTCAGTTCTTCCAACAGGTTGTAAAAAATGAAAGAATCCAATGGTCCTGCAATGCTGAATGTCACTGAGGAGCAGGCAGAACTCCTTCTTGCAGACAGGCTTCAGCAGTGATGCTAATCTGAAAACGTAGTGACTATCCTGCTGAGCACGCTAAAGGTGAACGGGAGGTAGCTCCCTGCACACCAACTGGGTGTGGAAGTACACGAACAGGGTGTGGGGATGAAGCAGAAGACTTTGGGTTCAAAGCATCTTCTTAACTCCTTCCTCTCTGGGCTACTGCTGGGAAGTCAACTGGCAAGTCAGACTGGTGAAAGCCCCTTAAAAAAAGACAGCATTATTTTCCTCTCTTTGGATCCAAGGCCCTTCCTGAAAAAAGCTTCAGCATGCAGTAACCATCCCATTAAATGCATTAGGGGCCCTATTTTAATCTAATTTAAATATTCCATGCTCTCTCCTTGTCAATAAGACTATTCACACTACAAACCTAGGAGATACTTCAACTTCTAAGTCAACTAGAAAATGAAGTACCTGACTCTGAACCTTACTGTCCTTCCTTGGAAATAACTACAGAGTTACAACAGTCTCTTAAGACCTGTTGGTATCAATGGATAAGAGGGTAATGAATTCTCATCCCAGTGACAGTGTGGGAATCTTATCAGACAGCTGAGATTGCAGCTTTTGTACAGGACTGTTTAGGTAGGAATGTTTCTCTTGCATAAGGTATTAGTCAAGGAACTCTACAAGGGTGTAGAGCCCCAGAGTTGCTGCTACTGATTTCCATTAAACAAAACACATCCAAAGGGCCAAGCTCTACAAAACATTTAATCCATGTTGAAAGACAAGGAGGAAAACTACTTTTGACAAACTTAGGCATTGACCAGGATCTTTTCCAGAAACTTTTCCTTATTTTATTCATGATGCTACTTGGCGTACAAAACAACTATGAATAATTTATAGTTGCAGGATTATCCATTACTATAATTAAGCTCTAATATGGGTCAGTCCTCTGGTGTATGAGTCTCACTACCTCTGTTAGGAAATAGCTGTGAAGTTGGAACAGCATTTCTTTTAAGACCTGCTGATACCAAGGAGTAAAAGAGCAGTATTAATGAATCCCCGTACCCAACCTTTCCTGCAACTTCTTCCTTTGTTATAGGATGAATAATCTACCTCTAGGACACAGTGATATTGCTAAAATTAACCAAAAACTATTAGAATGTTAAGAATTTATTAGCCATAATGACCTAATTCTGCATATCTCACTGCAGATACACTGCACATTTTTGTGAAGATTTACACTGTGAAGGATTAGAAAGCACAGCTTCATATTATCTACAACTATATCTAACCAGTGAATCTGTAATTATTCCAAGACATAGAAAAAATACATTATTAAATATTTTTAGTACTAAGTCTCTCTTAATTGTGATGTGTTTATAATACTGTAGCAGTCATTATCTGTAGCCACATACTGACCTTCTATGTTACTAATATTTGACACTGAGACCATCATCACTTCAACACAGTCTGTGGTTGTCAAAGTCTAGATTAAAGAAACTTTTTCTCACAAATTGAAATCCTACTCAAATTACCAGTTTCCATGATTTACAAGCATCACCTTTTTGAAGACTTAAAATAAGCAGAGTATTCAGTATTATGTGCTTGCAAATGACATCTCAAGAAAAAAAAAAATATCCTCCAAAACTTTGTGAAGCATCTATGATATCTGATAAATATCACAGATATTCTTTTGCAGACAGCTACTCTTATGACAGTTTCACTGTCAAGCCCCAGAGCTTGCACTGAAAAAAACAAAGAACCACTTCTCAATATCACCTCTGATTTTACAGCCATCTACAGTTTGCTTCTGACATCATCTTTTCAAGGCTGAGATCCTGGTCCATTTAGATACTGCTGGTGGAGAATGTTAGTCTGTACCTGGAGTCAGTGTTGGCATTTGCTCTGTGCTTTTTGCTATCTCTGCAAAATCATTTTTGGTTTCTTGGTTTAGTGCTGGAGGAAGCAGAGGGCTCACCAGCAGCACACACAGCAGAGAGATCCCACCACACCTTGCTGCACCACAGAGACCACAATCTTCTCCAGCAGCTCCACAGGCACCACTGAAAGCAAGGTCTCAGCCCAGTCATGTTCCCATTTTTCTTCTTCCTTCATACCTCAACCACTCCCAGCTCTAAAGTCCTCTCCCTTTCCTCCTCAGCTTGCCAGGTCCTTTGGTGAACTTAGAATTTTCATGAAATAGCAGAAAAACACTCAGTTTGTTTTGCAAGGAAGATTCTTCTGCTCCTTGATTGAACAAATCTGCCAGAGCTCACATGAGCCAAGCAGCAGCACTGGGATGAAAACACTGAGGAGAGGCAGAGACAGGGCAAAATGCTGAAAGCCTTCTGAGACCTGGTGATGTGCCTTGCACAAAAGCCACTGTGTCCAGAGGTCTATTGCAAAATCAGAAACGTTCTCCCAAACATAAGAGCAAGCTCAGAACTCATTAGTTTGTGTATTCAGTTAAGGCAGTCTCTCTCCTAAAGCACATCACCTTTGCCAAAATGATATTACCTCCACCATGTTATTGTCTGCTCCCTGGATGCTTCTGCAACTCTTCATGAGCAGCATCCACCATCCATGTGTGGCTTCCCACACAATAATGCAATTTGTCACTCCAGTATTCAGATCTTCCTTCAGAACAATTGCAAATATATTGAACAATACAAGCTCTATTTTCCATATTCAAACCAGTTACACATCCATAAAACCCTTCCTCTTATTCCATGCCAGGCCTGTGGGTTTTTTGACTGTGCTAACCCAGTTGCTGTTGCTCAGGTCCATCTTTCTGCTCAGAATACAGGCATAATATTGTGAGATACTACTTTCTTGACAATACTGTCACAATCTGCCCCAGTATATCATATTCATGCATGGGCCTGCTATTCCTCAGAGAACAGTTTTTACCAAAAGATTCAATTTTCAGAAGTCAGATTTACCTGCAGCTCTTCAGATGTCCATGGAAACTGATTTATGGATTTACAAATGTCAGTCCTCTCCTACATGAGAGTTCTTAGTGCAAAAATACAACTGTTTCAGCATTACAGGAAAGGAATAGCAATACTACAATTTATCTCAAAAATACACAGCAAATTAGGAATGGAAAAGCTGTCACCACATAGCTAGAAAAAACTAAGTGATGATGAGATTAACAATTTGAAGAACAGTGCTGAAAGAGGTGAAAAACTAAGTTCTACAGTTAGGAGACAACATTTAGTTACATCTAATATCTCTCAGGGATTGAAAAATGCATGTTCCAATATTCACGTATTATGACCTTTATTTCCTCACTTCCATGGATATATGATTATTTATTAGTCTCATCCACAAACACTCTGAAATTAAAATTTTGTTTACAATTAGAAATACTACAAGCATTTAAATTCCATTCTTTGACTGAAGATAGTATTTATATTTTGAGTATGCTATTTTCAAATGTTTTTATTAAAGAGTAGCTGGGAATAAAGGCTGTGCAAATGCTTTGTTTTCTACTTCAGATTCATGAGCAAGACAGACCTAAAAATCATCATGTGGCCATCCCAGTATTGAGTCAATAGTGTTAATGCAAAAACACCTGGTTTAAATGGACACATTCTGGTTTTACGAATTTTTCCAAGTATCAGTAATACAAAAAGTCAATCTCTAAAAGCATAAATGAAATTGAAACCACTGCCAAACAGTAGATGCCATCAAGAGCCCATTCTTCAAAAGCTGATGTTTTTTAACAGAAAATAATCATGGGGCTGTTATATGATGGGTTTCTTTCCCAGTATCAATACTTTCCCAAGCCTGGTGGCTCAAGCAGTTATTTAAAGCTGTTACGAGAAAAGAATGCCTTATGCTCAAAATGTGTTTTGCCAAGTCACTTGTGAGTAACAACAAATTATTTCTAGGTCATCTGTTTTCCAGGGATACCAGGAATGAAGACAGGGAACAAGAAGAGAGAAGGTGCACAGTGTGGCAGAAGATAATCATGGCTATAGTTGAAAATTAATTCGATAGAAAGGTTGAGGGGTAAAAGGGTATACCAATCATGGTATAGTAAATACTGCAAAACATATTTGAGTAATTTTTTGGGGCATTTTAAGGTTTTGCAGTCAGATTTGCTGCATGGGACCTGGAGAACTTGTTTCTTCATTCAATCCAGGGTGTTAATCTGTTAATGGCAGAAACAAGAAGCACAAAGAGTTGTTATTCTCTACTCATGATTTCAGGGTTATATTCTTAACTTGCAGAATCAAAGAGAAATCACATGTAAATTCTGATGCATGTTTGCTTAAATGAGGCACAGACACCCAGAATTTAGAATAAACAACACTACTTTGAGTATTCTGATTATGTAATGATGGAAATCTAAAGATAACACAACTTTATCTGCACAGCTTTCATTGACTTCAAAAAGCTCTTGAAGATTTTTGAGTGAATGAACAGGCACAGGGTTACCAGAATCTCGTTCTAACAGCATCCTGCTGTCACTGGCCTACCCTGAATTTACTACAAAAATGAGGTCTTGCATAACTGGCCCAAAAAATAAGAGTGAAAAAGTAAGAATCAATAGCAGCAGAAAACTGTAATCACAGTCCTTCAGTCCCTAGCTAGCCTTCAACCTTAACATCATAATGCATTTGCTCAAAATAGCCTTCTTTCTGTGTAGGCTCCCAGTTAACATTTGCTACAAACAAAACACAGTCATCCTTTCCAAACCACATTTTGTGTATCACATGCCTCTCTAACTCAGAGCTTTCCAAGAGGAAGTAAACAAAACAACAGTATTATTTAGAATTGACCATCTGTTTTAACACAAAACCCAAAAGTTCATTTCCTTTCCATTACACTGGGAAAAGGTCCTAATATGCCTTAGCATTATGCGAAGAAGCTCCTCAATGACTTTTTCCCACTAAAAGTCTTCACACTTCAAGCAAGCAGGCACTAACTTCATAATAATATTAATAGAATCTCTGTAGGTCCCTTAAAAGCAGATGCAAAGGAAGCACAATTGATTTCACTGAACTTCAGCTGCAGTTTGCTTACTTAACACAGTTAACTCTAGTTCATGACTGTTTACAATTCCATTTCAACACAGATCCATGAAATTCATCTCCATCCCATTCTCACCAGAAGTACTCCACTCAAACCAACAACTCCTTGTGTGTCTTTCTGGGAGGTTCAAAGTTTGTCTAAGCAGCACTAAGCACCAACATCACCTTGAACTTCCAGTGACCTGGGCCAGAGAGAGCAGCACACACACAAACACTGTGGGAAGCAGGAGACTCCACTCCAGACCAAACCATGTTCCTCTGGTTTTTATCACTGCACTCAGTGGGTGGAGGCATGAACTGTGCAGGGTGAAGAGCTGACTGAATATTTGAAAATGTTAAGTCAAGCAAAGAAGGCCCCTGCCTGCCTTAGTTTAGAGAAATAAAGCCAGGGTGTAAATCTAAGCAGATACCAAATTACTGTGGTTATTTTTAAGAGCCAATGTTGAATTTAGCAGTGATAAAGGAATTTATAAGATGCCAAGGCCTTTAGGATTTACATGTTGTCAATCCCAAATTAATTTGGCAAAAATAAGTATATTGGAGCAAATGAATTTAGGAATAATTAGGTTCACACCTACATTGTTTCAAAGTAGCTCTATTTACCCAGCTACTGCCCATTCCATCATCACAACCAGTGGCTGTTAATGGCAGATCCTTGTTCTCTTGGGAAGAAAAAACTGATTTCTCAGCAATACAGCTACACCAAACACAAACATCTTGGTCTCTAAAGCTTCCCACTGAGCAACAGTCTGAGCATTTCTATTCATCAAAATATTACATATAATTGCAAACAAAATTTTTTTCAAGTTGTTCAAAATATAAATTACTAAGTCATTTAGAATTCAAATGGGAGCAAGTTATATTCATACACATACTTTGGGTTTCTTGGTTGCTTTTTTTTTCTTAAATGAGATTACACCACATTTTTCTATGGATAAACAAGGGTCTATGATATCTTAGAATAAGATCCATATAACTTCCACTTCCATATTACATCCAAAGTATGACAATTACCAAAGTCTCTACAAGCCTCAGTCTACCTGAAGAAAACACAATTAAAAATGGTTGGGTTCTGGGTTTTTTCTGCAGTTGGGTTTGTTGGGTTTTTTTGCTGCTGAGAATGCCTGCCTACTAAAAACTGAACTGAAGTCATCAAGCATGCTATCATCAAGTTGGAAACTTATCAAGATTACATATGTTTTTTGAGAGCCTTCATGGAGAGGGCTACTTTTGCAAGTTACAGAAATCCAAACAAAACAGATTATTCACCTATCTTTAAAATACTGGTCTAACCACCACACAGACAAGAAATCTGTATTTTTAAAGTAATGGAAGTAGGTTATGCAGCTGACTAAATGCTAGCTGAAAATAGGGTCTTGTTTCCTGTAGCCAAATATTTCTCAAAAACAGTAACAAGTCAGCCCATTTGTGTTCATGTATACAAAGAGATATATAAATGTAAAAACCATTTCTCTGTTTCCATTTTTGAAAACTATCCATATTTCCCTAGTAAAACCTTAAAAAATTACGTTTCAATAAATATTTAAAAGCCTACTAAAAAAAATTATTCAAGTGAGCATTTAATTTTTTGGTTATAAGGTTATTGTCTTTAACTGCATTAACCAAGCAACTTCACATGCAGTGATATGTGTAATATAAATGCCCACATCTTATGCTGGCTAAGTTAGAGTGCTTTATGCATTTTCTCAGTGAACTAAGTTAAAGGGCTTAAGTAAAGCTGTTTCAGAAACAAGCAAAGGAACAAACAGCTTAGCAAAATCAGTTTTTCCATGTAGTTTGTTTCATGTTTTACTCCTTTTTTTTAAGGAGGAGCAACACTGAGCATCACAAATTATTCCAGAAAGCAACTGAAAGAGCTAACCCTTACTCATCCATTCTGTTTTAGTAAGCGACAAGAGAATTACAAAATATAGAGACAGAGAAGCTAAATAAAGTCACCCTAGCATGCTACATTTTAATGTGAAGGATGCCATCAAAGATACTTCTCTCATTCCATTCAGAACAGCTGCTCTAAGGGTCTTTGTTATAGGACAAAACATTTTCTCCATGGAGACAGTGGAATAGGAGTAAATATATTCCTCACATCACTTAAGTGCTTTATTTTACTAAGGCAGTTGAGTATACAGAGCAATAAATCCATCAAGAGGACAAGTGGTCCTTAGCTGCTCTGCATTCTGTATTGTGCTGATATGACACTGCACAATTATAACATAACAGCATCACCAAAGGCAAAAATTACATTTATCACTGATCCTTAAGTCTAAAGAATCATGGTAAGAGTAAATTGATTTTCAAAAACACAGATGTCAGGTAGTAAGTAACATAACCAACTTCTCTTCAAGAATGTAAGGAAGTTCCTTGTGGAAATGAACACTAAAACATGAAGTGTTCCATTTTCCAATATCCTAGACATTTTTGTCCCAATTTTAAAAGAGATATATAGGCAAATGTTTGATTTTAAGCACAGCTAATCCTACAGACTTCAGTAATCATTTAATTACATGTTCAGACACCATCTGTTTAAATGCCTTTTTACAAGGTATGATAAGTGCACAGATAAGATAGAAAATACCCCTAACTGGAGATATATTCCAAACCTGGCATTAATGAGAAGTGTATTAGAGTATAGCAACACAAAACCAGTTGATACATTTGCTATGGAGGCAAAGTAACAACACAAAACTCAAGGGAGCCAGGAAGGTCAGCTGTAAAACACACTACAGGAAACTAAAAACCAATGACTAATGACCAAAATACCTGAAAAGACCCAAACGTGAAGGTCAAGTGAGAATGACTAATTCAAGAAGATAAACCAGGATAGCACAGTGCATATTTATATTGCACCTTCCTAATCAATGCTGCAAGGTCCTTCAAAAAAAGGAAATTTAACTCATAGGTGCCAGTAGAGATGAGCTTGGCAAATGCAGAGATAAATATTACTAATTGCTAAGTATCTTGTCCATCTATACACAAAAACAATATTGTAATAATGGCTTTGCTTGCTTCAATTGCAGTCAGAGTTTTTCAGAGCTATTAGTCATGCACATAAAAACACCCACAGAGTTTCACTGTGAGGAATTACCCCACTTGAAGGCAGCACGGCAAGGTAACAGCCAAAAAACAAGGTCTTGAAGCACCAGAACTCAAACTTCTGAGGGGAAGAGCACATGAGGAGCTAAGAAGTGCATTATTCAAATAAGTCTCTCTGTGTGTTTGTATATATATATATAAATATTTATATTTAGTGACAACTTGCACCAGCCTCCCAGAGGCCTGTAAGCAAAAGCTAAGCTAATCACACAGCTGAGCACTTCAATATGAGATAACCAACTAGAGGTTTTAATTAGCTTTTCATGAAATCTTATCTGGGCACTATTTTTATGGAAGAAATTCCTGAAAACTCAGCACTGTTACTCTATACAGCTTGAGTAATCCCAACATTTCAGACAGTGAGGAGTCTTCATGTCCCAAGACTCCTCACATAATTTTTCTTTGCAAAGTCCTGGTTGAAATAACCACGTCAATTAAGTTTTGCCTGTAGTTATTTCTTGTGACAAAGTATGTATTTCTGAAAAATTAGCCTAAGAGTCATCATCTGGCCACTTTTCAAGGAGCCTTGACAGTTCCAACAGAGGCAATTAAAGATACTGTCTGTGAAGGCGTGTGGTCCTGAAACATGTTTCCAGACTGAAGTCTGTATCAGCCTCAGATGCTTTCAAGAGCTTCAGCTTTCTAGAGAAAAGTAGCATATTTACAATGACTTTGCAGTTTGCCACAGTGTTTCTTATCCATATTTTTTTGAACAAGTAATTCAAAGATACTTGTATCTATAACTTCAACAAATAGCCAATAAACAACAGGCCTCTTAGTCAACTGTGATCTAAATCACTACTTAAAAAAGAATAAAAGCACTCAAGGCTCAGCAGTGTATAAATATTGTCTCCAGTTCTGTGTAATTAGCAATACCTCCAAAAACAACTGTTGGGAAAAAAAAAGCCAACACTCAAGAGTTTAAAACCAGCAGATTTTTTTTGCACATTTCTAACTGGTAACACACAGCTACAATATCAACCTACTTTTTGCACATTTATTTTCCACTGTTTGAGGTATTTTCATCCTTTAAACCTCCTTTTCCTATCTGAACTGTTAAACAACCAGAAAGGATTGAAAACCCATGATTTCAATTAAAAGAAAAACCCTGACAGTAACCAATTTCTCACACCTGTCAGGCAAACTACATGAAAAATGTCCAAATTCCCTGTGTTGGCTCCCAGTTTGGGACACATGCAGCAAACACACAGCACTGAGGGGCTGATGTGCAGTTTGTGCCATGCTGCTTTTGTAGCCATGTGTACTTACACGGTCTTTATCATCAGCTACATCACAAAGAATGTCATCAAGATCCAAGATGCCACCATCCCCGTGCTCCAGCCGATGGACTTGTATCCAGTAGTTTGGATCCTGCATAAAAGAAGAAGAAAATAGTATCAGATTATCACAGCCAACAGAAGAATGTTATTCCAACATATAGTCAGCATCACAGCCCTACAAATTCTTGACATCTACCATCTATTTAGGTCATATTTCTGTAAATAAGCGTAAATTGAGATGCAGAGCCCAAGTTGTCTTTTTAAATTGCCTCAGACTAGATATGTAGTCTTCCCTCTTCTATCAGATCTGCATGAGTCACAATCCCATCACTGACACATAGGACTCTGACATATTCCCAATATTACTGCACATTACATTCCTAATATTCCTTCCATAAAAGGAAGAAAAATAAATTGCCCACAAAATAAAGCATGCCAGACTGTGGTCAACAGGCACAAAAGGTTACAGGCAGCTGTAAAAGATGTGAGGGTTTTACAGAACAGCTATAAAAGGCATAAACCAACATTTAAACACCATCAAAATGCTTTCTACCTGTTCTTCACTAGAGGTGGTAAACGGAATACTTAAAATCTAAGATATTGAGCACGTACTAAGAGCACTTTCCACATTTGAAATAAAAAGTTATATATATACACAGACACATATACACACACATATATGTATACAAATGTGTGCATGTGGCTTTGTGTTTATACAGGTGTCTAACAGTAACTGGGAGGACTGGCTTTACAGTCTGTATTGCTACTTTTGATAGCAAAGGAAGCCATAGGGAGCAAGGCTGTGTCCACAAAGTGTCTCCAGCATATGACCCAAGTGCTGGTTAATACTTGACATGCTATTCTTAAAGGATTTGTTTCCTAATGGGGGAAAGTTGCCCTGTAGCCACCTGGCCTGATCATGCTACATAATCCTGCTTCTCAATACACCCCCCAACGCCCCAGGCTGTTGTTCAGTGTCTCTCTGTAAAAGAGCTCCTTTGCTTTTCACTGAGAAGTCATGGCTGCACAAAGTTTCTGCTGGGAGGACCATCAAAATTGCATCAACTTGCAAAGTTCCTGACTTGCTAAAAATAGCAATTTGCATGAGTCTTTTTAGGTATGGTGTCTAGAAATGACAAAACAAACAAACAGAAACAAAAAAAACATCACACCAAAGCCAAACCTGAACTGAACAAAAACCCCCCCACACTAAAAACAGAAGTCATAAATAAATAAATAACCTCCACCCTAAAAGGCTGGAAATTATTTTAATTTCTCAAAGTTGGAACAGGACAAGAAATAGGACTACCAGAATTCCCTTAAATCCAAATGTTTAAATCCTGACAGAGCATGCTGCACAAAAGAACATAAACAGATATTCATCTTGGCTTTAATATCCTAGAATTCTATATATTTGCATATGATATACATGCATAAGTCAAATAACTTGGAGATAACTGGTACTATGAAACTTATTTCATTGTTTGTATAAGTACATCCTCAAAAACTGCTCTAAGTCATCATCATTAGATGATCAGATTTCAGAATTTCATTTTACAGTCATTAGGCAAGTCCTTTCAAAAATGAAATTACAGACTTTTTTCTCTGATTTCTCTAAGTATTAAATATCATTACCTTCTAAGCAAGGTGCATTTCTTCTAAGCAAGCACTTATTATACAATTAACTGGATTTCTAGTATGTGGGTTTTCTCTGAACAGATTTACTGTTGTAGCATATTACAGGAGATAACATACATTTTTTTAAAATAAATATTTGGGAATAATTAAAAATAGTATTACATTATTCACGCAGTCATGCATATAGAGGTGCCTACATAGCTAGATAATACACAAACCTGCACTGTAAAAAAGGTAGATAATGCAAACAGTAGGATAAACTTGTACGTTTGAATACTCCACTAACACAGACATGGCTGGACAAGGTCACCTGTGTACACCCGAAATCTTCCAACATTTCTCAAACAGGTTCAAAGGGAAGTCTTTACCAACTCTGCACTCAGATTAAAAGGAAAAAAGATCCTTCCTCATCCTCCAGCCTATTAAAAAAATCTCTGCCTCTCATATCTACCAAAGACTGAAACACATTTGCAAAGACCAAGACGTAGCAGACACAACCAAACAGACAAGCTGTGAAACACCTTGCACTCCTGAAGGACTTGACTCAGGTTTCCTCTGCTGAGATTCTCCACCTCAAACCTAAGCAGGAATTGAGCCATAAACCACTCTTCACCGCAAAATCACAGACAGAAAACTTAGTTTGGGCTTTAAGAGCGCCTGATCCCTCATACATCACCCAATTCACCATTTTTCTTTGCAACAATTAATCTTCTTACTGAAGAATGGAAACATTACAAACAGGTAACTGCAATACTGGCTCAGTGACCTGACTACATCCATCAAAACAAACAGCACCCAAGCTGAAACTACAACTTCAATATCCATGTATCCTTATTTTTTTGCTTCCTACCACAACTGTTTCCTACCTCCAAGGCAAATGTAAAAAAACATTCACAACAACAGAATCAATGACAGAAACACCCATTTCTAAATAACTATTGTGCTATTTCAGCATGCACAATCTACTTAAAAATAGCTTTGATATATAAGCTGCTTCTACTAATTACTTCCTTTAAAAGTTTCTCAATATTGCATAAGAAGTTTTAGATAGACTTCATTTTTACTGCATCACCTACAAGTACTGCCATAGCCTGAACTGCTCTGGTCGCTTTTCCTGTCAGACGAGGTCCTGATACAAAACAATACGTGAGCAAGACCAGACAAGAAATTTATAAAACTAGTTTGGCAAGAACTGACTCTGGAGGGATTTGGTAAGTAAATATGAAATAACAACGCAACTTTTCATTAAAGCCCTCTCCAAACATCAGAACAGACTTCTCTTGAGGCCCTTTTACTCCATTAAAGGTTTTGCATAAATCGAGGGTTTGGTGGGGGAGGATTGGGAAGGAAGAGAAGTCTAGGAGGGAAAGGAGTACTCACGTTGTACAGAGATGAGTTACACCATACTGGGGGGAAAAAAGAAACTAAAAAAAAGAAAACAACATTGAAACTAATGATTTTACCAAGTTATGAAAATCCACAGGCATTTATGGTTCCAAGTTCTAGCAATTATTTCTGTATATTATTCAACCAAACAACACGAAAAAACCAAACTGCATAAATGTTCACATTTAAATTCCTGTTCTGTGATCTGTCTTAAATGAACACAACGTTTTCTAGAGTCAGCTCATATGCACTGTCTGCTAAATACCAAAGAAACTGAACCAGACTTGACACAGATTGGAACTCAAGTCCTCCTACATGGATGTTACAAGTGCATCTGTATTCATGGCTTGGTCAAGCTGCATTTCACAATCTCAGCCAGTAAACAGATGTTCACAGCTCCCTGTGCAATAGCAGTAGTACAGTCCTCAAACATTTTCTGAAGCAGTCAAATACATTGTTTTGGCTCAGACCAGTTCCTAAAGTGGAAACTGGCTATTTCCAGAGTTTACTGGAGCTGACATAATCACATCTGTGGGGCAAAGTGGTCCAGTCACTCCTTCAGGACACCTGAACACCTCCGGGATCCCCGTCTCTGTTTGGCAGTGAGGGGCTCTCAAGTGAGTTGTCAAAAATCAGGGACTGCCATCAGAATTTGCCCACAGCAATCTGCTCAGGGCACATGCAACAGGGTGCATTCATAAATTAAAAGAAAAATGTCTTCTAGTTATTAAAAAGAAAAAATAAATCTAAGTAAACCAAGTTTATAAAAGTCAAGTTTCCATAAAAAAAAAGGAAAAAAACCATGAAACAATTTTTTTTACATCTTCCACAATTTTTTCAAGAAACCTGCTTCAGAGTTACCATTTAGTCAGACATAATGCTGTTGTTTCAGTAACAGCATGAATTTGTGTCGTAGAATCAGATTTTCATATTTTGTCAATAAAACAAAGCTACATTTATACTCTTTCACTGGTATGATTGTGTAAAAGGGTACTGCACTCTCCAAATCTGCAATGCATTTAGAAGGAAAAACAAGTGGTGATAGAGAACTCATTAGCTGCACTGCTCCACCAATGTGTAAGTTAGCAAAGTACAATTATTTTGAAAAAGCTGCAGAGATGCCTTTGTCACTAGTTCATGTAGAAGAACCAGCAAGTTCAGTTCACTGAATGAATACAAGGATAGAAGTAACGCTAAACCTGATTTATAATATCTTCATTTAAATATTGCATCACTCAGCTCAAGTCTAAGCAAGTCCGATCTCCTGTTTCCTGTCTACACCCATTTAACTCCTCAACTTGATGATGATTATAAAGGTACTCATAATTTAAGCTCATGAGCACCACATTTTCTAATCCTCAGCAATGGAAGTTAAATATTTGCTAAGTGAACACCAGCACTGGAAGCAAGAGCACATTACAAAGGCAACAAGAATGCAGCCATTCACATTCTGTTTATTACATAAAATGACTTCTAAAAAGCACAAAGGAAAAACTGAGAAAACCATTAGTTTAAGTAGTATCATTCAGCATTCTGTAGCTAACAATTTCATGTTCCCACATAATGGAAACAAGGACCATATGTGGAAAACAATATCTAGACATCAGAATAGAAACAGCAATGTGTTCTTATTAATGGCATAGGAAGATGTCTTATTCCTTTACATCTAAATATGTGTCTTGGTTCTTACAAATTGACCCTTTCCAAAAATATATTGAAATATTTAACATTAAAAGTAACAGTAAATAAGATTATTCTTTGAAACACTTTGTCCCTATCTTACAAGAAGACAGCACCACAAACCTCTGACAAGTAGCAATCTAACAGAAAGCAGAAAATCAGGCTCCTAAAAGCCTGATGAACAATGCTTAGTGTTTACTAACTGTGCCCACTAGTGTGATTTGATCTCACCTGTCACCAGCAGGATGTCCTGAAGCATCAGAAAAATGACATTAATCTGCCTGGCTACAATTACATACTTGGAGCTGGCATAGCAGAGGAGTGTGTGTGTCTCATTTCTTGTGTGCTGCTTGAAGCTCATGCAGAGAACACTGAGGGAGGACACCAAGCTCTCCCCAAGAGGTCTCTGTACTTCTTAACTTTGCCCACATTTCCCTTCAGCTGGGTGCAGATCAGTTGCCACTACAAATTTTTACACATTTGGAAATCAAGAAAGACATATTTTTTCCCCTCTACACTCCTGTATTTTATTATCTGTTCTTGTCCAAATAGGAAGTGTATTTTTTACCACACAGCACTCTTGGGAAATGGATTGGCTTTGCCAAGCTGAGCTCCCAGGGGCTCTCCATTGCCTATTGAGACCAACTGCAATAATTTAAATTTAGATATCATTTATGGCTTTTTGCTTTAAAACTGATCCTTATGATTCTTAAAAACCACTATCAGCTGGACAGTTGTGCACAGGTATTTCAGTGTAACTCTCAAAGGAAAACAGACTCACCCACGAGGACGAAGGACAAAGAAGAAGCATATCCAAGTAGGTAAATGTAACTTCTCAATTATAAATCAGGAGATAAAGGCAAAGTAAGTATATATTATTTGTTTCTGCTTAAAACCATCTGGAATTCAAGATTATAAGGCCATGTACGTGGCTATCTTCACTGGATTGAGTTTTTTGAGAACAGACAAAGCCTTTGTGGCAAGAATAGACACAGATAAAAACCAACTAAATCACCAGGCTGGGGTGTGTACTGGACTTGTCTGTTCAGCAGCATATGGCACTTGGGCGTGTTAACACTGTCTGAAAGGAAACCATGGTTAATAAAAAACTAATATAACTGAAAATTTGCCAGTGAATTCATTCATTTCCCTGTCTAGCCCTGTGCTGCAGGCAGGAACCATCCAAACAAGCAGTCAGGTGCCAAGAGACAGCCATGAAGGCTTGCAACGTCAGCTGGCTTCCAGTTACCTTCCACAGCCTGAGAAGCCAGCAAGAACAAGTCCCTGGGTTTAAATTGCATCTCCATCCCATCATCTGTCTCCTTGAATTTCAGGCCCAAAATCTGCTGCATAACACACACACAAGCAGCAGCGGAGAATCAGCTCCAAAGCCACTGTGCTCTCTAAAGTACATTGATGCCACAGCACGGACAGTGGCAATACTGGTGCAACATAAGTGCATTCAGTGTCTTGGCAAGGGCACAAGCCACAAAAACACTTAACATAAATGAAAGCAGCCCTTCTAAAGGCTCAGAAAGCAACTGACACCTGTAGGAACTCTTAAGTTACCAGGTGATGAGTTGAAGGGACAGTTACCTTTTCTGACCTCACTTCCCTCACACAAATTTTAGAGCACATTCATATACACTTGCCCAGTATCCCATGAAGTCAAGAAAAAAAAAGGGCTACAGACTACAACAGAAAACAGCTGAATGCTGCACAACAGAAAATAACCCTTATCCCTTTCATCTTTTTGATCTTTAACCTGTAAAACAGCTCTTTGTTCTGGAGACGCACCACACTAAAGCTAATTTCTTGCTATTCTGTTTTACCGAGGAAGAGGAATACACATTCAGGAAGGTTACACTTCATGCAGTAATGAGAGGGTTTGGTCTAGGATTTGACTTTTTCACACACACCAGATTATACATAATGTCTCTAACCAAGGGATGCACACTGATTTGATATGAACCAGCTACAAAAAAGAGAAACATAGAAGCCTGATCACTGAAGCATCTTGTTCCACTTTTGCACTCACCAATGCTTTCCCAGCCTTGCTAAAAGGGCTTTAGCTGACCAGAAATCCATCCAAGACAGAATTTGAACATATGGCAAATATCACTCTTCCTGACACACTGAAATGTTAGACAGGGTGTTTATGAAGTAAAAAAAAAAGTAATATTGGGCTTTGCATGCAACCTGTATGCCCAGTTTCAACAACGATTTGCTTAAAAATTAATCACATTACACTATCAATGCCAGTCCTCAGTACAGAAGCCTGTGAGCCAAAAAAATAAGCCAAATAGACATCCACTTCAGCAATTAAATGTCCCCTAAAACCCATTAATTGAACTAATATGGTCAGTAAACTGCTGGAACACTGCTACATATTGAGCTGTGCTGCATTACTACTGGAGTACAAAAAAAAGCATCAAGGAACTACTTAATCTTGCTTCAAGTGCCAAAAGGTTGGTATTAAAAATGGTAAATTTGGCTGTTAGACACCCCACAGTTTACATAAAATTTCAAATATATATATTAAATCCTTGCTTTTCTGAAATGAATTGGCAATTTCCTCATCTTTAAAGAAAATAGTCCAAGGTCTGCTGTAGCAGTAAACTTCCTGTCTTCCTACCCTACAAGGATGTGCAAGTTCTTTCTATTAATACATTGCCCTCATGCATCATCAAAGGCTGGAATGTTTATTCAACTCCTCCACTTCACCTAGAAGCAATCTATACCAATCCATGAGAAATCATATCACTAATTGCTTTGAATCAACTTTCCTATGTACTGCATAATTTCATTACCTATTAAATAGAATAGAATCTCTATATGCCCAATAGCTTAATGTCAAGGAATAATTCAGATTGGAAGGGACCTAAGGACATCCCAGAACTGGACAGGGACCATGCTGAGCAGAGGGGGATGATCCCTTCCTCTGTCTCCTGGATATGTTCTGCTGCCAGTGTGCAGGGCTGGCTCCTGCCCACTCATTGTCCCCAGCCCAGCCTGTGGCACTGCATGGGACTCCTCTAATGCAGAACTAGGCACAGAATCCCAGAATTGCTTAGGCTGGAAAAAAACCTCTGAGATCATCAGTTCAGCTGTTACCCCAGTACTGCCAAGCTGACCACAAAGCCACGTCCCTCAGTGATACATCTACTCATCTTTTAAATACCTCCAGGGATGCTGACTCAACCACTCCTCTGGGCAGCCTCTTTTCATGCTTGATAACCCTTTCTGTGAAGAAACCTTTCCTCAGATCCAATTTAAAGCTCCCCTGGTGCAACCTGAGGACATTTCTTCTCATCCCATCACTTGTTACCTGGGAGCAAAGACAGGCCCCCACTTGGCTACAACCTCCCTTGGGTAGTTGTAGACAGCAATAAGGTTTCTGCTGAACCTCCTTTTCTGCAGGCCAAACCAACCCCAGCTGCTCCCCCTAGGACTTGTGCTCCAGACCCTTCACCAGCTCTGTTCCCTTTCTCTGGACATGCTCCAGCCCCTCAGGGTCTCCTTTGGAGCAAGGGGCCCAAAACAGGACACAGGCAAGGTGTGGCCTCACCAGTGCCATTACAGGGGGACAATCAGTGCCCTGATCCTGCCAGCCCTGTCTCACTATTGCTGACACAGGCCAGGGTGTCACTGGCCTTCTGGACCACCTGGGCACACACTGGCTCAGGGTCAGCCCAGCTGCTGATCAACACCCCCAGGTATTGGGCTTCTCACTATATTGCACCTGTCTCCTAGCAGTCTGTTCCAAAAATACTGCACTGAACACATTGTTCACTGTCAAAAGTAATGACATGATGACATTTCTTCACAGCACACAGCCCTGTAGCCACTAGGAGGTGCCACCACCAAAGGGCAGGTCCAGGTCCACACCTGGACTCCGATACTAGCACCAAGTCAGGCACCTGCAAAAAAGGAAAAGTTACTTTGTGCTGCCACTAGAATGCATGTGGCAGCCAAATTTGATAACCATTAAATGAAGAGTAAAGCTTTACATTTGGCTGTGAAAGAGTAACACACTTTTCACCACAATTACTGATAGTTTACACTGTTAGCAACTATGTTCTGCTTGCTAAGAAGTTAAATATGACACTGCATCTCTAAACTCCATGATGCCCATGCTGCAAGCACCAAATAACAGTGTCCTGCCCAAACTGCAAAAAAAACTTTTACACGGGATTTATTTCAATCCAATGTACAAAAAAAAAATTCAAGACATCAATTGAAGCACTGCCACAAACTCCAATTGTGGCAAATCCACAAGTAAGGAAAGATACATGTGCCCTTTTCCACCTGTTTTGCTGTAACACAGAGCTTACTTCATAATCTGCATCTATACACAACATATAATGCAACAAAACTGTTTCCTGATTCCAATTTTTAATTATTAGTGTTAATTCCAGGTGACAGATATGACTTACAGTAATCAAATCCATAGCTCATGAAAACGCAGTGAAATGCACTGTCTGTAATGGTGCACAATCTTGTATGCAGGGTTTTAGAACTTGGGCAACAACGCTGAAGAAATGCAGAACATGCTAGGATTGCAGCTTGACAACTGAACCATAAGTGAGTCTGATGAAAGAAATGCTTTCTCTTTCTTCCACGAGTTGATTTACCTCCACCCATCACTGCAGCATTACTTGGATTTAAGCAGTTCATTCTTTTTTTCAGCCCCCACAATAACTCTTCAAATGCACTACTCGATTTAGACCAGAATGATGGGTTTTACTGGAATAACCAACCACATTTATATGTCTGTACATACAGATCTGTATGTTGTAGAGCAACATGTGATAGATGTTAATTAAACAAAACAAAAAAAAAGTGACTCTGGTAAAATGTTTCAAGAGAAAATTTAAGAGGGTAGAGTTGTCTACCCAAGTGACAACCAGCTTAAGAAGAAGAGCCTAATTTATTTCAGAAATGTATTTGAAATACTATTTTCATTTGGGGGCCATTAATCTCAAGTACCATGAAAGATAGAAACAACCACTTCTGATATATGTTCCCAGTTGGGCACAGTCAATTCATCATGTGGCATCTGAACTCTAAACAATTATTAACATACAGAGAGCGGCAAAATCATTCTTACATACACTGCCTCACACATCCATCACACTGTAAATATAAAGTTAAGACAAAATATTAAATACCATTCCCTGTCCTCATGGCTGTATTATTCCTCAGGAAACTTCCAATTCAAGGGTTGGTGGGTAGGACTTTGCAATATAAACAGCTTTGCTGAACCATGTGGAAGGAATGCACAAGTTGTGTGAATCACAGTAAGTGAGTTATATGAATCACAGAAAAATTAATCACAATTTAGGTCAGCTATGATACTGCGTGGTTTTGATAGGATTTAGAGCTTTTGCATCCCTGGTGCTTTACACCCTGTCAGCCATGCACAGGGTACCCAAGAGCTCTCCCTGCCCCTCTGCAGGTTCTCTAAGTGGGGTGCACATGGGAGGAGATGCCCCACACTCCCTGCACGGCAGCACACACACAGCACGGTGCCTGGGCACTGCCTGCACAGCAATTCCCTGTCTGCTCTAGAGGAGGAGCAACATGCCATCTATGGCTGCTGGATCAAGCTGGTAAACGGAGCAAATCAAGTGGCAAACTAACATATGCTGAAAAACACCTACAAATCAACACCAGAATAGATAAACGGAGCATTTCAACTGGTTTTTCTGTTGAAGGAAAACCCTGCTAATAGTCAAAGGTTTAGGAGTTTCCCTTGTGCTCTATAGAACCGTTCCCAAGACTATAACTACATTCCCCATCTTCGTCCTCCTCTCCTGTGTGCACATTCTAGCTCATGGACAGAGCTCTCTACACTGCCTAAGGAGGCTGACACAAGCCAGGACCCCCAGATCTCACCACTCCACCATCTCACCCTAAGAGACACCCATGGAACAGAGTCTGTGGTTAGCACACTCCTGGACACACAAGCAGGTACCTCCAGGCCAAACCCACCAAGGAAAACTGGTTTCCAGTAAGCATCTGCAAAAGCAATGTGGAAATAATCATGGTATCCTGTTAATTCATCTCTTAAATACTTTTCAAGATACTTTAAGCAAAGCAGGCCTTATTTTCATCTCCAGGGAACAATCTGTAGCAATAATATTTAGCTATTAGTTTTCCAAATTGCTCAATCTTTTTTGAAGGAGTGTAATTTCAATTTCTTCTAGTAGCACTGATTTAAGTATGTAGTCACTCTTTTCTAAACATGCCTAATGCTTTTCTGAAACTTCAAGATCACTATATAAATTGAACTACAATAATCATGCTTATTTTATAAGGTTAAATAAAACAGATCTGCAATTCTCTTTGAATTCAAGGTTCTGATTGCTGCTATCCCAGGGCACAAACTGCAATGCAGCATTTTATGTTAGTGTGAAGGAGAGGAAGTACCTTAAAACTAAACTTCTATAAACAATACTCTCAAGGATTATTTTTTTTGTTTTCGTGTGTATTTATAACTTCTGAAGGTAATTTTTTTTAATTGACACTAAGGTTTACTATGGCTGTAGTCCTACTGACTGATCATGCTGTAGGGTATTCCCACGTTTAAGATGAAAAAACACTAGCACCATATCTAGCTGGATAACTCACCAGGAAATAGGCAGAATTAATAATGCCTATTACCAGCTCCACATTTTATCTTTCCTGCCATTTTAATTCACATTTATGTTTTGTTCAGAGATCAACAGTAACAGTTCCTCCTCACAAATCAGCAGTAATCCTCTTTTTCAAGTCAATAACTAAGCTCAGGTCTAAGCTTGAGGCTAGCCCCAGTACAATCAGAACTCCACTGCCACACTCCTGAGTAGTCAAGAGAGCCCATAACAGAAAAACTCTAATGAAGGAACTTTACTCATGACTTAATGAGGACCCTTTTAATTTTCAAACTCCTTCCTCAATCTCACTTCCAGTTCCAGAATTTGGTATAAATACAAAAAAGTCACCTGCCAGCTGCAGCTGCCAGGTGCACCACAACCTCCCCTCTCACTCTGGCTTCTCAAAACCCACTCTGCTCCTCCATCACCTACACTTGCTTATTACACACCATGACTTCCATACCTGGCCAGAAGCAGAAAATAGAAGGCATTCCAAGAAGTTAAAGCAAATAGAGATCACAGCTCTTGGAAAACACTTATTTAAAGGCACACCCCTTCCATGTACCACAGCAGCATTTCTTCCAACCAGACACTGCAATCCCCTCCCAGAGCCAACTGCACCAGCACCCACCAACATAAGCAAAGCTTGCCACACTAAGCCCTGAGAATGGATTCACTAATGCACTAAAAACCTTCTTTTACTTCCTTAGTTCTCTTGTCCCGTGTCACCCCCAGTGACAGGGAGCAGCTAACAGCACTGCACTGAACTCTAACCCATTACACAGCTCCCAAAATCGCTTCCATCTCTAACAGCGTGCCTGCACTCGTCCAAATTCAAACAGAAGATTTTATTAACAGAGAAGCAAAACCAGCTAGTCTTCTTGACAAGAAAGCAATAAAAAATGAACTATTAAATCAGTGAGGCAATGCCAAGCCCTATTTTGAACAAGAAGTAAACCTTCAAGTTTTTTCTACTAAGTTGTGAGTATATCACATGTAAAACTGTTAAATTTTTTGAGCTCAGAGCACTTCAATTTGCATCTCCAGAAGTTTTGATTCATATAAGAATGATATAACAGGGGTGTTTTCAGTCATAACTTATACTGCAACTTAAATTAGAAATCCCCATCTTTGTAACAAAGTCAATTTTGGAAGAAGGTACAGAGAAATTACTACAATTGCACACACAGGGACAGTGTTAGAAATACACTCAAGCACACCATAATATTCCACCTAGAATTATACCTTCAAGCCCAGTAAAACCCAAGTAATTATCTTCCTTCTCTTCTGCTAGACAAATTAGAGAGTATCCTCTACTTAGTCAAACCAGAATTTGAAACCTCCAGTTTCTAGTTCTTTATGTGCTTTCAGAGCCTCATTGAAAATGTTTTCAATGTTACAGCCTAATTATATTGTATACATACACAGAATCTAAGAATTATTCATAACTCATGGCAAAAGTAGGTTTGACACATGACTGATTAAAAACTAAATAAAATAGAAAAAATTATGTGTCATGTGTTCATTTAGTGCAGCTCATGTGTTCTCAAAAAAGCAGTATTTTTAAAAATACCACAATTTCTGTTTTCAGCAATTAACTCCTATAAAACACATACAGTGTGCTTGAGACTAAGAAGAATAAGCAGCAAACCTGTCTAATAAGGTGTAGAGAAAAAAAAAAAAAAAACAGGCTCTTAGAAACTGCACAACTTCTCTTTCAGAAAACCTGCTGATTTCAAGCATCTGGAGTCTCTCCCAAATGCAGACAGAAGAAGGTGGCTGTACTATCTCTGGCTAGCTTTGAATGATCAGAGCACAACCAAGGCTACAGGCAGGTACATGGAGATATTGTCCTAAACTCCACTACAGAGAAAAATCTGCATCATGTTCTGTAACAGAGTAGAGAAAAAACAAAAATATTTTGATGAAGAGAAAGAGACTAAATTATGGCATCTTTTTTTGACTGGTTTAGCATACGGTTTAGATAGCGTACACTAACAATTCCCCAGCCAGGGTTGCAACAATCCAACCAAAGTTTTAAACCATTTCATCTAAACACAAGGCTCCATCCATGTATTTTTGTAAAACACTTCTAATAAATTAATTTAACTTTGTCAGTTTTCCTATAGCAACCAACAGGCCTTGGTTTCATCTCTCCTATATTAATAGCAACTGCACTGTTAAAAATACAACGGAAGTTTCAATAACTTAAATGAATTTTTTTATAAACCCCTCATACTTTTTTAAAATATCAAGATGACTGGACTGATAGAAGCTTGCAAGCATCAAAATAACAACCTTGTGTGTATACTTACATACATATATATATACACACACTCTTGTATATGAAACCTGCTCTCCTGTTCTTGAAGCCAACAACACTGTTCTTGAAGAAGTCTACCTCAAAGGCTTTGTATTTGGATTCTCAGACTGTTCTTGTACTCTGTGTACTCTATTTTGACTCAGAAGAATAATTACATACACTTACACAATTGAAAATATTCCATTGAATAACATCATCACTTTTATTTTCCAGGAACAGGGGGCTTTGCTTTCTAGAGGAGAAATCCTCAGCTTGGCAGAGAATCTTACAGCTGTTTTCACAGGCTTTTTCCTAGAGAAACTCCCAGCCATGCACACATTAAAGCCCCAGCACACAACAGTGGGACAAACAACTGCACACACAAATTGGTTACACACAGCACCTGCAGCTGGGCACTGAGCTGCTCCACGGCTGTACCAGACAGGCTGCCAGGAGAACTCCCAGGGCAGATCCTGCTCTATATATAGTGAGCTGCTCAGAGGTCATGAACTTTCATTGCTTAAGGCACAGAGCAAGATGCACCAGCTGCAAGAGACTGATAAAGCTGGCCAGGGCCTTTGCTGTGCTACAAACAGGCAGCATTTCCAACACACACACCCCAGCTCCCCTAAAACTGAATCAAAGCTTTGCTGTATTTTCATGCATTAGCAATGAAGAAAAGGGAGAGGCAAGAAACAGTGTCATGTAGGCCTCAATGTAAAAACCAGACTGTTTATAGGAATAGAGGTAATAAATCCCATGACTCTAAGGTAGGTGATGGGACACAAACACAGAGCACACAGGGAGGGATTGGACTCTCCCAGCTGTTGGAAATCAGACACTGACTCACAGCAACACCCTCAGCTGGGCCAAACTTCATCAGGAGGTTTGCATCATACAGTAAAATTTAGCCTTAATAATGTTTTATTTCACTGGGTGACTCACACACCTTCTGCTCTTCTGATTTTGTAAAAGACTGATGTAATTTCACTCTGGTCTTCTACACACATTGCACCGTAGTTATGTTAGAATGCAGTTCCCTTTGATCAAGGAAGACAAAGCAAAATGTAAAAATTAGCAATAAAGTAAAATTCTGGCATTTGAAAAAAGAAATATTTTAGCCAGCTTAGAGATGCTGGGAATCCTCCTCACCCTGAGGAGAAAGCTTTCTTAAATGCCAGCTTTGTGCAAACCAAACTTGAAGTAAAAATGTCAGCTTACTCAAAGCTTTCCTTTGATCCAAAGCTTTTCTAGAAAAGACTTCAATGTCAGTGATTAAGACATCGAACATGTATTGAAAAAGCTGCAGGTTTATGGGAAACTCTGCAGAGTATGACCTTGCTGCCAGCCCTTCCCCCTCCCAGCTGAGCATCCCTGTCCCATGAAGACTCCCTCTCTCTGAAACAGCCCTCCCAAGCATTTGAGGAAGTATTTTTCACAGAAATTATCTCTTTCCTTTGTACATAAAAACTTACTTGTACACAACAAAAAAATGTGTTCACTAGCTAGTTCTATTACTTGAAACCATGGTTGTTCCAAAATTCATATAGCTTTAGGAAAAAATATTAGACTGCCTTGGACTCAAAAGCTTCTAGAAACACAAAGCTTGTATAAAACATTATTTTTGGACTATCTACTTCAGACGAGATCAAATATAATACTGTACTAGCCAAACACACTCCTAAAATAAAGACAAGGGGGAAAAGCACACATCCTCTAGAACTCTGGAGTTTTTCATCCTTCCTATGAGATGTACAATCACGTGCACAATACAACACAACATATTCAAGCTGTTCTCTGCACTGGTCTGTAAAGAAAAAGCAGACACATTTATCTGATAATTCAGAACAAGACACATCTTCTAAATTAAATCAATTTCAATTTAGCACACTGATGTTTTAAAGCGGTAATTTACAACCTCATACGATAACTCTAACAACATTTCTTAAACTTTGAATTTTACATCAGTCTTTTCTGGATAAACTTTTTTTTAAATTAAAAATTAAATTTCCTTGAAATTTTTAGTAGTTCAGCACTTGTCTTTTCATAAGCTACAAGCCACCTTCAAGATTCACAGGAAAAAGGTCATGTTTTCAAAAGAGCTATTCTTCCAGACACCAAATAACAAGATTGTGCTTAAGCTTTCATTCTCACTCATGCTCAGAAGACAAATGTTCCACTGAAACAACTAAGTCAATACACAAATGAGAGATATCAGAAACAATTCCATAAATAATTACAACTGCATATATCACTCTGCACAGAGATATATATACACTCAGGATGAAAAACCTGGACCTTGGTCACAACCAAAAAGGTGTGTGCATTTTTATTCACACCACCATGACAATCCAATAGGGTAAAACACAAAAGTTATACTTTCTTTAGGACTTTCAGACCTCAAATACTAGACATGTAGATGCAAAGCTTTATTTTGAGCTCAGCTTTTGTGTGAGCATCAAAGCCAGGTGAGGCTATAGGCACTCATTGAAAAACGTGAAGAGAAGCAGCGCTGGGTGGGGTGTGCAGAGCACGCCCAGAACTGCAGGGCAGCAGCGCGTGGCTGATGCGGTGACGCACGGGGAAGCTCCTGCCACCTCCTCTCCACCCCACCTTATTTCTGACAGTAGCACAGAAGCCAGAGATTTCAGCAGGAACCAGAATGCTGCCAGAGATGGACCATCTGCTTCAGAAAACTTACAGCTCATAGTTGATCCAGTTGAAATATTACTGATGTACTTCAGTGGATTGAGTTCTAAAATTCATTTTATTATCTCCAGATAGAAGTGTGGACAGGGGTGCTCCACAAGTAGGAGGTAACCATAAGCTGTCAGTGCTAATTTAGTTACTTTTAGTTCTGAAACACCCAGCCTATTTTGGTGCAAGTTCAATTAAATGAGAAGCACTTTCCATGTCTCTGACAGGAGTGAAGTACAGCCTTCATGCCTGTTACACTGCTTGTGTCGCATGGCAGAAGGGCTCCTCTCCTTTGCCTCTCTCTGCCTGGTTCCTTCTGAAGCCAAAAAAAGAAAATAAAAGGGAGATTCAGACCAGAAATAAACTTTAATATACTCTAACCAGCAGCAAAACAATCTCTGGGAAAATTACACAAATCCCTTAGAGACTCTGGGGCTTTGTCCCATACAAAGAAGGTTTAAGAGTCTAAATTATATGGATGACGCATTGGTTAGCTATGGCAAGCAGGGGGGAGGGCACAGATCAGTTCAGTGGGTGATGTTCATCCATCTTTTGAAGATATGCAGGAAAAGCTCTAAGCACAGCACAGAAACGTTACAGGGAAAAGATAAAAAAAGGAGGGCATGAGAAGTCAATTTGTCATTTCTAACAGATCTCCATCCCCTAAATGAAAAACTCATTATCATTTTAGCCAAACTCTGTAAAATATAATTTGTCTTTCGACTACAACTTGCAGTTCAAACTTTCACAAGGCAGCCTAGAAACAGTGGAATAAAAAGCATTTTGTGCAATTACTTTGTATTTAGCTTTAGATTCCTTCTGCCTACGGAAGTCTCTCTTGTTTCAGTCTTACAGGCAAAAGGAAAAGGTTATTTGAGACTTCTGTTTCTGACATTCTCTTTTGATTACAGACTAAATCCAAAAGAGACTATCCTGAAAGGCCAAGACAAACGTGCAACCACATAATTGGTCTGGCTCAAATGGCACTGAAATCAGGAGAAAGCATCCCCAGCTCCAGAGAGATTCAGGCTGTGCTGAAAGCCACATTAAACTTTGTTTACTGTTTGCCTGAAAAGCCATATACATATGCTACAGGAATGTTTTGCCAAGCTTGAGCTGTGATGGTAGATAGGCTATAAAAAGCCCTAGTCTTCTGCCAAGATGTGTATAGCACATCTGCATTATTTTTCTTGCTCACTCTCAAGAAAACATTTTAACTTGGCATAGAGCATCACATTTTATTGTAGTGAAATTCTTGTAAGAAGCACTTGGGAAGCAAAGCAAATAAATGAAGTTCAGAAATTTACTTGATTTCCCTAACCCATGAAATCTGCAAAGAGGAAAATTGTCATTTTGCTGTAAAGCAGGTACTGTGCTATGACAGAGGGCAGTTGGCACATATGCCTACCAAGTGAAAGTGTGTCGTAATATGAAAGATGTCTATACAACAGCCAGCTCATTAGTTTATATGACCCCTCCTTCAGCAGATGAGAGCAGATTTGGTTTATATCTGAGAACAACTAAAAGAAAATTCTCAAACATATTGCCCATGACTTCAAGGAAAGAAAGGATAAATAAAGGAATTTCAGTGTAATATTATTACTAGAAGTTTTGCTCAGCTACAACATGCAGGACCAAAACAACTGGAGGTCACATATTTTATTCCCCAGCACAACAGTACTTCCTGTCCCTGTAAAAACACCACTGCCAAGATCTACGCCACCCATCCATTAAGGTTTTTTAATATTCATTTTTGTTGCTACTTCTGTTCCTGTTTATGTTGATAAAACCGTTTTATTTACTGTCGTTAAATTAATATTGGCAAATGTTTCATTTTCAAAAAACCCAAAAATCTAGACTAAAATTATTTTGTAATTCATGATACAGATTTTTTTTTTTTCAGTTTCTTTAGGAAAGGAGAAGGGAGAACCAAGGCATGCTTAATAATCTAGTACTTAACTATGAGGTCTTGAAACAAAATCCTAGTGCTGGCATACCTGGGGCAATCTCTTCATGCCCCACCACCACCTGCAGAAACCTGGCCTTCAGCAGCATGGGTGACTGCAGGGATGGGGTAGAGGAACAGGACTGCCCCAAGCCAGAGGCAGGGCAGAGGTGCCTGATAGGATGGATTAGGAATCCCATTCCCCTTGGGACAGCATGGCATCACCAAGGCACACAACACCAGCCAGAGCCTGATGGGACACAGCTCTCCACCCACCTGACCCACAGGCAGTGTGACTTACCCAGGGCTGCTGTGACCTGTGGCCCCTGGCAATTAAACATGTTAAGCAAGCTCATGTCCCCAGGCCTCCCCAAGCTTTTCCCTACACCCCTCAGTACAGCCTGGGTCTTTATTTTTGCTATTTCTTCTCTCCTTAATTGGCTTTCACAAGGTCTGCAAGTAAGCAGCTCCCAAATGCTGTCTCTGCAGCAATGCAAAGCACAGCAGGGATAACGGTGGGCAAAGAAATGCCAGCACTGGCTCACATTGGCTTCAGCAGCTATAAAATAGCCTCAAATTCAACTCACAGACACTTTGGCCAGCAGTACCAACAGCCCTTGGTCTGCTGGACAGCAACTGCTGCTCCTCTCACCAGAGCCAGCACGCAGCACCTCAGGAGAACAAAACCAGCGAGGCAAAGAGGCCTCCTCCATTTCACCAAGGACTGCCACTGAACACACAGGGGAGGATGGGAGGCTCACTAGACAAACTCACTGAGGGTTGGCAATGGATAACAAGATCCTTCCCAGCTTCCTTACCTTTCCTACTGGGGGGGAAAAAAAAGAAAAAAGTCTAAGTTATGTAGGTTTTCCAAGCCCTCTGCCAAGCAAGGTTTGCAACCACACAGACCAAGGAAAAGATACCATAACTAAGAAATCACAGATGCATACTATCTATCTCTGAGGGAGGAGAAAGCCCATGTAAACCAGCCACCATAACCAGAAAACCACAGATAACCAGTCCATAAAGAGTCTTCAACATCCTCACAAATATACTGCCCAAACACTAAGCTGCTGCTGAGCAACCATTTCTGTACATTAAATCCCCACTGTCTATATGAGAGAACAAGAGTTATTCCCTGCACAATGCATTGCTGAAGCTTGTAGCATGGACCAGCTCCTTACAAATCATTACTGGAAGGCAAGAAATACAAAGGGGAAGGCAGTCTCCCTGTGGCTTAATGAATTCACTCTGCAGTCATGTGCACCCAGTTATTTCAATGATCCTTAAGACAAAGCATCCCCCAACCACGGAGTTCCAAAATTCCCTCTCTCCTGCCAACACCACTGCCCAAACCATTCACACCTGCAACAGTCCCCTGGCTGTCCACACATACACACCAAAGGGAGTCAGCACCAGTGTCACCTCAAAATGAGCCCTTCACACACTCTGACCAGCTCCTTTGAAGCCTTTACCATTTGGCAAACAGGCATTACACACACACACAAAAAAAAAAACCTATACATTTTTCAAGATTTCTTGCAGGAGAACACTAAGTTTCTCTGGTAACTTACTCATTTTCTTGATATTGAACCTTCTTAAATAGTAAGGAAAATTAAAATGCATAAAACCCTAAATAGCATCTGTCCTCCAAGAAACAGAAGAGTTTTTTCTTGGTTTGTTTTGGGTGGATTTTTTTTTTCATCGTTGTTTTTGTTTGTTTGGGGTTCTTTGGTAAAGGTATTAGAAAGCAAGAAAATCAACTGACAAACAAATGAGAAAATGGGATGCAACTCTGTGGACAAAGCAAGTAAAATATCGTCTGCTTTGGTTCAACTATTAAGAGTATTACTAGCATGGCTTTCTCTCTACACACAAGTCATAAAGCTAATTACACAAAATGCTTAGCAAAATTTATTTCATTTGTTGCAGTCTTTAAAACAGGAAACATTAGCTGGAGAAATAGCTATTGGTGCATTAAAATATAGGTACTGCTGCACAGTGTAGTCACTCCATACCCAGGAATTTAGCTGCTACATCACATTGTACAGAAACCATGACAAAAATTACATAAACCAAAATTACTATAAACCAGTTTCTTTTATGAACTGAGTTCACTGCTAAAAAAGTCCTATTCTATTGAAAATGATTTTGCATTCAGCTGTATTTCAGATTGCACCCTAGGCCAGTCACCCAAAACCAACAAGAAACCCAGCACAGCCAAGGCAGTGCTCCCCACCTCATGAAGCATTCATGAGCATCCAATCTGCACTTCTTCTCTTGACACTATGGATGTCTGGTTTTCTGGTCTTAAAACTTTCTGCAGACTTTTTTTTTTTTTTAATATAACCATCCTGCATATCTCATTATGTTTGTAACACCCAGAGTTGCTGGACTGTAAATACAAAAATACAGACACACCTCACGGCAAATGCAGTCTCGAGTACGGCAGCAAGTATGGGTAAAGGAAACTTAAACATGGGTGATAGTAAGTTATTGTGTTATTCTGTTCTTCCAATTCCCTTCTGTTCCCCCAAGTGCTTTCTTTAGGATAAAATTATTGCTTTGATTAAAAATCTGGTGCATCCATGTATCATGGTTACATTTATAAGCCTTCCAGTACATCCTGACTCAGGTTTGTTTTCACTAGCTTCACTTTTAAACAAGCTCAGCTGTTTTGGTTTTTTAAAGCTTATGATTAAGCAATTCTTCTTGCAGGAATCAATGCTGTGCATTACACTTAAGTGGGCTAAAGGCTTCCCTTCCTGATGTCCCTCAGTGTACATTTATACTTTCCAGAGTATTATTTCCAGTGAGAGCTTTAGGAAAGGAAGTTCACTCTGAAACACAGACTCTTCAGAATCAGTGCCAGAAACCTTCAACGATGCACTTCAAAAAGGACTCTGCAACAGCCACATACATTCTGCTCTCTCTCTCATTTTCTGCATATTTCTGCCTCCATTAAAAAACACATCATGCACTTCCTAAAATGCTAAAGTACATCCAAACAATTCGTTTTCTCAGTATTATTTATTTTCTTTTATTTAGACTGAAAGAAGTTCATACTTCTAAAAGAAAAATTATGGGCAAGCCTCACCCATCTTTTCTGGAAAGAATATGGTTCCTTCATTTGAGAGGGAAAATAAAATATGAGTACAGTGGGAAGAGAGGGAGAGGAAGAGGGTATGGACAATACATGTTGTGGGGCTGCTGGGGTTTCTTTTGGGTTTGTTAGTGCTTTTCTTTAATCTTCTGTTGCAAAGGTTTTTTAACTTCACAGCTATCCTGAAGTATCAGAACATTTAGCAGCAAAACAGATTTTTCTCTGCAAGAACAGTACTTGAACAGTAGACTTGGGAATACTGCTTTTCATTTCAAAGAACATTTAGCATAAATTAGTATTTATGTAGCAAGAACTGCCTCTCAAGAACTCTAGAGAGCTCTGTTCTAACCAAATGGGCAGGATGCTTAGTGCCTTCTGTAGTTCCAGGGTGTGTTGGGAATACTACTGCTGGAAAATTTAGATCAAGACTCTGACTTTTATGACCTCAAGTGAGAATTTTGCAATATAAGCAAAATATCACAAAGCAATTTTTCATGAAATCCTGTGCCTCCAATAAGCTTACAAAAGCTTCCATTCTTAGAAATAGCGTTTATCTTCTCTGTTAATGACATGGGCATGGTTATTAAACAGATGGAGTACCAGTGCAGAAGCAGAAATTAGGCTCACAACACATTATAAACTTTAAAAGGACACCAATGCCACCTGCCACAAATACCAACACTCTGCAGTGTCGTGGTGACTCGCAGCAGCACAGCCCAGCCCAGCAGCTGCTCTGGGCACCAAACATCAAACACATCTGCAAATGCAGGTCAGGTGGCAACACTTGGAATAGTCCCAACGCTCAGCTCAGGATGCTGCAGGGAGATGGGAGACGGGGTGCAGTCCAATACAGGGTGAAGGGGATGGGAGCACTGCTGGGACTGCCCAACACACTGTGCCCAGGGAGGATGGAGGGGCCACAGCCACAACTGGACCTACTGCAGGTGCACAGGACCCCAGGGAACACAAGGTACCACTTACCAAGCCTTGCCAGTGAAGCTCAGCCTCTGCAAGCCATCTATGCTGCAAAGCAGTTGTCAGTCACAAAGTGCAGTGGGATCACTGGCACAGGACTCTCCATTGAGGTGTCCACAACAAAGCAGTGAAGCACACACAAGGGTAACCTTCACACCTTCAATATCTACCCCCAAGGGACTCAAATGAGCTTCTGTAATTACCTGTAAATCTTGACATACAGTAAAACTTGTGGTAAAACATACCATACTACTCTGTGGAAAGCATTTACCAATTTTTGGTTTTTCCTGAATAAAAAAAAATGTAAATACAGAAAATTGTCTCAAAGTTTTTCAGTGGTTCAAATAGCAATCTCCTCCCAGCCTAAGGTACCTACAGATTTCACTGGGAAAAATGTCACATCAGAAAAGTCTTTTCACAATAGCTGATTTTACACTAAAATATTTTAGTAGCAAGATCTTGAAACTTTCATAAACAGCAGAAATCCCTGCAATTAACTAGGCAAATAGTGAGACTGCCTTGAAGAAATGAACAAAGAAACTGAATGCAATTGTTTACACCTAAATGCCTCTGACAAAAAATAAAAGAATAAGTCAAGTTAACAAACACCTGAGCATTTCTTAATTGAGAGGAAGGCAAAGCATCCCAGTTCCAGGCAGGATGGGGAGAGGCCCCACCTTGCAGATGCTGTGTCTGCATTTCAGTGGGACCAAGCAATGAAACCCCATCTCCCCCCTTTGAGAGGGGCATCACACTACCATGCACTGCTGAGAGATGGGCAACACCCACCTGGAAAACAGCAGATTTTTACATCACAGCAGACCTATTTACAGATCCAGCAATGACACATTTTAGTGTCATTTGTTGAGTTTGACAAGGAGCAGCATAAATAGTGGAAGAGAGATTTCTGCAGCTGCATATCCTCTGCACTGTCCCTTCAGTACTTCTGTTTTCAGCTGTATCAGTCAGGTAACCTAATACCTGTAGCAAAACAAAACATTTTGTCTCTGTCCTTCATTATTTTATTTTTACATCAATTTACAAAGCAAGAAGAAAGGAAAATGGAAGCTAAGTCAAAGCAGCAATGCAAAAGCAATGAGATATTCACCTCAGGGAAGTTGCTTTCTACTGAAACAAGACACAAGCATCTTTTTGCTGTCGTCAAAGAATTAACTAGAGAACATGCCAATAATTTATAAGGAAGTAGATGTGCATAAATGATGGGAAGAGGGGAAGATCTACTATGTTCTGCGCTGCAGAAAGGCATAAGACAGTGGCAGACAAAAACCAGAAAATTTTACTCCAATGTTTCTTAAAAGAACTATAGACGGGTAACACAGAGCTTGGACTTGGAAAACCCTTTATATATTCCTCTTGTGGATTTCACTGGAGCCTGTAGGTGCACAGTATTTGATGTAAGAGTCTCAGCATTCTGCTGCCCCAGTTTTTCCTTTGTGCAGAAAGAGGAATGTGAATATCAAGCATTCTTATTAACTAGGGGAGAGGAAATAAGTGGGCAAGTGTTTAAATATAGAATAATGTTGCCAGCATGCATTAGGTGTTACTAATGCCCTCAGTACTAAAATATGAACCAAATGAAACAAAGAGGTGCCTTCAGGGAAGGACAGTGGTAGTTTCTGGGTCATGAATTTTTTTTGAGCTACCCCCAGCAGTACCAGCATGGTAACCCCTTCAAAAGCTCAAGGAGGACTTGAATTGACTGCATGTTGCCTTCAACTACAAGTTCATCCTGGTTTATACACTCAGGCAACTTCTGCTGTCCTCCAGCTCTCCCACGATTACAAACAAACTTGTCACTTCCAAACATTTCCCTTCCTGGTTCCTAACTCTTCTTTCATACACAACACAAATGCTGCTTCAGCCCCACTCCTTGAAGACAGACTGCTCTCCCTTCCCCCAGTCCTCTACAGTGAATTCTTAAGCAAAAGCAAAAAGAAAAAATTCTTTCACAACTATTTTTTTCACTAATTTTGTCCAAAGGCTACAGAAGTTTCTGGTCCACTTCAAAGTGTTGCTGGCAGGGCCATAACTGAACCTTCTTCCCTCTTCAGTACAGGCATTACCAGAAGGATGATTATCCTTGGCCTTATTATTCCTTGCCTCTGGCTACCCTTCTCCATTTGGGAGCTAACCTACTTGCTCATCAGGTTCTTCTCCATTCCTGCCACTGCTGACATTTTCCAAAGCTTCTCCTAGAGCGACCACTTGCCTCACCCAAAAAGTTCCATTTTGCCTCCAACATATCCTCAGCAGAGGCTTTTCCCTCCCACAGCCCTGGGGACAGCCATGCACAAGCTCCCTCCCCACACCCATTAAAGAGGGAAGCACTGCTGCTTCTACGAGAGTCAACACCTCAACTTGCAAGGGGCCCCAAACACAAGTGAAAAGTTCACATGTGTCTTGTTTTGGGATCAAAAAACATGTTTAGGATGACAAATGCATACAGCCTAAAACTACTATTGATTTCACCATCAGTCATGGTATCCAAAAATAAAAAGGAAAAAGAAAAAAAAAAACAAACTAAGCTACCTACTGGTTCTGCAAGTTTACCCCATTTTACAAAGCAGTGGCAGTTTCTAAAGCACTATTCAAAACCCTGGCTATAGGACTGAGAAGGCACAAGATCATTCCAAATAAAGAGGAATGGTAGGAATAACAAGTACAAATCTTACGGTCATTACACTAACCTCCCTGATGAAGCGTGCAATTACTCCTAACAGTTTTTCCAGAGTCTTCCCACGTTGTTTTTTCCCAAAAAAACTTTTAAGTTGCATTAGAATAAGTAACACCTGAATGCAATTTAATTTTTTTAAGAGATACAGTTGAAAGAGATAATACATGTTCCTTGGAAGAATTCCTTCTTCTGACCAGTGCTGATACTAGTATGTATTTTTACAAAGCTAGATAGCCCTATTTCTTTCACTCAGATACCAACATCTAATGAGATAGTCTAAATAATTCACAGTAAAATTCTATGCTGAACATCCACCATGCAGAACATAAAAGATTTTAGAGCAGTCTAGTTTAAGGCTGGGAGTTGTTAATTTGAGTACCTCATTTCAAACCACTATTAACGTCATGATGTTCAAAGCCCACTTGTATCAGCCTGGCAATGTTGGCACAGCAAGACTTTCAAGAACCCCAAATTTTTGCAAATGTATAAAGTAAATACTCTGACAAATTAAAAACTTCAAGGAAGTAAGTAATAAACTTGAAATTTCAGGATTTACCTGGTGTGAACTCGCATGCTAGCAAGGCCTGACCAGGCAAGCTTTGTGCATTGAAAAGGTGCTTGTTTTTTTTTGTCCTTAACACCCAGTGCACCAACCCACCTGCTCCACAGGTCACTGCAGATGGCAAAGCATCTTCTGCCTTCCAACAGAATTTGGCTGAACCAATGGATTCTCTGATACTTCATCACTAACTCACCACATCCTGATTTACTGTTTCACAGGAACTCCTACTCATAATATTTGGTATTTGTTCACACTAGACAGAGATAAAATTCTCTAGGGTGAGAATTCCCACCTGGATTCACAGAAACAAGATTTCCCAGCTGGGAAGCATCTTTTCAAAGTACAAGAGCAGCTACAAATTAAAAAACTAATGGCATCCTCACCACATGAGCAGCTCCTCTGGCTTCACACCCTGTTAACAATACTATACCTGAATTTCAGTACATCCAAATATGAGTGTTCACCAGGAAAAGTTGGGAAAATGCCACATGGAAACTGAGGAAGAACTGGCAAAGCTCACAGGGCTCCGCACTGAGAAGCAGATTTGCTTTACTGGGCACTCTCCTCCCCAGTGCCCACCAGCACCCACCCTTCATCTGCCAACCCAACAAACACCCAAATACTGCAGGAAAAACACTGGGTAAGACTCACACTGGGAAAAACAGTAATAATAGCAATAATAAACCAGAGATACACAGCAGGGAGTTACTAAGGATTACAGTGAGGAGCAGTGCAGAAAGAAAAAGAAGGATCCCTGGTAAGATACCAGTACCCAGTCTGGAGAGAGAGGCTGGACCTTCTGGAAGTTTCTTCCTTAAAAAAGAAAAAAAAAAAAATTAAAAAATCTCTCTAAACAGATTTTACAATCACTAGGCTAAGAAACACTAAGATTGGAGAAGGGTTTTTCATTGCTCACATAAATGAAGACATGACTTGCAAAACAACCAAGAGAAATATATTTTCATATTCCATATGAATATTCCATATTCCTCTAACTTCAGCACAAAACAGCTCAGGCAGTTAAAACTGTTTCAGCAGAAGTGCTAGGTATGCAGCCTTGAAACAATTCTTAGTATTGTGCTGAGCAATGGCAAGCAATAAATAGTATAACAATAGGGATTACAAAAATCTCAGTTCAAGAACACCAAAAGTGGTACAAAGCCCCTGATGCCTGCCCATCCCAATAGAAACATTGCCCTTCAAGACTGCAAATGAGCATTTCACCTCTCAGTACATCTCCTGAGAGGTGAAAAAAATCCAACATATTGAGACAACCTGTTTGTGTGTGATAGTGTTCATGCTACAAAATGAAATTGAAAAAGTTTTACTGCCAAATTTACCAACACTAGCAAGCTGTTAACATCAACATTACTCCAAAACAGAGCAAGTAACTGCCTGCAAATTCTAGACCTGCCTATCTTTGTAACAAGCTGTCTGTAGATGAGGCTTACCTGACACTGACTGCCTCCATAAGGGCCTTGCACTACAAACTTCATTTTTTAAATTACATTATAGAAATTGCCAAACAATACACTTTGTTTGCCCCAGCACACTATATAACAATTCCCTACTTGCAGGAACTACTGCAAGTTTTCTGCTTATGCTTTTTAATCAGAGTTACAAAATGTTTACAGTGGAAGGAACAATGGCTCTGATTTCTTTTCAAACAGCTTCTAGATGTGCTGCAACATGCCTGTGTATCTGATTGACACCACTTTTCACTACACAGAAGCAGCAATACAACCCTGGTACTTCTCTTGCACTTTTTCCAAGGTTCCTCATATTTGTACCTCACATCTCTAAGTGTAAGGCATGTGGAAAACCTATTTGCTTCTATGTGATCACCACTTAGCTGCTTTCAAAGTTGCAGAAAGAGCAGGGATACTGATCTTGAAACACAATTATTTGGTTGAAATAGCTAACTTTAAATTATGTATTGTAACATGTCCAAAGTGTGAAGTTTACACAACTAGGAAGCAGTAATGGGGGAAAATTAGATACAAACAGGGTCTTATGTTCCTTTTCTTTAAATTTGTGGGTTTGGAAAGTTGATCTGAGCTTGTTTAGAAAAATATAGGTATGATTTCTCTAAATAATTGAAAGTTGCTGACCATAAAACAAAATCCATTAAATTATTGATGGAATAGGAGTAAATGCCTTAAGTGGGAGAAGCTGGAGTGTGCCAATTCCTCCTCCCACAAACAGATACAAAGAAGCCTTTCTCAACATGGCTCAGCTCCATGGAGTTAAATAGTCCCCAGAGAAGAGTGAAGTCTGTTTTTCAGAAATGAGTAAATATGCACAATCTCATGCAGACATTGCCTAGCCCTCACAACATCCAGCAAGGCATCAACATTTCTATCCCATGTAAAGACAGTGCAATCCACCTATGACCACATAATGCGCTAGCAGCTGTTTCAGGGAGGTAGCTGTGTTTTTTTCATGCATGTATTTACTTACACACACAGCAGCCACTCAGCAAGATCACACCCTAGTGTAAAAGGGGCCTGTGACAAAAGGACACATGGAATGACCCAGCTGAGCCACCTGGACTGGAAATGTGTGTGCCAAAGGGACTGCAGCATGCTGCAGCCAGCTCCTGCACTCTAAAAACTGAGCTATTTCACATGGCTGCTTCAGGACAGGTGAATCACATCTTAAAGACATTTATTTCTCTGCACTGCCCTAAACAGAGTTTATGCATACTCCAGTCCTGTATATTAACAGTTAGGCTACATAAACACTGCCCTACACACCAAACTTAACCAAGGTGAAAGAGATGAAGACAGCCTAAGTATGAGGATATCAATTTGTAGTACCAGTAAGAGCTGCAATTAGAGATTGGTGCAGTTCCTGTGTAAAACAACAGTATTTAACACAAGAAATTGTGCTACTAAAGTGTCTTAAGGCATCCACAAGAAGCTAACAGTTACACAGAACAGCCCATGTAAGTCTCCCAAACTGGGCTTTAATTATCAATAAAGAATATGAAACAAAACCAAGGGTAAGAGTTTTGGAGATAGCAGCATCCACATCTAGAAGCAACAATTCACACAAATCTGAGTGCCAAACACTTTCTGTGGCTAAACCCTGACAAGCACAAGCCTTCTAAATGAAAGCTTCAACATCTTTATTCTCCTTGTCCATGCAAATGTGACCTTTGTATTCTTCCTCACAGACACCTCAGTACACACCTCCACCTCAGTGTGAGTATCCAAGTTCAACATTCTCTCAATGCACACCTGAAGCTTCAACACAGCCTTGCTGTGCTCAGAGTCCAGGCACACACTCCATCACATGAGCAGGGTGGCTGCCTGACTCAGCTGTCATCCCAGCTGATTCACCATTCCTTCTATTGCTCCTTCCAACTGCAAAGAGACACCTCTAACCAGCATGAGATATGAAGTACTTGATGATCATAAATTATATCAAAGCTTCTTCTAGTACATTTTTTAGCTTGTGAATGCTAAAAATGCATCATTTATTGTGTGAAAAATGACTGCTAAACAACAAAAAATAATTCTCAGATCTTCTGTTGTTTCTTTTGCCTCCAAAAGTAGGTATCTGAATCACCAACACCATTCACCAGTGAATGGGCTACTCTCAGAGTTTTAATATTTGGAAGCCCTAAGCCACAAAGGCAAAGACACTTCAGAATGCACATGCATTGCTCAGGAGTATGAACAGGGTTCAGCAGAACTGCAGAAAACAAAACTCTAAAGATAAATTACTGGTTTACATCATTGTGGTTTTCTTTTGCTAGAAAGGAATCCAGCAGATCCTTGCACTCATGCAATTTATCAGCACTGAAGAGCAGCCCCCTCACTTGGGAGCCACATTCCCCAGACTGCCAGACAACTGAAATCTCAATATTTGCCCATGAGGAGAAGCAGGCTACCTACAGCAACTGATGTCAGCTCACTCCAAAAGGAAACTTCATGCTCATCCCAAACTACTACAGTGGAGCAGAGGAGCTTTTGAATAACTGAGTACTTCCATGCACCCCCAACCAAAGAGAAATGCCACCCATGCAGAGGTTCTCTGTCACAGGAAAGCATTTCGGAGGGCCACTCCAAGCACATTCTGGAAACTTTGGGAGTTTTTGAGGACAAAGCCCAAATTCTTTCTTGATAAAACAGTAACTAAACTCTATTTCAGAACAATCTTTGTGCGTGTGAGAGACAATAACAGAAATATCAAAATAAATACAAACCCATAAGCTCCACCTCTGAACAAAAATTAAGCTAACTTAATTAACTCCTTAAAATGTCAGTAACCTGACTCTCAGGACACACACTTAACTCCTTCATTATGGCCTCTGTTCCTGTAACTGAAATCCAATGAAATTCAATCCTGTGGTTATCCAGAAGATAAACCATTGCAAGATCAAATGTAGTCTCTCGCTACTTTACCACTTTTTCTCTTCAGTCTTCCATATCAATTCTTTTTTAGTTCAAAATATTTATCCAGAACAGGAAAGCTGATTGTCATCACAGAGCCTGCCATCATCCATAGGTAAAGAAAAATGTTATTCATGGGGATCTCCAACACCACCAGAAAAATTCAAAGATAATCTATTCCTGAAAACCCAAGACCCACCACATAGCTTCAGCATACAAGGCCAAAAAGTCATGTTCTGTATTCAGACTGAAACTACAGTGCAAATCCTCAATAGCAGGAGAATCACTCAGCTGGACATTTTTCTTTAAATGCACTGGCGTCAGCCTCCTTTGAGGTCCTTCAAAGGCCAGCAGGGCCAACCCTGGGAACATCTGACAGGTGATCAGGAGGGGCTGTCACTCACTCATGGCAACTTTGGGCAGGGTAATGACACAGGATGGCCCAGCAGCTCCCTCTGTCCCTGGATGTCACAATCACCCATGAAGCAATTCCCCCCACAAGTACTACAGCAGAATGACCCAAGCAAGTGACACCGGTGACATTCACCTCATCCAAAGAGCAGGCTTGCAGACATCAACTGCCCAACACAAATACACCCTTCTGCCTTCTCTCCTTCCCACCCCCATTCCCTGCTGTAATCCCCAAAGCACCAGCCTTGATCAGAGCTGGGAACTGCACGGGTCACTCTTGGGAACAAGGCCACCCCTGCTCATGGTGGGGAGCTGCACTGCACAGATTTCATGACACCACTGACATCCCACTGCAGGGCTGCTACCTAAAGAAACTGAAGTTCACAAAGTGCTAAATGGGCATCATTGAGATTTCAGTTCCAGAAGTTTACAAGCAGCTGCACTGGCAGATCCCTTTCCCTGGACACAGTTCTGCTGATTTCAGGGTACTTCTACCCAGTTTCTAACCAAACCTGGTCCCATAACACACCACAACAAAACAACCATTATCCTGAGCGGCCTGGTACCATATACAGTCATTCCAAGATTCAAAAGTATATTTACTAAGCATGGCACTCTCACAGAATAGAGCATAAGAAGCGTTGAGACCATTTGCTTTTTCAGATGCTCTTCCTTCCAGATTTCATAGGTAAATATCAAATTCCAGACACACAGCAGACTGTTTTCTCCATTGATTCATACAGCACAAACTACAAGATGCTGGCAAAGTTTTTATGCTTTGTAGATGAGATACAGGGAAAAACGTGAATAAGCTTTTTAATAAGAACAGAAAAGCAGATAAGGTATTTCAATGGCCAGTAGAGCTGGAATGATTCCTACTTATTCTTTTGTACAAATACAGCTGAATGTTAACAACCATGCCCATGCACTGCGCAAGTGAAATAAAAAGGAGGTACCAAAAAAAAAAAAAAAAAGAGATTGAACAGTTTGCCCTGGACTGATAAAGCAGCAAGCAAACATCACAATTGTTTGGAAGCATGCTTGGTTTGTGACAGCACAGTGCCCACTGCTACAATCAATTCCAGATGGGGAGGGAAAAAACAGTAAAAAAAGAGAGGATGGAGAAAAAATTAGAACATTTTGCTTTCTGCCTGGAAACACAAGATTCAAAAAAGAAGTGTCCTTCAGGGTTTCTGACCCTCAGGATATGCTGGTTTCTCCTAGGAAAGAAGTTCCATTGACTCAGATCACAGTCATGTTTGAGCAATCTGTAAATCAATGAACATACCTGACTTTATAGGCTTTGTACTTCAGTGAAAAGTATATAGATATATAGTACCGACAATTATCAATTTCCATTTTTAACTAAATTATTTCTTCTATTTCACATTGCTCAGTTCAGGGGTTTTTTTCTAATATTGATTCTATATGCAGCTTGCTTGGTAATAGGCTCATCCAATGCATTTTTTGTTGATGAAATGCTGACTATACACCCTCTTAACATTAAGTAAGAGTGTTTACATGAAAAAGTATCACTAGCTCTTAAATAAATATTTTAAAGTTCTTTAATGGTGGACAAATTCAATATAAATGCAACCTGGGATAAACAGAAACAGAAATAGCCTTTTAAGTCATTATCAGAACAATCTTCATTTGGAAATATATCCCACTTACAAAGTACAGGGCAAACAAAAAAATCAAAATCTGAATTTGCAGAGCCCTACCACCATACATCCATTCATCACCACTCATTGCAATTCAATTGCTTTCAATAAAACTCAACTTTTTGTTAAAAGTCCTAACTCAGCAGCATTTGCAGGACTCCCATGACAGTATTGCTGGTAGCTTAAAAATCTGTCACTGTGAATCCTCCTCACAGGGCAAGCTCAGGCATATGAGGAGAGCACAGGATAGAGTCCAGAGCAAAAATGCCCTGCTGGGACCATTCCTGCCCAGCAGCCACCCCTTCTGTTGCCACTGCATGCCTTAAGGAACAGCTCATCTAATCAGTTAATCAGCAAGATGAATAGGACAGCACAGAATTGATTAGTGTCCTGGTATAGGGAATAGCCTGAGTTTAAAACAGCTGAAAAAGAAGCCCCAAGAAAGCCTAAAAGACAGCTAGTGGGCAGCCTAAAAACAAAATAAAACAAATACAGTACTAGTTTCCAAAGTACCATTATTTCTTTCCATAGCATCACTATATAACTCAGAAATGGAGGAGGACGAGGAAACCTTCTAAACTAGAATTTTTGATGTACATGCAGCACATTCAAAAAAGGGAGATCACTGCTGTGCAAAAATCACTTACAAAAATCAGAAACAACACCAGAAGAAAACAATAGAGGCTAGAATGTAGTAGAACAGAATGATCTTTTCTGAAAAAGCCAGGAACAGAGATGCCATTGAACAGGTCAGGAACAGCTGTTTCCAAAGGCAGCAAAGGAAGCAGAGCATCAGCACTGTTACCCTCAGGACTGTTAAATCTAAATACAAGCAGCTTTTCTTTTCTCAGGGGCTTTCTACTGGAGAAAGCTGTCTAAAATAAGAGGGATATGTCAAAACAACAAGATACACAAAATAATTCATGTAAATCATTAAGAGATACATTCTACAAGATTTCATGGAAATCTCTCAGGCTCTCCATGCCTAGTAACAGCATGTTTATCAAAGCTGTACAGAGTCACTTGAAAATACAGGTTCTACAGGAAAAAGATGAGAAACAGTTATAATGTCATCTAAAACAATTTCATAAATTCCCCCAGCTGCATAGTCCACCAGATACAATTTTGCAGAATGCTGGAGATAACACAATGACTAACATCAGTTAATAAAACCTGAAGGCTTCAACAAAAGCAGTGTTAATAAATGGCAGTTATGCTGTAGAATGTTTTTTAAACACAAAAGCTAAAGCATTTGATAAATTCAAATCAATCATTCTGAAAGAACTGGTTTAGGGTGGAATTATGGTTTGCAAAACCCCAATTTTCAGGTTTTAGTATTATTATTATTAAATTTGTACTACAGCAGGCACTCCCCTGTTTGTTGCCTCTAGCCCTACTGCAGCCCTGCATGTTTCCTTATTCACAATATAGAGATCCATCCTTGTATGACATTATAATTATAATACGGAGATCCTAATATGATGCTTACAGCTTACACCTAACACAGGGACAACATGCTTTTTTTCAGCACTGTATGCAGAAGGATTAAAAAGTTTTGGTAGACTGAGTCCCTTTTAAATCAGCATCTGTAGCCCAGCAGTCTACAAGGTAAGTTGAGACCAAGGCAATTAACCCCATCAATCTAAAAAAAAAAAGCATAACCACAAAGACAGCTCTTTCTTATCCACAGCTAAACACTATTAGGGCACTTACCAACTACCCAGATTTCTTGACCATGTCCACCTTTATTTACAACACTTCTGTATTAAGAGAGTATTACAGAACTTATTTCTCATTTAAAGCAAATTCATCACTGACAGACCTCATCTGGCTTCAGCATGTCACTTAAACAAAAATCAATACTTATAAATCCCTTTAGATAGCTATACTGAAGTCAAACATAAGCATTTCTTTTATTTACATTTTAAGTTACAAACATTTAAGCAACACTGGTATCAACATCCTACACTGTCAAGGACAGATCTTATATGGAAGTTTCAACCCAAATTGAAAACAATTACATAAGAAACAGACATTATTAAGTAGTTTAACATGATGGACTCCACACCTTTCAAAAACTAAGACTTTCTTTCCAACAGCCAATTACCACAAGTTACTCTCTTTTCAGCTTGGGAAGCTTGGTGTGTCTTTTCATACAGTGTCTGAGCTACAGGACAGGAGAAGGACTAGGTACAGCAATATTTTACCACATCCTTGCTCAAGAGGAAAGATAGTCCTGCAATGAAGGAGTCAGCAGGTCAGCACTTTATTTCCAGCTTGGTTCTGAACTGCTTGTGCGGTCCTGGATCAGCCAGTGACCTCCTGTGCCTGCTCTCTCCATGCACCCTGCAGGGATAAATCTATACTTGCCCATCTCATGCTATGATATTTGCTTGCTGATTTAGTTTTTGAAAGGAAAGGTGGCAAAGCAAAGAAGAAAACTGCCCTGCTAAGAGGAGTGGATGCCGAAGAACCATCTCCTTGCAGATAGTTTGATGTTGCATGCTGTTACAACTGATGGCTGCAGCACAGCTTTGCTGCAGCACAAGCAACAGTACAGCAAAGTACATTTCTCTTTCCTAAGGTCAAAGAAAGACGAAGAGACAACCACAGAAGGACTTAATGCCTCACTTGCTGCAATTAACATCGTTGTGAAATGCATGTGTTAATGAGGTCCTTGCAGAGAATGAGCCACAGGAATACACAATGCTGCTCCCAGGTGAGCAATCCCGTACTCCATCATCTGTGTTTGGAATAAACCTACACAGCTTCCCAGTTAAAGCAGGCCTGTCTTGATAAGCAGTGATAAAAAGGAGCCCACTCCTACTCTGTGCCCCTCTTTCACACCTGAAGAAGCAGGGCATGGACACATACATTTCCCTTCTCAAGTCACAGCATCAGAAAAGCAAAACTAACCAGCTATCTCCTACATCTTCACCACAAGATTCAGCCAATGTTTCTGAAAGGAACCAAAAGACACTGTAACTGTTCCTTAAATCTGAACCACAGCACTTTTAGTCTGTCCTGCTCACTTCTACATATATCTTTCTATAACTCAGGCTCCTGTGCAGCAGGAAACTCGCTAAAATGGAGTAAGCAATAGTTTTCACAAAAAAGTACCACTCATTTTTTTACTGTAAATTACTGAAGCTACATTAAACTTCTCTGAAGATGCTCTGACTTCTGAATTAGAGTTGAGTAGGGAAATCTTTTAACTGTGTAGGGACACAAAATGTTCAGTCTTTTCTAACAACTTGCACAACCTGTACACATAACCCTACCTGCATGCTAAAAATTAGGCAATTTGAAGCAGTTCATCCTATAATGAAGGCAAGTTATAAAAACTATTCTTCTTCTAGTGAGGAATACACCATGGCAGCCCAACCACACAGCGAATCAGAGCTTCTTCAGTAACAGGGCTGGTGCCTGGAATGGGACACAGCAAGGGCAACCCAGCACCAGCGAGTCTGGATACAGATGTGGAAATTCAACACCCTGGCAATGACCAGGGCAACAGGGTAAGCCATGAGACAAAGGGGAAAGTTTTATTTGTGGAGTTCTATAGCAAGCATAATAGATATTAAAACCCATCCTTTAAAAAAAACAACAAAGTGGCAGATTTCATTAGTTCACTTTATCTTTCCGCATATTTACTTAAATTTTTTTTCAAAATTACTCTATTATTTTTTTCCTCCCTGGGGATGTTTAACAACATCCCCAAACCAGTAGAGCTTGTCAAAGCTAAAAGCCTTGTCCTGCTGCTGGTGTATCACCAACATATGCTAGAGCACTTAAATTGCAAGGCTGCAATCTGCTCTCTGAAGGAGGCTGGTAGCAGGTGTGACAGTCTGATCAGCAGAATGAACTATATATAAAGATGCAAGCAGTGGGGGGGAGGACTCCACAGCTTTGCTTTTACATATCATGCTGTATTTGCAGTCCTACTTATTCAGACAGAGGGAGAGGGGAGCCACAAAGTTAAAATAGACAGACTTTGGCATCTTTGAGCTCAGTGTTTGATCTCACAGCCCCTCTCCCTCAGCAAAGCAAGTGAGCAGCACCAGGCTGTCTCTGATTTGCTGTTCATGCTGAGAAATGCACAACTTGCAATTGCAAAGAACCGACCCTCTTATTTATTGCATCTAGGCATAGTGTACAAACCCAAAGCCATGTGGTCTTCCCCAAAGGCTGGCTTCCCTAGCAGCCATCAGGTGAAAGGCAGGCTGCAAAGGGCTGTTGATTATAAAATGAGTTCAGATCTCTGCTTCCTATCTCAGTTTCCACATTAACTTGAAGAGTAACACAAAACACAAACTGAATTATCACACACTTAAGTTCAGAAGGAACAGCACACTTTTTGAAAAAAGTGACAGGAAAAAGCTGAATGATAAACAGCACGTTTCTAAAACACTGATGAATTACAGAAAAACTATTATTTTTTATTTCAGTGTCACACACAACTTTAATCCCCAAGAGTGATCAAGAAAAAAATGTGGACTCATTGTGTCTTAATTCTCTCTATTCACCACGTCTCTGGCATCAACCAGCCTTTGGAAACAGTCTTTCAGAAGGCAACAAAACACTGGCTCACTGAATTAGAAGCAGCTTGTGAAGGCTGCTAGAGTTAAAGCAGTCTTTACACACTGTCTAATCAGAGACATAATACATGGTCTTATAAAGGGTAACACAGACCACCCATAAAACCCATAAAATCGGCAACTTCTCTGCTGCCCAGAGAAGCTGCAGGTGCCCCATTCCTGGAGGTGTTCAAGGGCAGGTTGGATCAGGCTTTGAGTAACCTGGTCTAATGGAAGGTGTCCTTGCTATGACAAGGGGATTGGAAGCAGGTCATCTTTAAGGTCCCTTCCAACCCAAACCACTCTATGAGTCTATAAAAACAAGACATACAGCTTACAGAACTAGTTATTATGATTTACAGATTCCAAATAGTTTAATAACTTCCACATGAAGCAAATTTTAAAAGCCTTTTTATTTTGTTCTGAGACCAAGCAAGTGCTGAACTATGACATTGTGGCAATTTAGAATAAAAAAGACCATATCATACTAATTGGACTCAAGTACCATGGATGTGGATGGCTATGGTAAATATTTTAATTGAGAAGAGTAATATGCATGCATAAGGCATTTACAGATCCACCTTGATAGCATTTTTATAAAGCGAACAACTATGAGGATCTATCTGATCAAACTGAACAGCCCACAGGACACCTACAGGCTAGAGCACTGCCCAAACCTTTCCTCAGCCATTTACACTGGCCACTGGGAAAATAACACCACAAAAAGCAGATTTAATCAAGTCTGAAATACACAACTGTGAAAAAGTATTTTGGAAGTAGATTTAGGATACAGTTCCCTTCAGCAGATTGTTTAGACTTTTCCAGATGCTAAAAGGTAAACAGCAGTATATTCAAGCTAATTACCTCACATTCAAATTTCACAAGAACATTTAACTCTGCACAAATTAGCTTTTCATACAAGCTAGCTCCCCTTCACTGCTGCTTCCATTCCTCAGCTAGGCAATTCCACCAGCAAAAGAAACTTCTTAGCTCCACAGAGACAGGGTAAGGATCAGGAGTCTTTTGAGCTAAATATTTCATAAACACCTTCATATTGTATCTTCATAAAAGCTACAATACAGGATGTTCATTACCTGTGGCTTCCAATTTAGAAGAAGCTTCAAGCTAACAACAGCTATTTTATGGCAATGCCAAAGCAACAAAAGAGTCATCAGGAATTTACTTCTAACAGCTATACTAATAAAGGAGAGACTTATAGACACTGATTACATTTCACACACATTAACATCTGGGTTTAGTTTACCAAAGAATTGTGTTCCTGAGTGATCACTGGGTACAGAGTAAGGAGACTACTCCATTGCAACACAACCACATGCTAAATATACTGCTTTACACACAGAGCATAACATTTTCTTTCAGATCAGGTTAGTTAAGTCCAGAAAATATAGAAGGTTTTCTCTACAAATGGAAGCTCTTACACATACAAATATTTTTCATATAGTTATAGTCATTCAAAACTATTGCCTCTTTTCCAAAGAGAGCCTATGCTAACACAGTATTCTGAATTTAAAAGCACTACTTTATTTCAGCCAGTCCACTTGTTCTTGATATTTCTTTGTTCAAACTTCCAATTTTCTAGCATTATTACAGGCAGCATTTATGTTATTTTTCATTTGCAGAAAACCCACAAAGAGCAACTAAAGCTGCTGTTAAAACAACTCAATGAGACCAAAAACCATCAAACCTATCTTCTCAAATCAGTATTCTTAATGACATTAAAAAAATGTCCAATAGAGGATTTGGCAGCAATGCTCTGAACTGGCACCATGCCCAAAAGACAGGACTCAGTCTGACTGAGGGTGGAGAAGTCCCTTGTGCTGGGTCTTTTCCTTTCTCCCATCCCCAGGTACCTCGTTGCTACAATGCCACAAGAGAAGTTTTGGTAGCATTTCGGGGTTAACCCAGGGCACACCCTCACCCTGAGGCAAACCTGACCTGCTGCCTCACTGAGCTCTCTCACACACACACACAGCTCGCAGGAGCCCTGCAAAGCTGGCTACCCCACTCCAGGAGAGCCACAGCCATTGCTGGGCTACCTCCCCTCCTCTCCCTGCAAAAGCAGCAGCATTTACTCTCTTACCCACCACTCATCTCTACAATAAAAACCAGAAACACCCAGCAGAATAATTGAGGTGCATAGAGATGACTGCTCTCCTACTATTGTAATACTCTCCAAATTACTATAACTGCACAATACTTTCCAACTTTTAGCAAAGCCTAACACTTCAGGCTAGCAGTCTTCCAGCAGCCTGCTACTGCCAGAGACAGATCCAAGGTGAGTAAAACCCCTTCCCTCCTCAGGCTGCACACAGTGCTGAGGCCAGAGCTCATTCACCAGGAATGGATGGCCACCACAGCCCTGCTGCCTAAATTCTTCTTCTTTTGGTACCTGGCTGCTTTCCTGGTGCTCACAGCTGCAGGCACAAAGCCTTCATAAGAAGGCAGAGGGGCAAACTGACAGCACAAACAAATGCACACTTAAAACAACACAAATACCATATGGTTCAACAGGTTCTTGGAGAGGTCAAATTAAATCAAGCTTTGTTATTTCACTTAGCAGCTTATTAAAGAAGCAAAAGGTTCTGAAGCTTCCAATTTATTGGGGTTTTTCAACTGTCATTTAAGTTGTTATAGCAACAAAACTTTCAGCTGTGTGGTCTCAGAGACACTCCAGCAACGCCAGAAGTAATTTTTCCAATATTTACTGAATTCAGCTCCTTCCTGTTCAGGCCCTTAAGAACTTGGAACAAAGTTGTTCATTATATGCACAAAGATCTGTATTCCTGCAAGGTTCTCACAAGTAAGATATTGCTTCTGACATTTAACAGAGGAGAAAAAACATTATGTGGCCTTTGCCTAGGGGGAAGATAGAGTAACTCAACAACTTTGAAAGCACATGCAAAAAAGATGGGGTAAGGTGAAACTACTTTTCCATTTACTAAGTGTGGCTACGTTTCTTCAAACAAATGAAAACACCTAAGTGGGTGCACACACAAACATACAGGCGCTCCCAAAAGTTCTATCTCCACGTAAAATACTTTATACCCACGTAACTATTTTTTTTCTAGTAATACACATCAACACCAGAAACATTTTAAATTGCTATTCTGAGTCTGTAAAGACATGCACACCCAAAAAAAAATCCTATAAATGTTGCTACTTAAAAAGAAAACTGCTAATGATATATCAGCTTGCTCCTCCTGTAACAAATTTGTGATTTCACTGCATCAGCAGCAGGCTGAGTATGAGCAAATGTGGGGAGAATGGCCAAAAATATGACACTGCTTTTCCAAAACAGAGTCTATTTTCCCCACCAAATCAGGGATATTCTACTTTCACTAAGCTTATTGCCCAGAAGGAAAAGCTTCCTATAATAAATTCCACAGGTTGATTTTTAAAAAAAGCCTTTGGGGGACATCTGTTGCACCACTGAGGTCAATTTTTCATCCTCTTGCTAAATGGACTGTTTGCCTCCAGGGCACCAAGTTAACCCATTTCTTCCCATCTTTGGAATTTTCTGTTTGTCTGTACCTCATGTACTGCATTGGTGTCTTGCTTCCATGCAAACTCCCATTTCCCACCCAGGTGAGGAAAAAAAAGCAACAGGAGTCATATCTTCCTATCCTTCAAAAGCACTTCTGTTATCATTATATTGCAAAGGTCTCACACTGTTGTCTCCTTATTACAAGACTTTCATACCTCCTTGACGTTTCTCGTAGGCAGCTCCTCCAAGCACTGCCACCTCCTTCTTCTCACAGCAGCCAACTGACCCCAGCTCCCCCCAACCAACCAATCCACTCTTTTATATCACTCTTCTTATTGGCTACAGCTGTGGCCTGTTCAAGTCAGGCCTGTTCCCAACCACTAATAATTGGCTCAGCTGCAACTCCTTAGCAGGTAAGATTACTGTCTATGCTACCTCTATTTTCTTATATTGTATCCCCCTACACATTTCCTTTCACCAAACTCCAAGGACATCCCATCCTTTTTTTCAACCCTATAGTAGGAGTCCTAGTAAAATATCTGTATTGTATTTGAATATCTGTATATAGGCCTTGCCCTGGTAAGCCCTGGTTGTTCTTGGTGGGCTGCAGCTGCGATGTCCTTAATTGGGCTGCAGCTGTAGCTAGTGAAGATAACTGGGATAAAAGGGGGTGGGCTTGGCCAGTCAGGGAGAGCCTGGAAGGAGCCCTGACTAAGAAGCAGCAATGAGTAGGAGAAGAAGATGAAGTGTGTGCTGTGAAGAACTGCCCTCAAGAAATATCACTGAGAAGGTAAGAGACTTTAGAAATACGATTGTGACAGTATGGGACTCTAGAAATATAAAATACAACAAGATAACAACACAACCCCACAGAAGATCATCCTTCTCCCCACAGTCTCCCTTCTGCCTGTCCTGTTTCTGTCACAACAGACATCCTGACAAGCTGGAGGCAGCACCAGCCAACTTGTCCAGCACCAAGCCATGGTCTGTGGCAGGAACACAGCAGAACCCCAGGGCCCAGCTCCAGGGGAAGCTCATCTCTGCTCCTGGGCAGCAAGGATCATCTTCTTGCACGGAACCTCTCTTGGTCTTCACTCCTCCTCTCCTGCACCAGAGACCCCAGCCTTGAGATGTAGACTGTGGGATACAGTCCAAGAGTTTTAGTAGGAAAGTAGGAATGCATTTCTCCTTTTGTTTGGGACTAAATAGGTGATTCATGTGCATCACTTTGCCACAGGGATTGAAGTAGAAAATAAGTTACCACCAAGTTATCTAATCAAAAAAAAAAGAAAAAGAGAACAAAAAAAAAATACAGCAACAAAATAGTTATTAAAATTATTTCAAATTTAACAAATACCTGGGACCAACTTAAAAAAATAAATAAGGATACCCATAGGGAAAAAAAAATAAACTAACACTGATGAGGTATTGTAGCAAGTAAAACTAATGTGATTCTTTCAAAAAACAAAAAGGCCTTAATATTTGCTGTTAATTTAAAATTATTTTCCCCAATTTAAAATTTGACTCATTTTTCTTTCACTAGCAATATTAGTCATGTTGACAAGTATTATGTATGTTTGTGCTGCTGTTTTTCTTTTTACTTTCTTGGTTTTTTTAAACACCCTCACTGGATTATGTAACTTAGCTCAAAGGCAGTTTGGTTTTTGGTGGTTTTTTATCCATTTTCCAGTACCAGACTTGCTGAGCATTACATCAAAATGACCTCAAAGAAACAAAGAAAATATATAATGTATATTAAAAAGAAGGAGAAAAAAAATAAAGCACAGATGCCCTAAAGTATCTTCCAGAATTTTTTAATACTTTTTGCTTCACTTTTTATTTTCTTACTGCTCAGAAAATATTTCTGAGTGAGAACATCTGTGCTATATTCTGGATTGATGTTAGAAGAATTCCACTTTATTTTCAATCTACATAAGCACTGGTTCAGCATTGTTGCATGTTTTATCCATTCAATTTATATTTGGATGAAATGGTTTGTTTTCCTTTGAAGGACCAGGAAATTGTTTTACAGCTACATGAACCCTATTCTGTATAACTAAGATCATCAGCATTTCTCCCCCATTTACTCAGTCTTATTTTACCAGATTAAATGTGCCACGACCAAAAGATGTCATAGTCTGGTACAACTGAGAAAGTGTTACTTCCAGTGGTGTTTTTGTAACAGAGCTAAAACATCTGTGACTGTTATAAGTGAAGTTAAAGTGTAAAAAGCTATGAGAATCAGATGCCTTTGCACTGGTGGAAGGCTATATTGCCCAGGAGAAGAAAGGCTGGCAACTCCCTAAACCCCAGATTGCCTGCAGGAACCATTCCCCAAATGCACTGAGCACTTTCACAGGCTCCTCCACAGTCCTCCCCTCAGAGCTACAGGAATTGCTCAGCAGCTGAATGGTGCTTTGCTCAAAGGGAAATCACTCTCCAGCCAGTCTTCCACAAACACACACTTCACTTTCATCACTGGAAGTAACAGGGAAACACTGAGAAACCACATCATACCAAACTGAAATCCATGGTGCATCCTGTCCGGGCAGAGATAGGTGCTGCTCACACCAGCCAGCCCCAGCAGCACCACGCACTTCCTTCACTGAAAGCACCTTCTAAGCTGAAGGGCTTACAGGGTGTCCGCTTCTCAAGACTCTCTTTTTAAACACTACAGAATTCAGTCTTCTTTATTAGCTTTGAATAATCCCAAGTACCTGCTTGCTCAAATCTCAGGGGTACAGCCCCAGAGTGGCTCTCAGGTCTTTTTAAGACAAGTCTCCTCCCTTGTTGCATGGATGGCACAGAACAAAGGCAAGAGCTGGCAGAGAGGGCATGGCAGGGCTTGTGCAGCTCCTGCCTTGCAAGCCCCAGGTCCCTCGGGCACAGCACTGCTGTACAGCAAAGTCCCTGTGCCAGGGACTTCCACAGCCACTGCCACACTCACTCCAAAGGTTCATTTCTACCTTCACCCTGCAGCTTCTCTTGCCATGTGCGAGAGCCACCTGTATTTACAGATGAGCTAACAACAGGAAAACATGGATTTGGCTGAAAACACAGACAGAATTGGAGAGAAGAGGTTAAAAGAAAGTTTTCCATAATGAGCAGAGGGAATTTATCACTATAGCCTTGCATTTCCAGCACCAAACCTGCAGGATCACACAGCAGCTTTCTAAATGTGAAGCAATCATGACCCATTTCAGTATTTATCTTCCTTAAATCAGCATTTCTCCAGTGCTGCTCACCAGGGCCCAGCAGAATGACGTTCCTATCAGCTGGGTTTCACTGCACTGTTGGGAGCCCAGCGTCACTGAAGAGGCCAAGAGCCAGCTGGAGAAAACTGCCCAGAGCCCCACAGAATCCTGGCTGCCCTCAGGTAAATCACTGAAATATTACCCAGCCAACACTGAATGCAGAGCCCAGACACATCATCCTGGGGTGCCAGATAGAACTAAACTGATAGCCAACTGAGCAGCAGGGGTGACAGGGATTTTTTTGGCATTTTGGTTCCTTTTTGGGGTTAAGAGGATTCCTGTGCAGTCTGGAAATTGCCTGTAAGATTTCTTTCTACTTAAAAAAGGCTTGAGATTTGCACATATAGAAAAATGAAATCCAAATCTTAAAAACAAAAAAAAAAAAGGAAAAAAACCACACATAAACAAAAAGAACTTGAAGTCTTTTTTATGCTAAATTTAGCCACTGCTGCCCTTGAGTATTGCCAAAGGGGTCACTGAATGGGCATTGTGGCAGATCCATTTAAGCCTGTGGCAAAACCTAGTGGTCAGGCTCAAGGAGAGAATGTGCCAAGAACAACACAAAGCCCAAGTAAAATCAGCAGATTTTCATACCAACCCAGCCATGTGTTAGGCTCTACAAACGATGTCCCGGTGACACAGTCATGAGGAACTGTGCAACTGTTTGCTCTGTAGAACATAACTTGCATCAAAGCTGCTGTTGTGTACCTGACAGAGAACCAGCTGTCTGAGAACTGACTTTTAGGCAAATAATCCCTGTTAGCTGGCACTGGGGGGCATAAAACCAAAAACAGGAAAAAAAAGCAAGCTTCACAGACACAATCACTCAGGCTTCAACCTTCCTCCCTCACAACTCCCTGCTGATGAATGTCAGACCCACCAAAGAGATGGGGCTTTAAGCTTTGGGTGGCCTAAGCCCCCAGTGTACAAATTACATGAGAATATGGTCATCTGACACCTGTTACCTTTGCTTACCCTGCCAACTCTCCTGCAGTTCTGGTCTCTTATCAGCAACAGCCTCTAACACTATCAAAGAGAAGATTACAATTTCTTTTCACAAATATTACTGCACTGCAGTTTTCAAATTAACAATTGAAGTATTGTTCCATGCAACATCAAAACCCCCACAAACTTCATCTCCTACAACACTTGGCATGGGAGAGGGAAAAGGTGTCTCAAGACTTCTATTAAAATAATTTTGATTCCGCAAGAAAACTGTTAATTTATTTCTTTTAACTGGAAAATGAGGGTTATATGTGACATCTAAGAACACCACTACAAGCTCATGATATGCAGGGAATCAGCCTGAACTATCATGGAGACCAAACAATCCCTCTAGGGACTCAATGTGACATTCAACAACTCTAGCAAATCTGCAACTTCCTATTTCATATTCTTGCTTACCATGCTCATTTACATCACATGATTTTTTTAAATTATATCTACCCATTGCTTATGCATACCTATTTTTACTTGCAAGAAAAAGAAGATAAAAGTTAAAATGCTTACAATATCCTCTGCAAAAATCAAAGCACAAGAGATTATGCTGACCGTGAAAAGTCAACAAAAAAAGTCAGAAACAACTCTGGCAACATCTAGATCAAACCAAAGTTACAAGATGCACAATTACTTCCTTTCAATAGTTGCTTGATACATCATTTTTATAATAATTTTCCACCTTTTAACACTGGTTCAATATTTGATAAGGCTGTTTCATCTCAACTGCCTGTCTGCTTTCTCCTTTTTGGTGCAAGCCATCATCTCTTGCCATCAATGTTGAACCACTCAGATGTGGCTGACCACCCCTCTTTAATCCCCCTTACCTTCCTGCAAGTTTTTAACCCTTAAATTAATTGCTAGGACTGCACCAACTCCAAATCTGCACAACCCTTGACCAGCAGGGTCTCGAAAATGCATTCCTGAGGCCAGCTGTCCCCTGCCCAAGTTGTACTCCTTTAAGGCTCAGGCAGAGATTGTGCCAGAGGCTGCATCACTCCATCCAGGCACACAAAAGTGCACCATTAGCGTGCCCCCATGAAAACTGGGTTTCATTTAACATGATCGATTTTGCTGACTCCACTTGCCCTGAACAAGGTGGACGTCTCAAACCTCTTTCATCATTTGCTTGTTCATTTCCCGCAAACACAACCTGCAGAGAGAACGCATCATGTTTCAGACACAAAGCTTCTCTTGGAGTAAAAGCAAAAGAACAGAAAAATTTATGCACACTACAGAGACCAGCCTTTAAACACAGCCTGTCATATTAATAACTAATTCCACACACAAAGACTTAGCACTGACAGCAGTGTTAATCCATAATAAATTTCTGGATAAATTTGAGGATTCACTCAGAATCCTCATCAAAGACATAGCACCCAGAACTAACTACAGTTATCTGCAGTTGTGCTATCTGTATGTTTTGAACTCCTAAAATTTTTCAGAGAGGAGAACTGTACTATTATGTGGATTGTTCTCCATAAGTACTTTTTCCATTCTCGACACGTCTCTTCAACCTAAATAATACCAAGCCAGAACACTGAGGTCAAATTTTGAAGTTATTCAGTGCTGGCATTCTGCAAGCATGGTTTTGGGCTGCCTCACTACAACTGCACAGGGACATCCTAAGTGCACTGTGCAGATCACTTACTGCTAATCACAAGTGGGAAACCATGACAAAGCGGGGGGAAATCTGGGAAGGGCTGACAACTCAGTTCTCAAGGAGTTCTCCTGAAAGAACTGCTGCATACAGTAGACACACACATTCTTGCAGGATGAGAAATGCTGCTTTGCCTGTAAGTATGAAAACCATAAACTTCATTCAAATATTTTGAATAATCTTCCACCAGATATGCTTCTTTCCATACAAGTATAGTGGTGGTGAAGTAGATTTCAGTGTCAGCTTGATACCAGCTGCCAGACTGAAAGTTCATATGGGCACATATACTTTGATCCTCTCAGTTAGGAATTACTTTGTCCCCTTTCTTGTTTCCTTATGAACTGAAAATTTGCTCATCTGCTACACTAGCACAGAAAGGAACCATCTAACTGCTATGAAAACAGTCATCTGTGGAATTCCAGCATCCAAACCATACAATTACTATGTTACTCTACTGCAAGCACAGCAAACAGTGTTATACACCTACTTACAAAACTTACTTACTGTAAGATCCAGTTTCCTCCCACCTAAACATCACCACAGAAAATGTTCAGCAAATTCAAGTTAGAAGTAAGGTTTGACAATGGCCATATAAAACACTCAGAGAAAGTCCATGGACACTGCTACTGCTTTCAACCACAGAATTTCCATCTAATAGAAACAATCTCAGTAATTGCAGCTACCTCATGTCCACACCAGTGGCATTTAGCATAACCACCATATAAATACTAATAAATAAAACCACCATGTCATTTTAACCCAGGATGCAGAGCTTTTGATATAGGGACCAGACAAAGTCTGGCTGCCCCTCTGGCTGTCCCTTTAACAAGTACATGGCCAGATTAAGAGTTACTTTTTTTCCCTCCCAGGCTTCCACAGGTGGGCCACTTTTGTTCTGAACTGAAATTTGCAATGATGTAACCTTTTCCTGGTGACTGCTGTGTGCCTCCCCTGTGCTTATAACTTCAATCCCTCCCGGGGTTAACATTATGCTGCAGAATGCAACTGCCACCCCTCAATGTAACTAAATACTTGGAAGCCACGATGCAGTCCATTGCCACAGGAGTTACACGGGCCAGTTTTGGAACAAAACACAGCAAAATAATTACTTTTATTAATGCTGTAATACTGAAGATCAAATGCTGCAAACATTTCTCATCTGAATGGCCCAATGAGGCATTCAGTGTTCCACAAACAGTCTCACTTTACTGATCACTGCTTTACCTTAACCAGAGAGGTACTTTCAGCCCCAGACTCCCATATACAAGTAGACTGCCATATGCATTAACTGCTGTATATGAATGACAGCTGGTATGCAGCCACAGCCATATCCTCGAGAATCATTTTTCTCTTTTTCCAGATGGAATCAGAATATGTTTGCTGTCTTCAAAACCATGCACTTTAGGAATCAGGTGGGGAGGTGATGGGAAACTCAGTCACTTTTCTCCTTCCAGCATTTGGGATTTTAAAAATTTTCTCAGGAATCACTTCAAACCAATCAACGAAATGTTCACAATATTCCTTCCACTGCATGTTTCAGGACAACCTGGCAGTCTGCATTTGCCAAAGTAAAACTTCCAGGATCAGAAGTGTAAAATGTCTCAGAAGGGATGAGTGGGAAAAGCACACTAAAACTTCTTAGATCGATAAGGCAGAGGAAAGGGGAAGGGCACTGCTGAATTTCTCAGCCAGCGATGGTCATACTGCTCAAAAAACCAGTTGACTAAAAAGAAGTTTGCAGCAACAAGAAAGTACGGGGGGGGGGGGGGGGGGGGAAGGGAGGAAGGGAGGAAAGAGAGAAAGGAAAAATCAAAAAAAAAAAAAAAAAAAAAGAAGGGAAGAAACTCAAAGCCCAACAAGTTGCCCATGGAGGGCAAGCCAAGTCTGCAACTGCCTGCACACGCACAGCCCGGGATTTCAACATGGGGCTGCGAGAGGCCGGCGCGGGCGGCTGTGGGGCTGTGCCGGGGGCCGGGCCGGCGCCCCCCGCACCCGGGGCACGGCGGAGCGTCCCGCAGCGCGCAGCGCAGCCTCCCCCGCGGTGTGCCGGACGCGGAGGTGCCCGGGCGGCCGCGCTGCTGCTGCGGGCCCTCCGAGCCTCGCCCGGCGCGGGGGGCGGCCCGCGGGCGCTGCCGGACGCCCCTGCGGCGGGGTCCCCTCGCACCGCCCTCAGCGCCGGGCCTGGAGGGCCGGGAAGCCTGGAGCTGGAGTTCCAGCCCTCCGCGGCGACTCCCGCCCGGCCCGCTGCGCCTCGGCCCCGCCGCCCGCCCGGGGCAGAGCCGGCACCGCCGGCCCCCGCGCTGCTCCGCCGGCCGGGTTCGGGCGGCTCCCGCACCGACACCCCCGGGAGCCGCCGGGCACCGGCGAACAAAGGGCCGAGGCCCGCCAGGCGCCCGCGGGGAGCCGCGGAGGGGCCGCGCTGGCCGCTGCGGAGGGGCCGAGCCCCCCCGGCCCCCGCTCCCTGCGGTGGCGCCGAGCACTCGCTCCCCGCGGGCTCCGCCGCCGCCACCGGCCGCCACCGGCCTCCCCCGGCCCCGCTCCCGCCGCTCCCCCCGGCGGGGCAGCCCGGACTTTCCCCCTCTCTTCCCTCCCCACTCCGGGAAGCGCCATATTGATCGCGGGCGCCGCTCCCCGCGCCCCTCACCTTGGCGATCGCCTTCTTGTACCGGGTCACCGCTTGCTGGATCAAGCTGAAAACTTTCATGTTCCCGTCCCCGCAGGGCACGACCACCCGCGTCCTCCCGAAGCACACCGTGACTTTCATCCTGTGCGGCCGGGGGGCTCTCGCGTCCCTCCGGCCCCGCGCAGCCTTCCTCCTCCTCCTCCTCCTCCTCTTCCCCTCCGCCCTCCGCCACGGCCGCCCCCCGGCGGGGCGCGGCGCTCAGCCCCCGGCGGCCGCCGGGCTGCCGCTGCGGGCGCCCTGCCTCCGCCCCGGCGTCGCGGCCGGCCCGCCGAGGCGCGGGGAAGGGAGGGCAGCGCAGGACGGGGCCGGTGCTGCCTTCCCGAGGGCCGGGGGCCGCTCACATGCCGCGGCGCTGCCCGCGGCCACCTGCTCGGCTCCTGCCCCGGCGCGCAGCGGCGGCGGGCGGGGCGGCGGCGGCGCTGGCTCCCGCTCCGGAGGCGTGGGGCGGTGCGGCGGGGCGGGGGCAGCCGGCCGGCTCCGCGGGGCGCCGGCAGCGCGGACGGGGCGGGGGAGCCGCCGGGCCCTGCACACGGTAGGAGAGAGTGCCCCCAGCGAGCCCGAGGGGCTGCGGATGCCCCCGGATCGCTCTGCCCCGCCGGGTTCCGGGGATGCGGAGCCGGGGTGGCACTGGCACAAGGAGCCCCACGAAATCCCGGTTCTCGGCCCTGGCTGGTGCACCGGGGAGAGCGGGCACCGCTGCTGCCCCTTCTGCCGCCGCCCTGCCTCAGGTACGCGGCTCCGGGGAAAGAGAAGGCGCTCGGCAGGGCAGCACGGCGGTCTGCTGTTCCTCCCAGTGTCCGGGGTACACAGCCACCGCTCACGGCCGAAATCCGATGGCCTTCCTGGGCTTTGGGGCATCTGTTAACGCAACAGGACCTACACTGTGCAAAACCTCCTGCATCATCAGTAACACCGGCATCAATGGAACCGCTGAGCAATCTCCTCCGCAAAGCCGTCAGAAGTCATAGGGGTTTATAGATACCGTGCACTTTTTTCCACGGATTTCATTGAGGACAATGGAATTGCACAGTTCATTGGTCATTCAGTGTGGCTTGACAATATATATCTTTTGTGTAGAAATGGTAAAACAGTTTAACCAGAGTGAAAGCAGAGTTTGGAGGACAGGAAAGCAGTGGAAAAAACTTTCTCCTTTTTCTTTTTTTTTTTTTTTTCCTGAATTTACACACAGCACTAAAGATGTGAAATTCAAGCAATCTTTGTAGCACATAATGTCAACATCCTTCTACAACACCGGACAACTCAGCACGTGTCCTCTGGTGCTCCCTGCCCAGCAGCTGTCCCAGCTGGCAGAGTGCTCTTGTTCCCTTAGCAACAGTATTAGTAAATTTAAGAACTTCAAACCTGGTACAAATGGCAAAGCTGTCTGCGGTTTAGTAGGTACAGAGGTAAGGAGCAGGATTAATGATGTTTTTAAAACATCAAAGGTAGAATTATTGCCCTGTTAAGTCAAGGGTGAGAATGGCATCCCTAACCCTTTGCATTCTAGTTAGGAGTTTCCAGTATGGAAAATGGAGGAGTCAGTTTATATTAATTCGGTTCCATGCATATTGTTCAATTTCATTGAAATCCATAGAACCTTTTCTATTCATTTCAGTTTTGGAAAGCTTTGGGACACTCACAAGATCAAAGAATTAATTTCCTGACCTACAGATAATTTTTAGCTTAGATGCCAGTTTTATTAGTTACCCACCTGAGTTATCTGGACTAATATATCTGAATTTAATATGAGAAATAGTCTGTCTTTTAAAGCAGGAAACAAGCACACCTGCCATGTTATATTTTGTCATATCCCCAGTGTTCACTTGTGTGGAATAAAGACAGCATGCAGGAGCTCAGAAAGGCAGAAACAAAATAAATCTGGTGTAAACAGTTTACAGCTCATGACTGAGACAACTGAGTACACTCTGCAGTTTTTATGGCCATAGCTCATCAAGTTTATTATTGGAAAAAGATGAAAATGTCCTGTAACCTGCTGCTTCTGTACTTTCTAGGTGATCATAAGAGCTGCTGGGAAAGCATGAAAGAGCTGTAAATCCTTGGTTTAATATACATCACCTTAGAAGCTTGCAGAAAGGACTCTGAAAATGTGAAGTCAGTAGAGCCTCTTCCCAGGCTGTTTTTAACAAGGATTTACAATGTCATAGACTTTGTAATATTCCACATTATACTTTGGCTGTCATTTGCATTTATCTGCTAAAACATAATGTTGCATATTAGAAGCTTTACCACACTGCTCTAAAACTTGATATTTATAAAGCTTAATACTGTTGTGGGTCAACAGTAACTATTTCACTGTTCAGGCACAGCTACAGGTTTTTCATGTTTTTCTGTGATTTAATTCCTGCTCCCACTGTCTTTAACAAGTTACTTGGCAGTTTTCCCAGCTGTTCTAACACTCTCCTGGAAAAAAACTCCACCAGTTTAGAAAGAAATATTGATAGTTTTTCCATTAAATGTGTGAAATGGGAGAAATCAGTAATGAAGTACAAAAAAACCGGTCTATCCTGGGATCTAATTGAGGCCAAAACTTAAAGACTTGCACAGGAATAGTGACATACCAAACAGGAATGAGAACCTCCAAGATTTGAGTTTCTTCCCCACTAGATACACACACAAGTTATACATACATAATTCTGAAAACATTTTAATAAAATTTACTACCTATAGTTTTTGTTTTTTCTTCCTTAAAAGCAAGAATGAACTTTAAAAAACAAATCTAACAAGGCTGTGAGATTGTATGAGGTCTAATTATGTAAGATAAATGAAGTATAAAACATTATTATAAGAGATTATGAGAAAAGGATTATACTAATCAGGAGAAGAATTGGCAAGAGTTGCTGGTTTACAAAAATTACAATTACTATCCACGCTGCAATATGGGTGGCACATAATATAATTCTGGATGTTGAACTTTCCTGAGCTAACATTCCACAGAACCTGACAATTCATTTATTAACAGTACATTGCTGGAGGATTTCCATGAAGACATCATCTGTCTCACAGGAAGGTGGTGGAGCATGGGATGGAGGGAATCAGAGCTTGCAACCACTACTGATCACCAGTTTGTTCAAAACAGCCAAACAGCTGAAAGCCCCAGCATAGACACTGCAAACATGCAAGGAGCGAGAATCTTGCAATTAAATGCACATTATAAAAAAGCCTTTTTCATGTGAATGTTAAAATATTCAGACAGTGGAATGATGCTGATTTCCAGAGCTATGTAACAGTTTATCCCACCTTTATACTCTACATCAGAGAATTGCCATGGAATAATTCTGGATGTGTTCAGGTTTAGTAGTCTTTTCATGGCATACAGATATTCCCTGGTTTCACAATAAAATACCAACTCCAGGTACAGCATGCTATAAGTTCTCTCTATTTTAAATATAGATATTTCCTTAAGCTAATTTAAGGTCATTCAGTACTGTAGAAAGACCAGTGTCAAACTGAACAGCATGAATATTCCTTGAAGAATTACAGGTGTTTTTTTAAAGTGCCATTTGTGAAAATGCCTTAGGGATAATCCAAACAGTACTACTTTTATTGATTTAAGATAGCTACCTGCTATAACACTTCTGCTGAGTTATTAGGTAAAGCCTTAACTTCTTCAAAATTCTGAATTTAAAGTTGGAATCATTTACATTTTGAGGTAGAAATATAATCAAAGTAAACATGTCTGCAACTGAGATCTTTCCATGGATAACCTTTCAGCTATAGGAGTGGGTTGATTTCTCAGCTGTTATATTTTGTGACTTTTCTCCTGCCATACTGATGGTTCTTGGACAAAGCAGTTAGGGGTTTTATTTTATGAATTAGAAAATTATTAAAGCTTATTAAATAATTGTGGCTAGCCTTGATCTGAAAAAAAAAAAAAAGAATAAAAACTTATTTTCTACAACTTCTCAAAAGGATCTGGGATTTCAGGACTGAAAAACCCTCAAATCAGTAAAAGGTAGTCAAAGAATCACATATGTATTAATGTCAGACTTAGAGGATGCAGACACAGAAATTTGGGAAGACAAGAACTTTCTTTGTGGTATAATAGAAGAAGGAAATTGTAGCAAAGAACAATGTATGGTTTTCAAGAAAAGCCACAAGACTGTTACCCTTTCCAGGGGCTCCAACCTGTGTCTTAAGCAACTTGAGGTAGTGGGAAGGTGTTTAGGGCTAAAGAATGTGTATAGGTAAATTCACTACTCTCTTTTTCTGTATCTATACTAGTCTTTTGCTGTTTTTAAAAGAATTAAGTTCAAGGATTTTGAATAGTTTTCTTGACAATGCTCTGGTGGTTTTCAGCCATCATGGAACTGTTTAAATGGAATTGCTTTCTCTAACTTATATCAACTAATAGCTTATTAAGCTGAGATCTGGGAAGGCTTGAACTAAAATATATTGTTACTTTTTGGTGTGGGTCCTTAAAGGCAATCCACAGGTAAGGAAGCAGAATCATGAGAATTATTCAGCAATCTTTACAGAGGAAAGGAAAAGGGAGAACAGGAACACTGAATGTCAGCAGCTGAAACCAGAAAATCCCTGGATAATTTCACAGGACAAAGAAGAAGCACTTATACAGATTTGGAATTTTTTCCCTGACCAATTTCAAAGGGCAGCTCCAGGCATTCAGTCATCAAAGCTTCCCAACACCTAAACAATTAAAAACTAAACATCATATTTCCTACCATGGAAAATACTAGATAATATAAGTAGAGGGGTCATTGCTGCCTAGCCCTAAAATATTTAACACAAACATATAACCATATTATCAGTAAAATTATATTTGTAGTAACTTTTCAATTACCAGCAACTATTAAAAATTGTAAAAACAAAGTTATTAAAAATAGCAGAATTTAAGAGATTTAAAAGCAGCCTCAGAAATTTAGGTGAATGTGTTTAATATGCAGAAGACTGAACTAAAGGGTACTTGTAGAATATGTGATTTTGAGACTCTAGAGTGTCCATTTCAGTTTTGTCTTAAAGCTTTTAGAAGCCTGGTACTTCCTTGAAAATGTCAGAAGTTACTTCACTTTTAAGCCTCACCTATAAAAGCCACTTGGGGACATTTTGTTTCTTGTAAGAATTTATTGGATATTTTCCTTCTCTTTTTTTTCATTCTGCCTGTCCAGAAGTTTGCTCTTTGCATTTCTTCCAGCCTTTCAGTTATTGATGAAGTTCTTGGCACAGATTTCCAAGCTCTGAAACACAGAATACAGAATTCCAGTGACTAAAAAAGGCCTGTGGGATCTTTTCACTGACTTCTGTGGGCTTTGGATCAAGCCCTCGGGCCTTACCTACTCTACCCAAATAACAAATAAACAATATCAACACAGAGCTACAGTACTGGGCTCATTTGACAAGTACTTGCCAGAGGTGGAACAAATTCAGATACTGCCAGAGGAACCCATTTGCTGAAGAGAAGCTATGCCAAGTTATTTGCCACTATCAGGTTTTATCTATTGATGAGCATTCCTGAAAAAATACTTTCCTGTGACATGAAGAGGAACACCCACGGGATATGTTAGTCAAAAGGCCTAGCAAAACATGATAGAACATATATTCTGCCACACAAATTATTCATGTGGTTTATAAACATATTAAGGATGTATTTCTCAGCTGGTGCTCCTCTTTAGGAAACTGTTTAATTTCACACCCTGTTCTCATCCTCGCTGGACTGAAAGTGTCATGGCTTTCAAAAACATGTTATCTTGATGTTTGCAGGAAAACATTGATAAAGCTTGAAGGGAAATATGTCCCTTGCTCAGCTTCTCCTTGTGTTGATGGTAATAGGGAGGACTGCATGGGGTAAGGATAGTACAGCAGAGACTTTCCACTTTGCTCAAGAATTAAGAGGGATAAGAATATGGACATGCACTTGGAACACATTCATCTCTGTTACACATGGGGTTAAATACACTCCTGCTGCAAACACATGCTATCACTCCTGCATAAATATTTGCTCCTGAGCAAAGTCCCATGGCACCTGCAGAAAGCCTTTTCCAGGGCACAGGCCAGCAAAGTGTCAAAGCATGAAGGACCAGCAGGGAATGTGTTACACATTTCCTTGCAGGGAGTGTGACCAGGATATACAAGATCTCCTTCACTGCTGCAGCAGAGCTACTCACTGAAAACTTCCAAAAATTTCCAAATACATGCTATGACCAGAATCACGTTCTTGAAAGAGGAATGGGGCAAAAGCAAACAGTTGAAATTTGAACACTGCTTTTAAGATAGTTCTTGGCTTAGAGGAGACAACATATAAGAAAAAAATAACCAGAAAGAGGTCACACATGATCTCTTTCATTCTGATTTCTCTTATTTTCCTTTCATTAGCCTCAAAATTTTCTTTCTTCCCCTCCTCTTTCTCTATTTTATTCTCTTTTCCATACTCAGTCCCACTTCTCTTTCCATCTCACATCCTTTTATTGCCTTCCCTTCTTGTTGCCTTGCTTAAAAGTATTTGCAGCTGCTGAAATCAGTAGAAAGGAAGACTCACATGAAATAGGAGAATCCCCAAGAGCTAAAATACATGACAGATTGTGACATGCCACCAGTAATCTATTTAATTCAAGACTGAAAAGATTATGACAGTAAGTGGGTAGGTTTTCCAAAATTCAGTACAGTGTCATACACCATGTTTTGATTCCTCACAGAAGAAGCACGACAGCTTAAATTGATCTGCAAAGATTCAAAACCTGTAATCAAAGCCAAGCTCTATTCTCCAATACAAAGTCAAGTAACTAGCCCTGGCAGAGGTAGGATATCAGGCCCATCAAGGTGCAACAGGTGAATAGAGCTAAAAGCAATGACAACAAAATCACTTGATAAGGCCATCTTTTGGGTTTTAATCTGTTGTTGACTATAATGACACATGGACTAGAGCACGCTGCAGGAGTGTGTCTGTGGAGAGCAGCAGTAAAACAGCTTGAGAGCCACTGCTCAGTGCCAAAATGAAGTCTTCACTCAGGTCTGATCTTGTTTCACTGGGCAAAAAGGCCCTTCAGCAACTGACATTGCAGGGCTCCAGGAAACACTTAGGAGTGTCTCTAGAAACCAACATTTCCCACACGTTATAATTACAGAATGGTCTTCAGGACCACACCTGAGCACAGGTCCTGCTACTGTCAGCAAGGGCTGTGTGTTCAGATTTGAGAGAAGAATTTAAAGCAGATTAATTCATACATCCAAGCCAAAACAGATAGATCAGATGGACAAGATTAGCTCTACCAATCTTCCTGCAGCTGGAATTAGCAACTCAGGAGCCTTCTAATTTGCCAAAGATCACACTGTGGCTCCACACTAATCCAGCTGACACTGCACCTTCATTTATCATGTCACCTGTTCTAGGATTTCTAGGATTTCAGTTTATTATAGTTTTAAAAACTGTTCCCTCATATGGAATAAGTGTGCATTTATATATATATATATATATATACACACGCACATATATATAGATACATATATACATATTACATTACCTCAGTAAGTTATCTAAAGTTTATATTCTCTTTTGGAAAAAAAAAATTATTACAAATAAATTACTAAGAACTTAAATTATGTCTCAGACTGATGAGTTACAGTACAGAGACTCACTAGTGCAGGATGCTGCTTCATACAAAAAGACAGTAGAAATAAAACACTGATTCTGGCATGCAAGTGCATCATCCCCAAAGAAGCCATGATTGCTCTCAAGGACTCAAACATTGTCTTTCTTACACCACAGAAATTACAACTTCACCTGTTTCCAGCACAAATCCAAAACATAACCCCATATCAGCTACTATGAAGAAAATTAACTCTACCCCAGCCAAAACCAGCACACAGAGAAGCCAACAAAGAGTTTAGTTACGTATAGGCTCTTACAAGAGTTCAATCATTTACATCTGCTGGGGTGAAACAATTATTTTCTATCAGGGAAAACAATTTCTTCTTAAGCTGTTAAACTGGTAACATGGTGGGTGATTTGTTTCACATAGGGCTTTGCAAATGTGTTTTCTTTCTCGCAAGAATTATCAATACACTGCCAAAGTTTTTCAACTTTTTTTCCTGCAGAATCCTATGTTTACCCAGCTCACAGCTTGAAATAAGAATGCAATGAATGCTGTTTTCTCTATACTTTTTCCGCCTGCAATAGATTTCAAAGTCTAAAGCTCCTGAGCAGGGATGTGGAGGGAGCCCAAGTCTTCCAGTTCTTACTGTCACAAAGTGCAGCTGCGATGGACACGGGTACCTTAAAGCTGGAGAGGAGCAGTTTGTCCTGCCTGGGGATTCCTCCCCCTCACTCCTGCAGGTCACTGACCCGACAGCCAGCTGACACACTCTGAATCACAGCAGTGCCACTCACAGTGTCCCAAGGCACTGAAACAGCCAAGGCACAGTAAAATCCCAGCAACTAAACTGGAGCAGCTCAGGAGCTGCTTTTTGTGCTGCTGGTTTGTCCTTGGCCCTGGCAGGACACAGAGCAGTCACTGGGTACAGCTTTGGGCTGCCTGCTCCGTGAGGTGTCCCTTCTGTCAGGGTATCTGGTTTGGTCTTCCAGGATTAACAGCTCTGAGATTTCATCCTGCTTCTTTCAGCACTGTGGGGACCATTACAGGCACCCTGTCCAGAACAGAGCCCTTCACACCCTTTCAATTGCATGGTTCAGACATAGAGAAGGTGGTAGCAATGCTTGAGGGTCATCTGTGCAAGTCTATAGATCTAAATTTTCTGAAACACTAAATATCCACCACTTACCATCTGTAGATCTCAATCTGGTTTAGATCTAGAAGGAATTTTTAGCATATTTAGTGTGTACTTGACTTCCACTTTCATGCGTTCTCTTAGGTTTGCTTTAATTTTTTCTCAACTGCAAGCAACGTATGTGAATATTTTTTTTCCTATTAGCAATATTGTATAAATGTCTTATTTTTTTACACTGTATTAATTCTGGAAATTAACTGTCTCTGCATATTTTCATATACTTGGATCTCTACCAAGAGAGAGAGTACTTGCCAGAGTGTGCTTTAAGCACCTAGATTGTATAAAAAATTGAAAAAAAAATTATTATACAAATTAATGTTTTAATTCGATGGTTTTTAGGTCAGTCACATAAGCACTGAAATTCACTGTGAAATGGCTGATTTGAATGCCATGAACATGGGCAAATTGGTAAAGGTAAGGTAGTCAATGTGACTGCTCATACATTACATGACTTAGGTCAGTAATTGAACTCCCAATATTTGCATAGGATTACACTTCTGCCACAAGGCCCACTGGTTAAATAACAGCCTCATCAGAGAGCTGGTGCAGGGAGTGATTTTTTCCTGAGAAATTTTTGGTTTGATCTCATCCTCTCCATCCTCAGTCAGATCCTTCTATTCATGTCCCTGTTCAAGATTGTGGTTTTTTTCACACAAGAAACATCTCCTAGGTGTAGAGCTCTTCCTTCTTCCATACTGCCTGGCATCTGTTTTGTATGTAGTAATTACCTGAACTTGTTCTTCTCTTGTGACAACTGTGAATTCAGATTCCTGCTGTTCATCATGAAAATATTTTATATATTTTGCCCACCTTTACAGGACAGCTTTGTATTCACAGCATCTTCTTGCAGTTTTAATTACTATGCACTAAATATGCTCTCTTGCTTCTTTTAATATATAATATTATATACTCTCTTGTATATATTAATATATATACTCTCTTGTGTCAAGCTTTTCAGATATGATAAATTTTTCTAACTTTTTCTAGTTGCACATTTCTCTGTTTCATCAGATCATAATTTCACCTATTCGCTTTGACATTTTTTCAGTTTTTCTGTATTGCTTATGCAATATTGATATTCCTCCTTCTATTTTTGTTTTCTCTTTATGTATGCTGATCCATGATATAGTCAATAATTCACAGCTGCTTAGTAATAAAATCTTTTTATCCCTAATGCAAACACAAACACACGCCCAGCTGAGGGATGTGAGAGCTGTGTATATAAAGCCCTTGCAGGAGCTTCTTTTTGCTAACATTGCAGCTCTGGTCTCCCATCACTACCATGATTTCTCCTTTGTTCATCTTTTTAAATGCAGCCTTCTTCAGTTTGGGCAGTTTTGTCCTCTCTAAATATCACTTGCAACTAATCACCAGAGCTGAGAAATAGCCATCCCTGAAGCCACAGTCCTCTGTGGTCTCAAATTTCTCCAGCTGCTAAAGAAAAGGTAAAGCTCCCCTTTAATCACAGTGCCCACAGAAGGGACACAGAACCAAATATCCAGACACATGGGCTGAGTGAGGCCTTTCCCTGAGGCTGCCCAAGTGGAACAGGAAGAATCCAGACCTTTCTCTGCAAATACAGAAGGATAAACTCTGCTGTAGCTGCTGGCATCGTTGGGAGACTCTTCTCCCTGGCACTTGTGGAGCTCATTGTAAAGCCCTGCTTTAGTGCGTGGGAGGCTGGAGATAATTTTAGTGATGGTGAAAAGTGCCAGACTTATCAGACATGGGAGATGCTGCTCTAGATTTCACTTGTGTAGTGCCTTATGCCTACTCTAACTCAGTGGAACAAAACATTACTGGTTTGACTGGAGGGGGGTTGATTTAATCATTGTTAGCACACTTGTTTTGCAGCACTAATGAGTAGGCAAAGTTTTCTCTTCACAGAACCAGCACTGTATAGGCAGAAGGATCAAGAACATCATTTTTCTGGTGTCTGCCTATTCTGCTGTGGAGTCAGCACTTCCATGCACACAAAATTATTCAATATATCTTTGGTACCACAGCTAAGGAAATTAATAAGCTTTCTTATACATCAAAACAGGGAAGCCATTAACTTCTTATTGGAGGGCACAAACTCAGCTCTGAATAGTCTTCTGTTGTACTTTCTTGGGCACAAATACACTTTTTTAGTATTTACAAACTCTGGAAAGCCTTGAGGAAAAGTGTATATTGTGTTACCTTACTAACCAGAGGCAGGATAGTTATTTGAAGCATAATTTATTTCTTGGCTTTCCCCAGAGTGTTTTGATAATTGTAGTGAAAACTTTAAACAAACAGATGAAATGCAGTATATTTATGTATCATTGAACTATGGGGATTTTACTGAAGGGCAGAAGAAGAATATATTGGTTTTTGCACTGGACCTTCCACTGGTCAAAGAACAGCATCCAGCCATTAGAACTGACAGTCAAAGGTTTTCTGATGTGAAATAAAAGATATATCAGAGCTATCAGTTGCATCAGCCACAGCAGAGAGTGTTGGTGGTCATTTTCAGTAAAGGTGTCCCCATGACAAAGCCTTCAGTCCAGCACCCTTCACTTAGAAGAGAGCACATTTCCAACTGATCTTTAGCATCCACAGTGGAGTGGAAGGGATCCATCCAGAGTCTGATTGCCTTCACACTGCAGGAAAATCTGGCTCACTGTCATGAGGCTCAGGCTCATACTCATATTTGAATATCTGCTCTGAGGATTACACTGCTCCCCAGCAGTAACTCACGCATCCAGGCAGTCCTGCCCTCCCTGGGGGCAGATCTTCCTCTGGACTCCTGAGCTTTGTTCCACGAGCTGCCTAATCCAGTTTGCTCTTCCAGCTTCCAGCAGTGCAGATATCCTCAGCACTCATTTTATAGAAGCATTTCACTTGATGGTGAGACACACCTGGTAAGGCACCACTGCCCTGGAGAAAACACAGCCAAACACCTCCCTGCCCAAAACCCCAATCTATTATCTCAAGCACCTCCTTTTTCTCCTGCAACCCAGGGAACAATAAGGATCTCTGAGGCTGATAGGACCAGTTTTCTTCTTCCTCTTGACACCTTTCTCTCTGGCCAAAGTCTTCTCTTGCCAAAAGCAACTTGGACACAGGCACTGTCTGCCCTACCTGCCTGCTCTCACTTCTCCCTAGAGATGCAATGATTTCCCATCTGACCATGTTAATATCTGTAATCAAGTGGGCTGAATAGGAAGAGGAGCTGCAACTCTGCTTTATGACACACATTCCATGTATCACTACCCAAAATAGAGACACATGTAAAAGGACTGGTTTCTTTAGTATTGTTTTGCAATGAAGAGGAATTGGAACTGTTTTAGATGAAGAGGAATTGGAAGTTCATGAAGCTGAGAGAGCAAGCAATAGAAGCATATAAGAGTATATGTACCCAAGAAAAAGCCTCACAAATAGGCTTGAGTGAGCCTGAAAAAGGATTTAGATCTGAAAAACTGTTGCTGCTTAAGATCTACCCTATAGTAGTGGAAAACAAGGCTTTGATTATAAATAAACAGGACTGTGCCACAGACACACCTTATTTCATCACCAGTTTCTCATCAGACTGTGAAATAACCCACAGCACTGAACTTGACTGTTCATGTCAACCAGAAGAGTCCAGCATGTTTAAAAGATAGATAACTGCAAATAGTAAAGCAGTAACCTGAATTCAGACAGTTTTAGTAACTACTTCACTCAGCCTGTTTTTGGATCCGAGCAGAGCTGGCAGAGGAGAAAAATACCTCAGCTCTGGAAGCCAAGGGCAAAGAAACAATGTGGGGAACAAAATGAAAGTTACCTGGTGAATGGCAAGTTTTGGCTTGCTTCTAACTGCTGTAATAAGGCAGCAAAGTGATTCACTCTGGCAGAGTTCTCCAGCTTGAGGAGCTCGGAGCAAGACGACCGCCCACCACAACCTGCTGAGAGCGAGCCCAGGGAGGGGGCCCAGGGCAGCCCGAGAGTGTTGGGGTGATATGAGAAAAGCAGGAATGGAAAGCTCATCTTCAGCAGGGTAGAGATAAATGGGGGAGGAGGGAAGAGAGGTAGTAGCAATGGCATTGCGTTCTTGTAAAAGTAAAATTGAAAAACCGTTCTGCTCTTTCACAGAGGTCGGGAGATGAACGTTCCTGTGTGCCACGTGGCACTGCACCTTGGAGGAATTGCCAGGTCACCCTATGAGGTCTTCATTTTGTCTTCCTCCATTGGAGAAAGAGAAATATATACATATTTTAGAGGTGGGTAGGAAGGGTGGCATGACCTACCTGTGGCAGACTAGTCACAGGGTGAAAAAGAAACCAAAATAAAGCCGATATTGATTTTCTGCCTGAGAGTGGTTAATATTTATCTAGATGTTCAAACTGGATCAGGCTGCAACTTATAAAAACTTGGCCAATCACAGCAAGATTTTCCAACAAACCTGTTCACATTTTTCAAGTACAGACACGCTGATACAACTTAAAAGGAAGGTACAGAATTGCAAGTCTCATTACTGTCACTTAAATAAAACCGCCAAGACAATTAATTATATGTGTATACTCCTAACTTTGTCAAAATGTATGCAATAGGTAACAAATTTTATTTTCTTAACCTATATTTAGGTGGGCACAGCAAAGTTTTTTTTTTTATTATTACTTCCAAATCACTTATCACCAAAATCATACTTTGGCCCCAGGCATTTTCCTCATTTCTTTCTATTCTGTAATTCAGTGACCACAAAATTACAAGAGGTTAACTACAGAAAGATTAATTTTAGGTTGTAACCATTTCATCTTGCTTGGGCGTTTCTCTCTGCGGGCCATCTGTGCTTGATAGCTTGATACCACAGTCCATTTGCCTTTCTTTAGGGAACTTGTGTTTAGTGGCTTGAGTCCTGCTCAGACCCCAAACAACTAACAATGGGTCTTTTGGTGCTTCCATTAAGATTTAGAGCCTATTGACAGTAAGTGGAGAGATTTTGCCTGCTGCTTCTTAGTGGTAGCACCTCAGAGTCCATGGGACACAAAGCTACCAAGAGCTTTTGTGACTTCACAGAGTTACTCCACCTGTTCTGAAAAGGAGCCTGGGTTTAACCTGATAAACGAACAACAGTAAAGTTGTGGGCAATGTATGAACTGCATGGGATGTGAAATGCATCAGCCCTTTGAAATATGAGTTCAAAAATGGCATGCAGACTCTTGTATAATACAGGTATGAAGAAATGCCAAGGTCCGTGGTCGTATCCAAAACTCATGTTTCTATTTCCTTCCCTCTTGTACATCTGTAGGAAGAGCTGCCTATATTTGGGCCTAAGAGTTCATTGAGAACCATTTTACAGCCTGGGTGTGTGAAACTTCACTGCAGCATGGTAGGACAAGCTCATTGAGGAGAGTCCTCCTCCTCCTCCTGCAGCCTGCCTAACCCTCTGGCCCTGAACAAGGGTTTTCCCCAAGGGTTGCTTGAGCCCAGGAAGAGGAAACTCAGAATGAGCTAATGGATAATTGAATGAGCACAGCCTCACTAAAAAAAAAAAAAAAAAAAAAAAAAAAAGGCTTGAAAAAGTCATGCTTTGAAAGGTCCTGGTCACTGGCATGGAAGTTTTTCTCCTCTGATCATGTTCCTCTCTGATTTGTTTTTATAAGTTTAGGCAGCTCTCTGCTGGTACAGCTGCTGCCGGAGCCCTGCCAGAGGAGCCATAATTTCTTAATAGCCTCCACCAGTGAGCTGTCCTGTTAACAAAACAGAAGAGAAAACATAGTTGTAGAGCAGGCAGATGTAACCTCAGGCTAAGGAGGCAGCCACTCATAGCACCTTCTCTAACGTGGCCCCAGAGGAAACCTGGAACTGGTGCACCAGGAGCAGGTGGGATGTGACCCTCCCTCCTGAAACCAGCAGGTTTCTGTCCACCTACTTAGACACGTAAAGCCAAGCTTCAGCTGTGCACCCAGGCAGGCAAACGAACCCAGGAGATTCCACATGCCCCACTCGCTTCTGAAGAGGGGCCTGGCAGTAACACATTGCCAAGCCAGGCATCAGCTATTCAAGATGATCAAGAGCAGTGACATTTCCACATTTTCAGAGCTCTCAACAAACATAGCTAATTAAGTCTTGCATCATCTCCGCAGTTAAACACAAGTACGTATTCATCCCCCCTTCTGACAGAGGAGGAAGCTGAAGTCTGGGGGGCATTTAGGGCCATGGAGTGAGTCACTGGCAGAGCCAGAGATATTTTAAGAGCTGTAAGCTCCATTTTTCATTTAGGTTATTAGATTTAAAAATGCCTCCTTCTCCATGTGAAGATATTCTCCCCTTATCAGTAAGAACTGGATGATCTCTTCCTCAGTGTGACACCAACCCTGGAATTACTGTGACTTATTTGCAGCTCACAGAACATTTCTCATTGCATGTACTGTTCAGGTAGGGAAAACAAGAAGAGGGGTCTCCTAGGCATGGCTGACATACAAGACAGGGAGGGTTCATAAAGTGCCCTGCTTTCCTGCCAGCCCCTTCAGTGGCTGCCTCCTGCCCTGCAGACAGCAGTGTCTGTGGCTCAGCATGAGCAGCTGCACTGGGTGCATTTCAAAGCCTATAGAAATAATTCCTGCCACGTAAGTGTTACAAGAAGACACAACAGGTGGATTAAAGAGAGAACTGTAAAAGTTATCAGTGAAATCAGCCTCTCTCAGGCTTTTTTTTCAACTTTAAAAAAACCAAGCCCATTTCCAAATATAACATGGACACACAATTTCATTCAAATTTACTAAATGTAGGTCATAATTAGGATTCAGAGTACTCTAATGCACGTATAATTATTTATGGACAAAGCAGTAGGTGTGTGCATGGGCGTCTGAAGGCAATGACTTCTCAAAGCAAGTGTTGCCTAAACTAACCTGCCCCAACTTGCAACCAGGCTGTTCCAAAGCGGAGCAGCGGGCCAGCAGCTGGGCGTAGCACAACGGGAGGCTGCAAGTCAGAGATTGGAAAGGTGACATGAGGATCACTTTTCTAGCACTCTAATCCCGAGATAATTTTCTGAATCTCCTTTTTCCTTTGGCTCTGGGAATGTCTCAGTGCTATAAACCCAAAAGGTGCTCAGGAGCAGCATCCTGGGAAGGCATCTCCCTGAGCACTTCTGAGTATCTGGTCCATCTCCCTGACTCAGGAGCAGCAGGTAACAAAGAATCAACAGTACTGGGGACCAAAATTCCTACAGGACATCCTTCCCAAAGAAGAGCCTTTCCAGGAGCAAATAAATCAACTTTGTGGAGAAATACAACAGCTATATTGTATTACATTACAGGGTTTAATATAAGTTGAATGATATGGCTTCAGACAAATTTTGCCCTCCTTTATTTCCTGGGGAAATAAAAAGTACACAGGAAATTCTGAAAAACTCGTCAGCACACTTGCTAGTAGTGAGCCATAACCTAAGTTGACATTTTTACTTTAATGAAGTACTATAAACTTTTGGAACTACTAAATATTACAAATAAATGCACATGCTGACAGTTATGTTTCTGTTTTTAGAACACTTATCTAAGCTGGGCATCTTTCTCATCAGCTGAATTTCATCAATGGCTGTGATCTGGTGTGTCACTAGTTCTAAGCTTGCCAATTCAAAAGTAACTCTGGGTGCTACTCTGCTCCCAGCAGCACCATCTCTATATCTGTACTGCAATCAGAATCCTTGTTTGCCAGGTTAATGCCAGGAGTACAAGCAGAGTGTGGGCCAGGCTACAAAAACACAAACTACATGATTCTATAAATACACCTAAATTCCAGTACAATAAACAGTAAAATAATATTTCTCAGTCAAAATACAGTTTTGACTACCAAGTTATAGTCATGAATGTGTTGCACACATCCTTTCTGTTAACACTTAAGTAGCAATCTTAAGCTGGCTCTAAATTTTAATGGAAGCATCAAAAGACCTGTTGATTCTCACCCTCCAATCTACACATTTTGTTCCCCCCTCCTTTGATAACTCATAAGCACTTTGGAAATGCACCACTGCCACAAGGCAGATTAAGCCAACATATATATAAGGACACAAAACCTGCCACGCTGTGTCAGGAGCCCTGATCCATCTAGCTCACTACTGTAACCTCAGAACTGGGAGCAGATGTTTTTGGGAACACTACAGAAAACAGAGAATTTCTGGTGTCAATCTCCACATGACATTTCTTCACAGCTTCCAGCACCACACTAAATATTTATATGACTGATGTAATACTACATATTTCCATATTTCCAGATCCCCCAGTGCTAGAGCATAAAAAGAAGCTTCTAGTGCAGAGTTAAAATCTCCAGGCTAATCAGAATTAGCCTATCTACTGTAATTCTCATCACCAAACTCTGCACTGTCACACTCATTTTCTTTAGTCCATTAAAACCATTTGATTAAGAGACTGGATAAGTGTCCATGAACACTGGGAAAACCATGGTAAAGAGGGCATAGTCACACTCACTGCAGTATTTACACATACAAACCTCCAGCACACAGACATCTCTTTCCAAGTGTCAGCCCAGTGACCTTCTGCTCAAGGGCCCCAGAGGTGAAATCCTTGGCTGTTTTATTATTCAGCCCTTAGTTAAAGTTCATGTTTCTGTCTCAGGGCACTGAGGTTTAGCCTGTGGGCATCAAGCTGTGTTGCATGCAAGAAAATATTGTTGACCCCATGGAGGAAAACAAAGGGATTGGGCCAGTGCATAACCATGTGTTTGTTTACAATGGCACAATTCTAGGAACGCGCTGGCTTACTGCAGCACATCCCAAACCCCAGGAATTAAAAGAGCTGCAGTGAAGGGGAATTGAACATCACATTTTCCAAGCCCCCTGGTTTCTCTCTGGGAGCAATGCTTTCAGCCCCACCCAGCAGCAAAGTGCAAGCATATGTGACACAGTGACAACCTCGCTGCCACCAGATGCTGGGACAAAAGCTTGGTGCTCCCAGGGCAGCTCAGCTCCCTCAGGGCAAGGGGACACCCCACACCTTCCTGTGCCATAAAAACAGATACTGAAATGATCTCCAAAAGAAAGGAAAGCATGAAATAAAGCAGCTCCTGTCTTCTGACCTGACTGTCTCAAATTTTCTAACATTTTCCATTACTTTATAAAACCTCTGACAGACCCTGGTAGAACATCAGTGATTTGTGGCATGTAGAAGTTTTGCAAGTTTTAAAATCAAACTGAAAGAAATACTTTTCTGAAACTAATCGCAAGTCCTATCTTTCTGTGGGGCATTGTGTCTAAAAGAGGATGTCATGTGCACGCTTTTCTTGGTACAGATGGTCTGGTGGTTTCTTTTCCCAGCTGGGTTTTCTTTCTTACTGTTTCTCATGTATCACCACCCCCTCTACTGCCTGTCTTCCATTTCAGCAAATGGGCTTCCTTTAAAAGGTTTTTTCTTTGCAGGTTTAGTTACCAGGAAAAGATTTCCATCATGCTGCTATCCCATCTTACCTTGAGATCTTCTAAAAGATAGTTTTCCCCCCTGTCTCATACAGCAGGTTCTAATGCCACACCTTTTGCTGTAAATCATACTCTGATGAACTTAAAGAAATATAAAAATATTCCTTCATCTCTAGATTCTCTGTGCTCCTAGTTTTTATTATTAGTTTTCTTACTTTTCCTGCAAAGTTGCATGTTTTGCCTTGTTTTGCTGTGCAGCCCTGCACTCCTAAGGCAGACCAGGACACATCCATTTCCCAGGCACACAGCAAAGAGCTTCTGCTGGCACACAAACACATGGCAAGGGCCTTGGGGGTGATGAATGACAACCTTGGACTCCTTTTCCACCAAAACCTCCTTTGGATTGGACAGGATTGTGTCTTTATAATATTCTCATGTGTCAGAACCAGTAGGAACAGTAGATACTGGGAGGAATCTGGAGTGGACTAACAAATCCCAGCAACTTTCAACTGGTGGAAAAGCAGCAGGAGGAGCTTGGGTGGCAGCCCAAGGCCAGGCCAGGGCCCAGGAGCTGCTGCCCAGCCCCACTCTGCCCAGGGCTCACTGGGAGCACAGAAAATGAAGGGACCATGCACAGGGAGGTTGGGAATGCACAGGTTCCATGTACTCTCAGCTGCATCTGTCCTGCCAGGCACAGAGCATCTGATGATCATCAATCAAAACATTTCTCAGGAGCTCTTGAAAAAAATTACAGTTTATTTTAATACTGTGAAGGTTTAAAAAAAACTGATAGAAACAGAGTGTGGACATTACAGTAGTCTTCTTTCAGAATAAAACCAAGAAATATTAGTAAGTTCCCTTTAGGAGCAAACTAGCCAAAATGAGAAAAACTACTGCATCAGGCAGCTGTTGCAGTGTTTGGAAATTTAGCAATGTAGGTGGTGCTGAGGAACACTGTGGAAAGGAGATGAAGATGTCTGGCTTTTTGGGAATGTTCTGGGAAAAGCAAAAAAGGCAGCAAAAAGGCCAAAATGAAGCAAGATCGAAGCTCTTTACTTAAAACCGAAAAAAGGCAACAAAAGTCCATATCGACCACAGGGCTGGGAGGACAAAAACTGAGATTCTGAGGCTGTGAAAAGGAACCACCTCCTGTTGTTTCACCTCTGTCTTCCAGATAACAGAATTTTAGATATTATTTCCATAAACATAAAATTGGATCACAAATTTATGTAGCGTGTTTTACTTTCCAATAAAAAGTGAATACAGACTATATATAGCATATACATAAAACTTACGGAAAAACATATACATAAATATATATAAAAATAGAAATATAAAAAAAACCAAACAAAAGTAATAAAACTGAGGACCTGGATATTGTTATGCACTTCATGGGCTGCTAAAGCAATTAAATTGATCTCCCCCTCATCCACTGGAAACAAACCCAAATTCCATATAGCAGTAAAAATATCACCAATCAGTACAATCTGAAACAAAGTTCTTGATTAATTCATGTAATTTCAGGCAGGTTTGCAGCCAGACTGTGAACACAGCAACATTAGTGTATATCTGGAGAACCCCATTGGAACTGACAGATTTCTCAGTTTCACATCTCTAATGCCCTGGTGGTTATTGTACGCTCGATTTGGGGTGGGTTTTGCCCATAAAGCAGCAGCAGAGATAAATGAATCCCCCAGGCCCTTTTTCTTGGGTAAAAGCTACCCTTCAAAGAGCTTGCATTGCTCTCAGAAGGCTGCACTGTCCTTTTCCCATGCCCAGCTCCTGCAGAAGCCTGACCCTGCCCATCCTGGCTGCTGGTGAAACCCTCTCCCCATCCACTCCCTCTGTACATCACCACCAGATGACATATTGACATTTATCATGTAAAAAACAAACAGTGGCACAGACAAACATTTCTGCTTCTAAGATTTCATGCTTTCACTTAGCTCAATTGAGCAATAATTTGTAGTCTTATGGTTCAATGTTTTATTTGTTTCCATTAACTTGAACTCATTTCAACTCCAAAGCAAAGTGTCCATATCTCCTTCTCTAATATCTCTTTTCTGATGAAGAAGCATTAAGTCATTTCACAGTGTCTTGCCCATTGAGTGCATATGCTAGATTAGGTATAACTGGTATCTACAGAGTGATAAATTTGTAAATAGCCAGTCCAGGAACTTCACAAGTAGGAAATTTGTCTTTCCCAATTAATGAATCTGCTTGAAAAGTCCTAAAATACATAATTACAAATTACATGGTTTATATGCACTGCTTTAGGTTTTTCCTCAAAATTACTTCACCAACATTTGCAGATTGGGATGGAAGCACTCACTGAGGCAGCACAAATTAACCACTGTAAGAATCACAGGAGTCTGCTCTCAGGGCAATCCCTTGGGATTTGATACTGGAATCAAATCAATCACAGATACAGTAAGCACTAATTTTGTCATTGGTTTGGATTTTTGGTTTTTTTGGGTTTTTTTGTATAACCTCACAGTTGTGCACTGAGCTGCCGAGCTCTTGGCAAACATTTCTCTGAAAAACTCCCTCTGTAGGACACGCCTTCAAGTGTGATTGGCAGCTCACTGTGGTTTACAAAAAACCCCTGCATAGATGTGCCCAGAACCCACTTTTTTAAAAAATAAAATAATTAAATGCCAAGTGATTACTGTGCTGCATCATCACCTCCATGCTATGCCCTCACTACCAAGAACTTGAGCTTTCCTGCCAAGCTGCCCCTGCTGTTATAGAACACCGATGCAGCCCCAAAGTGTCTGCATCATCCCAGTGAGCAGCTCCAGGTGCACTGAGCATCTCTTGTGGCTTCTGCCCCAAGTCTGATATCTCACTGTGAAGAACACCTGGTCTGAAGGACACAGCTGAAGGAAGGACAGAGGCTGATCTGGTGCTGCTGCCAAGTGAACTCCCTGTCACCCTTCCATGGCAGGATACTCAGTACTGATCCTCATGGATCTCAGAGATAATCATTTTAATTAATCTCAGAGGACAATTCAATATTTGGTTAAAATCTACAGTAATTTGGCTTTAAGATAATTTTCTGTATGGACACAAATATTTTCCTAAATATTTCCTTCTACAGGAAACATCACAATCACCTATGAAGTGTTTTAAACAAAACTTCTGCAAGAAATTTACTTTCCACTGCTACTCCCTTGCCAATAAATTTTACAGGGACCTCAGCAAGAACCAGCTGCTCCCTTCAACCAAGTCACAAATATTCTCCCCAGTGGTGAATGAGCACCTCATCCTGCATTCCAGAAACAGAGCCCATGGAATGACCCTGGGGAGCACAGCAACAGCAGGAAATAGCCTGCAGTGCCTCCCCAGGCTGAGCTCTGCTGTTTGACAGGCCAGCTGCTGCTGGGAGGTAGCACAGGAACCCCCTCTGAGCTTAAAAATACAAGAAATAACTTCTAAATGCCTGTGGAGACTTTGGTGAGATGCTAAAGTAAACTGCTGGGGAGGTGGTTACATGATCCTCATGTCTCGATTAAACAAGAGTTGTTTTGCTTTGCCATTAAAATAAAATAAAATAAAATAAAATTATTTTAAAAAATTAAAAAATAAAATAAATAACATAAAATTATATTTTAAAAATAAAAAATAAAAATAAAATTAAAATAAAAAAACTATAGTAAAATATAGTAAAATAAAATAAAATAAAATAACAAAATAAAATAACATAAAATAATTTTTTTAAAAAATTAGAAAATAAAATAAATAACATAAAATTATATTTTAAAATTAAAACAGAAAAATAAAATGAAAATAAAATTTAAAAAATAAAATGTAATAAAAAGTAAAAAATATATAATATTTATATAATAAAAAAGTAAAATATAATAAAATAAAACATAGTAAAATAAAATAAAATAAAATATAGGAAAATAAAATAAAATATAAGAAAATAAAATATAAAGTGGATGTAGATCGATCAAAAGAGCTTTCCTGCCTCTAGCACCTGTGTTCCAAGGGCTGTGTCCAAGGAACCTGGTGGAGCCAGGACAGCTGCACCACTGGTCCTGTGAGCCAGGTGCTGCTGCAGCCGTCACTTGACAGAGAATTCAAGCGCAGGCAGGGGAAGTGGAGCATGACAGTTCACTGAGACAGAGAGGCAGATCAATTATTGAGTGGTTCTGTCCTGGAAGGCTTCACTCAGCCCACAATATCACGTGGCATTGGCAGAAATTCTGCCTCAATCTCTGCAAGGATTGACTGTGTGAGCACTACGTGTCCACATCTTCAGTAACCAACGAGTCAGGGAGAAGAAAATGTCAACAATGTGGCAAAATATGGAAATACTGATTTTAAATACATGTATTAAAATACAAACTAGGGACACTGCCAAAACCACTAGACAACTATTAGAAAACTTAATAAATATTTTTCTTTATTAATAGTAACATCTTGTGCTACTATTAATGGGACTACTAACCATAATTATTAATGCTAACATCTTGTAACTAAAGTACTAAAAGACAATTTTTAATTTTGAGATATTTACAGCATATGTCTAGATTCTTTAGGTTTTGCATTTTATTTTACTTAGCAATTAAAACTGACTCACTTTTGAATTTGGTCCACTCTTTTCAAGACAGTTTTATTCTCTGAATTCAGCAGCAGAAACAGCAGTGTCTGAGATGAAAGTTTAGACTTAAAATTCTTTTGCTAAAGCTTCACCAAAAAATGTCAAAGAAACTTTCTTACTGTGCAGTCAGTGAAATTCTTCCCCAATATAAATCCACCAGCATTATCAGCAAAATATATAGAAGGAAACAGAGTGTCAATGCTAGCTTAGAAGAAGCAAACTAAGAAAAGAGCATCACACAACAGTGCTGAATCAAATTTTCTCCCTCTCAAGCCTGTAATTCCTCATCTTGTATGTACTTGATATTCCCCCTTTCTAACTTGCTATTTCCTGAAATTTGAAAACTAGAGAAAGAGAGAGAGAGAGAATTATAGCTATTTTTTCTACATGCTTTAAGAAGGCATAAGAGTTGAATCTAGCCAGGGAGCTTTCTTTAATATGTTTTTCATAACAATACATGTGTTTCTTCGTGCTCTACCATTCTTTAACCACTTCCTTGAGCTGCTAGGGCTTGCTTTCATGCTGAGGACACACTTTTACTTGCAATATGCATCCCATATTAATAGATTCTACTTAATGGAGTTTAAAAACCCCTTTGGAAGGATATCCATGCCACATTTAACACAGTGACCTTGTGTGCACTATGAGTATTATTTCAAATTGTTTCTCTTTTCTTGGTTTGCTCAGGTTGAGATGAGGGGGTCCTTGTCCCAGCACAGAGATGTGGCCATGGGGGACAGGGATGGGCAGCCAGGGCTGGGCTGGAATTTCTAATGGAGCCCTAAATGCAGACAGGGTTGGAACTCTGCACATAAGTGCTGGGAGACAGCAGTTTAGAAAAACAAAATTATCTTCATAAAATTAAGGAAACCATGAAGGCAGAAAGTTTTATAGACAAGGTGAGAGCTGGGGATGACATAAAGCTCAAGGTAGTGAAGAGGAATTAGGAAGGACACCCACCATTAGGCACAACAGCTTAAAATCACTATAAAAACTTTTCTTTCTGCAATGAACAAAGTTGTTTCCTTCTAATCCTTCAGGCTCCCAGTCAGATGTGGTGACAGCTGCTCATGCTATGATGCAGGGTCAAAAGAATTTTAAATATGTCTTTTTTTTAACCCTGCTCTTGAAGGAGCTTTCCTTTCTGGACACCTGAAACTGCTGGTTGCTGCACAATTTGCACAGCTGTGAAGGTCTCAATTTAGACACATTTAAGATAACTATCCACTCTGAGGGGGCAGAAATAGAGGATGCAAAGAATTTTGAAGCTAATAAATGATGATAAACTTCAGCTTCTACTTTTCTTACAGCAGTACTTTGGCTCAAATACCCCAAAGCTGATAGGCATAAATGCAACCTTCATGTCAGAACATGAGAAATATAAGAAGTAATGAGGCTCATTCTCTAGCAAACACCACATACAGTAAGAAAACTCCCATTAACAATAACAAGACACTTCTGTTAGTCATATATTGCCCCAAACTGGCAGCCACATGGAGGAGAAATGCAGCCTATGAGGGAAGAGAGGCATCCTTGACAGACCTTTCTCCAGAGCCCAGTCTCAGAGATTTCAAGCCAACACTCAATCTTTCAGACTTAAAAAAAAAAAAAAAAAAAAAAAAATATCAGAGGGCTGAACACAACCACATCTTGCCAGAATCAGAAATGCAAAGCTGCCAGCTGCCCCCAGAAGGTCTATGAGAAACGCTCCTGATTCCTCAGCCCTCAGCCTTTCCAGCAGCCTGTGATGGATGCACATTGTGCAGTGCCAGAGCTTCTGGAGAGCGTGCAGGGGTGAAACCTGGCAGCCTCTGCATGCCAAAACAAATTCATCAGAATTATAAATAAAAAGCAGAGTTATCATCCACCCCTCTCCAAGACATATCACAAAACAGTGACTCCTTCTCAGTTCTGACTCTGAAGGGAGACTTATAAAACATTTAGGTTTAAATATGACTATAATATGATGCAGTATTGAATAGTAGAGAATAAATGGGGACATCAGGTTTATGTTCATTGCAGTTCTCTCAGCATCTCATCTCTGTTTCCTTGTTTCTGTGCTGCAAATGCTTTTTCTTCATTTCAATATGTCAGCTCTCCTGGTACTGAAACTCACTGGTAAAATCACTTCTCCAACAAACAGACTAACTCATTAACATAATTACAGATTACTTTTTCTTTTGTTTGGTTACTTCAAAATGCCCTGCAGGACTTCACTGGCTTTACAGCATAGTCCCATTCTGAGGGAACAGTCAATGCAGGGATAGGGAGGAGTGAGAAGCTCTGGAAAGGTGAAGGACTCCTAGATCAGTTTTGCTGCTCCAACAGATATATCAGCAGCCTGAGAATAATGCTTTTCCAGTGTTATCTGCATCAGACTTGCTGAAATGCATGCAGACTGGAAAGACTGACCACATTTTATATCAGCTGATCTGATCACACATATTTCTTGCAGTTACAAACCTTCCTTCTTTTACAAGCCTAACTATCAGAGTTACAACACTAGTGGTATAAAATAGTGAAAAATAAAAAGTACAGGCCCCAGACAATAAATAGTGGTCTCCATTGGTGGGGTGTCAGGGAGAAGGGAGCAGAGCAGCTGCCTGCTGGCACTCTGTTCCTGCCTTGGTCAGGGAAAGAAGCTGATGGATATTCTCAAATATTTGACCCCACACACACTCAATTACCCAGTGAAAGTCACACAAAAGGCTCCTGCTGCTAGATAGGGCACACTACAGCACATGGGATATACAAAGGACAGCCATGGAATTTATCCAGCCCATTAAGGTGACCCAGTCCCTGCTCAGAAGCCCTGACAGCCTCAGAGATGAGCACTATGAATGGAAGCTTCCATACTTCAACTTCTGCCCTTACTTTTGCTGCTGCGCCCCTCATGAAGGCCAGAGCAAATCTGAATTTACTGAATGCTGCCCATCTTTTCTTTGTATCTGTACTTTTTTTCAGAATTCTTGACAAAATTATTTTCAAAATTTTTGACAACCACCCATGCTTTCATCTGCGATACACACTGAGAAATGTGTTTTATATAACAAGTAATGGAACAAGGCTTCAGTGAGGGGTTTCTTTGACAACCACCACCTCTCCTAAATGAGAAGCTGAAGATACTCCCCAGAGCATTGCCAACAAAGGCCACATTGTGAGGAGGGTGACAGCTGGAATTCCTGTGGCAGTTCTATTTTGAAAACTTGTCTGATGGGAACACCTCCACTGCTGCCAGCACAGGCTAATGCTGCTGCTTAGGCTAAGCAAAAATAAACCAAACCAAAAACCAATAAAATGCAAAATAATTTTTCAGAAAAGCCAAACATTAAAAAACACTTTTGATTATTTTCTGTTTTCAAGCACTGAAGACAGGTGTCATTTTATTTTACTCCCTTGATTTAAATTTGTTGTTATGAAATATTTCTGCTTGGGTACAAGCACTAGAGTCAGGTCCCTACTGTGAAATGGGCCCCAAAAATACATGCAATACACAATCCCTGTTGCACAAAATTGACTCTTTAAGGTAAAAGAGATTTGAGGAGAATGACTGAGTATTTAAATTAAATAATCATTACTCTCCTTACCCATCTAAGCCATAATCAGTAGCTTCTTTTATTTGTCCTACATTATGGTTATTAATTATTTTCATACAAAGCGCATGTTTTGGGGGAGGGTTTTCATCTTGTTGATGAGCTGAGGAAAGGATCTTTGCACATACAGGCAAATAGGAAACAAATGTGTGTATATGTGGATGCATACACATGTCTCTATATTAAAAAAAAGGCAAGTGGGTGGAGAATGAAAGTATCATTGGTAAAATGAAGGTTATGGGTTAGGAGAGGAGAAGATAACAGAGAGCAGCAGAACTCTGAAGGGAATTGAGATGAAGACAAGAAGCTTAAACTTTGTATGCTGAAATGAGAAAGAAACATTGAGAAGGAATGTGCCCAAAGTGACAGGCAAGGAGACAATCCTGGACACTCCACACCATGGGGACTGTGCAGGGCCTCCATCAGGCAGTCCAAAGGCAAAGCCCAAAGCAGAGCTCTGGCTGGGCTCACAATCCTCAGCCTGAAAACATTCTCCCACTTTGCACATTGCCCTTCCTTGCTGCTGCCCCTGCTTTGCCTGGGCTCCAGGGCTTGCTGGACCCCATGGTCAGAACATCCAACTCCCCAAACAGGCAGAAGGGCAGTCCAGCAACAAGCATAGGGAGCTTCTGTCAGGCTGAACCCAGGCTCTGGCAGGGGGCAGAGTGGGTCAGAGAAGGGGAAGGAATCAGGGTGGGAGCAGGCAGGAGGAAACCTTCCCAAATTTGGTGCTGGAGAGATGTGAGACTAACTTAGCAGTCAGACATGAACTCCATCCTGGGGGGAGGAAGGTTACAGGACTTCGGACAAGATGCTCAGATAGTTTGGGCACAAAGAACAGAAGGAAATTTGTACATATACACCAAATTAATTGATGATTGATTGATGTATACCTTCAAGAGCAGCAAGAAGGCAAAGATCATACCCAGTTTTAGACTCCTGGAACAAAGCTTACAGCAGAAATGCCAACAGCAGCAGCTTAGTTTTGACTCTCAAATTTCAGTAATAGTAAGAGATTATGGAAAGAAGCCAGAGGCAGAACTTGGGGTGACTGATAAAAGGATGATTAGTGAAAGTCTGATTAGCATAGGGAAAAGAAAGATGATAATGAGACCATCAGGAACTGGTTTTTCTGACTGCTTTTACATTGTCTGTCATTTCAACACCTCAGCTGGAAACCAGAGGAGGGCTGAAACCACTGTGCACAGGATTCCTACTTCCATGGGTTGCAGCACCACACAGAAGTGGGTGGGTTTTAAAAATATGAACCATGTATATATCAATTGAAGGTATTCCTATAACTGTGGATAATTTGGAGCAAAGGAGGTGTGCACATAGGTATTTGTTTACTGCTGGTTCTGAGGTGTGAGTGCCCCAGTGTATCATTACCAGAGTTATTAATTATGTTACCCTTGATCAATCAGAGCAGGCCGTGCTGAACTCAAGCCCAGAGCACCTGCAGCAACACCTCACTGCTATTGCTCTTGTCCTGCCAGGCAGCACCAAGCACCCAATGCTGTGTGGCCCTTGCATTTAAACAGAAGATTTCATCTACCAAGTGGAGCTCCCAGAGTATCCCCTAGAGAAGTCCAGTTCCAAAAACCTTCCCTTGACTTGTACCCTGCACACAGCAACTGGGGAACCACAGCTCTCAGGTACCCACACACAACATGTGGCAGACCTGGAAAAAATGACAGTCCAGAGACAGAATGGTACAAATTACATGAAAATAAATGATCTGGCTGACAACATGCTTACCTTCAAACTAATCACATATCTACATTTGAATATTTTGAATGAATGTTTTCAGCATATCAGGACCATCAGATGAGCTGAATGGCAGCTTCAGGGTCTCTGCTGAGGAATTCCAGATTATCTCATGGGGCATGGCTGCAGGGGCAGCAGGTGAATTACAGCACCCTCTGCTTTACATTTGTGTTTGATATAAGATCAAATGGAATGGCTTTTTATGACTTCTGAACACTGAGATTTCAGTGTTGCATAAGCAGAACGACACCAGCAGAGAGAACTCAAAAACCAAACATTTTTGAGTAATCACTGAAGCTGTACTGCCTAACTGCAGACAGGTTTTATGGTTTATTTGTTTGTGTGCCTCTATCCAAAAGGTCTCATCTCCCACAAGAGGGTTGCCCTACAACACCTTATCTGCTGTAAGTTTTTCTTGTTTGCTTACTGTAGTGCTTTCAGGGGTTGTTTTAGTGTTCTTTTGTTTTTCAAACACAGAGAACATCTTGATTTGCCTTTGAACACAGTTCACTTTGCTTTCACAATACCAGACAACACTCACCTTTCCCTAAGAATGGAATATCACACGCCGCTAATCCGAATTCCCTCTGAAGGGTCAGTCCCAGATGCCCCTGGTGCCAACCTTGTGTCAGTGAGCAGGATGCACTCCAGACAGAAATACTTCTGACAGCAAGATATGGATCTGAGAGCCAATGTTCTCCACCAGATTGCATCACTTCAGCCTAAAGTAAAACCCCATAGTTCAGTGACAATCCTACTGAGATTGTAGGGGCCTGCTTAAGCAGGTTTGTAAGGGTTTTTAGCAATGTCCAACTCATGTTTTTTGGTTTTTTGGGTTTTTTTTCTTAATTATTTGGACTAAGCATGAGCCTCAGCCTGTGGCTGTGCAGCAAAACAAGAAAATAAGGCAAAGAGTAGCAGGTGGGTGGTGAGGAGGAATTAAAGCAACAGTTCAGTGGACTGAGCAATCTCATTTCTTGGCCTTAAATCTGTTTTTGTTATGTCAACTTGTCTGATATAATTGTATGAGGAATAACAAACTCTGTGAGAAAGTAAGAGCTCTGCAGGGTACACTAAAGTCTCACAAGGTGATTGATCATGGCATCTGGTAAATCTCTGGGCAGCAAGTCCATGTGCTTTCCATGATCCCCAAAGGAAAAGAGTGCGGAGTGGAGTCTGTGCTATACATGGCATCCACAAGAGTCTCACTGATTGCTACTTCAAAACCAGGAAAAACAGCAGTCCAAAAACTATGAAGATGAATAGAAACTTTTTACCATATTGATTCAAACTGCTGTTGCTAGAGAATCAATTTGGAAAAAAAAAGTAATTTTCTTACTCATCTTCAAAAATTTGGAATAATTCTAATCCTTTCAGTAATACATTCAGCTGACATTAAAACTATGCATCATGTCTATTTTTGACAGCCAAAAAGACAAGCCAGATCTTTTCAAAAGTTATTTCCAGGAATTTATAGTTAATTGGCCCAGTACTCATAAACTAAATAAAGTGCAAGAGCAAATAACACAAATGGGAGCATAAACACAAACGGGAGCCTTAAACACAGAGATTTGAAGTTCAGTCTGCATGAATGTCTCAGCCTGCAGCACCTGGGGTTTGCATTCCTGCAGGGAGGACACAGGAGGAGCAGCAGGGCTGGGAGAGGCTCCTGCATCCCACACCAGCACAGCACTGCAGGGACCAACCTCCATTTCCATCCTGGCTTTGTGCTGTCACACCAAAGGCATTTCCCTCTGGAGATTACTCAGCTCACCCTACACATTCCCTGCTAATTTTGGCATCCACTGACCAGGCAGAAAGTGTTCTCCACCAGGAAAAGGAGAAATGAGCATTTGTTTTCCAGGACAGTGGTTGGTCTTCCCTTCTCCTTGCCTGGTTTCCAGAGTGAGGAATGGAACACTGCCTGTGGGAGGGAGTGCTGAGGGGTGCCAGCAGGCTGTGACACAGCCCAGGGCACACACTCTGCTGGATCCATCCTCACACAGCACAGGACACACACTCTGCTGGATCCATCCTCACACAGCCCAGGGCACACACTCTGCTGGATCCATCCTCACACAGCCCAGGACACACACTCTGCTGGATCCATCCTCACACAGCACAGGACACACACTCTGCTGGATCCATCCTCACACAGCCCAGGACACACACTCTGCTGGATCCATCCTCACACAGCCCAGGGCACACACTCTGCTGGATCCATCCTCACACAGCACAGGGCACGCACTCTGCTGGATCCATCCTCACACAGCCCAGGACACACACTCTGCTGGATCCATCCTCACACAGCCCAGGGCACACACTCTGCTGGGACCCTGCTCACACAGGGTCATTTCTCCAGGTGTCAGTCACCACTGGTGTGTTATTACCTGCTGCCACCAAGGACAAAAGCTCACTGCACTCTTTGAGGATAGCTTTCAACTCAAGTATAGGTTTGGTTTGGCTTCTTGTGGTTTATTTCTTTCTGACTTGGGTGCACTCACACTGCCTGTGCACTAATCCAGCTCCCCTTACTGCTAAAATCAATTCCTTTCCATTTCAGCAGTATGAGCACCATCACTCCCATAAAAGAGGCATTTTAAATCCATGAAGGCTTCACTGAGAAAAGCCCTCTGTGTCTCCATGCCCATGGGGAGGACAGTGCTTTCCTCAAGGGGCCATTTTCAAATGCCTGTACAATGTTCATTTCTGAAAGGCGGCAGAGGGAGTAAAATGTAACTGTGCTGTCACAAAAAAAGGACAAATACAAGTAGAACTGGGACTGACAACCACATGGTGATCTTGTCACAGGACTCCTGAGGCACCAAATGCTGATTTATCTCACTAAAGAGAAATTCACTGCAGAGTCCCAAGGATTCCTCACACTGCTCTAGGTGTCTTTGCACCAGGCATGGTATTAGCCAATCATTTAAAAAAACTTTGTGAATATTGGCTTTTCTTCTCCATAACCCTGAGCTGAGCAGACAACATTTCCCATTTCTCAGTGAGTCTGTCAAGCAGAGGATGACAAAGGACAAAACTGCTGAGAATATGCTGATTTTTAGATTCCCAACCAGAAATTCAAGCAGCTCACTGCCAGTGAATTTTGCACTTTGTAGAGGATTTGCCCATCCAAAACAGACACCCAGGGACTGCAGTGCTTTGTGTGAGTACTCAGCATCTCTTTTACAAGGGTTCAAATCTGAACACTCAGAAACAGCTTCATTTTGAGACAATTGCCTGGGATTTTACAATTGTAGTTGCATAACAACAATTACAATATTCAAAATATTAAAAACAGATCTCCCAACTCAGCTCTTCCCATCGTGCAAGCAGATTAATGATACAGATTTCACAGATTCTTCCTTCATCCTGGGCAGTGTGCTGTGGCCATGCTATCAGCCCTCAATCCCATGAATTTCTGTCCATCTCCGCATTCTCCCATCCTGTTTTCCCCATGGAGATGGCAGTAGGACAGAAAGCTGAAGGCTGTCGATGCACACATTGCTTTGTAACAATAATGTAAACAGCTCTTTGTAGCTTATTTTGGAAAACAAGATGAAAGTCTGACCTCAGCGAGTTAAATTTACTTTTGCATCTTCTAAAGCACAAAAACAGATCTCCCAGAAGTGCTTTGGCATGAATAAGGGTTTTTTTTAATGAGTGGTGTTCCCCTGAGATGAATATCTCATTTTAAAAATAAATATAAGTAAAGCCAGCAAAACAAATAATTATTATAACATGACAGGAAAAGAAAACATGGTTCTATGGTATGAAGAACATGCAAAGTTGCTCTGGAAAAAAAGTTACAACTTAAGGAAGGTTAAATGATTTTCTGGAGGTGAGAGAACACTTAAGAGTGGTTGCACAAGCCAGCACTAAGGTCCCTTTATAACCCAGCACCTTCACTCCTTAAGCACCAGCCCAGATAGGAGTGTGAGAACATTTACTTCTGCCAGCATTGGCCCTGTCTCCAGGCCTTTTCAGGGATTTCTTGGCTAGATGTGGCTTCTATGGAACCCTTCACAGAGTTCCATAAACTTGTCCAGTCTCCTCCAGAGCCACAAGAACTTTCAGCAGTCACAACATCCTTTAGGCAAAGTGTCTAACCACTCAATTACCCATCCTATGAAAATCCACTTTGCTATTTATTGCATTTAGCCTGGCTCCTGCTAGCTTCATTTGGTGTCCCATGGCTTTTGTTGGAAAGAACTTAATCCCTGCCCATCATTTCCACACCATTCACAGCCATGACCTTGGTGAAGCTCTCCTCTGCTCCCACCTCTTCCCTGATTCCTGTCCATGGGTCTGTCCTTGCCAGCCCAGGTGCACCATGGTGTCCCCCCACACAGCAAGGCTTGGTCAGGCAGGCTCTGTAGCTGCCATGGCAGGGGCTTCTTTGGGGCTTCCTTTTCATCACCAGCCAGCCCTTGAAAGGATAAGGGTTTATGAGCAGTGCCTTGTCCTGATTGCATTATTCCATTAGCTCAAAGAGCAGAGCTTTAGCTCCCAGTAATCGAGGCAGCAGCAGCAGCCTGAGCTTTGTGAGGGATTACTGCCCTGAGCCCTGGGAGGAGCAGCTCAGCCCTCAGTCTGTCCTCTTCTCCATGTCCAACCCCCACAACCAAAGCCAATCACAATAAGCCCCCTCTGCTAACAGCATCCTCATAATGAATTTCCCACAGCTGCTCCTGGGTCCTGTTCCAACCCTAAACATCCCCAAATGCTCAGAGAAATTGCAAGATCCTTTCCAGGTTTTGGGCCCAGCCTGGTTTTTGCCCTCACAGCATCGCCCATGGCCAAGCTTCCAGCACAGCATTCATCTACACAAATGTGGGTGTCCATGAGTAACCCATTCATCCAGCACTCCTCTCACCATGGGACAGATCCACTCTGGAGCATCTCTGGAGCATTTCTGCTCTGAAAGGAGCCAGAAGAGCTCAGAGGAAACCACGAAGTACCTACTTTTTTCCTATTGACTATACAAGAATAGAAGATGAGTAACTCAGGTGCAAACCTTTACACTCCAGACTTCTGAAGTTAGACACCTCTTGACAACAAAAAAGGATTATACACGCTAAAATAATGGATTTTTTCCTAGATAAAAGGTTATATTAATTCAACAAACACAAATTTTAACAATTCCTACACACTGAGTTTCAAAGTTTGTTATTAAATGCAAAACTGTTTATGATTATAAACTCTCTACCCAATAAAATAAATAATTAAAGAAGAGGCTTTTTCTTTCAATAGAGATTTAGAAAATAATTGAATTCTCTAAATAGCTGCAACTACTCTGCAGCCCATTTAGAAAGACACAAACAAGGGTAATTTTATTTAAGACAATGAATCTAATTTCTTTTTGATCTTGCATGTAATATCCGCAAAGGACAAAGAAAAAGCTTCTCAGAGCTCTGTGGATCTTCTCCTGCAGCATCTCAGTCAAAATACATTAGAAATGGTAGAGACCTAGTTCACTGAACTCTGCCCAGTGCCTCTCTTGAGTTGTCTTCTTACTCTTTGTTACATTCTAGGCCTAAGCATCCAAAATGTTGAAATGCTGTTGCCCAGTTAGAAATCATGGTAAGGAAGGTTTCCCTCATGTTCAGCTTGAAATTTTCTTTTGGTTCACCCAACTGTCCCTTACTGTAGCTTTTTTATGTCCCCAGATGGTTTATATGTTGTTTATGCTCAGGGGGGAGCATAAACAACCCCTCCTCCTTGTTCATATTTATCCTTCAAATATTTCTAAATCAAAATACATCCCTCAAAACCCTGAGGTGCTCAAGGAGACTCTACAGTCCTACAGCTCTTCTCCCAAGCAGGTCAGAGCTCAGGACCAGCCCCTTGTGTTCCTGTAGCTGACAGTCAGAGCAGCTCCTCCTGCCAAGGCTGCACCAAAGGAGAAATCCAACACCCAGCTGAGGCAGGGAGAGAGCTTTGGCTCACATTAATGCCTTGTTACCAGAGGTTCCAAAGCCAGGATGGGCTCAGGGATCACCATGGACTCCTCATCCACAGTAGGAATTAACACACTCATTGCCTGGGGCTTTTGCATGCTGGCAGCAGATCCAAGAGGCCCAGCCTGAGTCATTGCCACCTTCTCCAGCTGGGCAGCCACCATGGCTTCCTTCTGCTCCTGGAATCATCCAGAGGAGTAAAGACACTCAGGGATTGCCACCATGCTCCAAGCCACCAGCAGGTATGTGGCAGAGCAAGGCCATTCATTATTGCAGCACCTGATAGATGTTTCTTATCAAATCTTCATGATTTGCCTAACAAGTTTCTGATTAAAGCCTGGAGGCCAAATTCTCTCCTCTACCTATACATTTCCTTTTGGGAAAGGGAATGCATATGAACCCAGCCTGGCAAATCGAATGGTATTCATTCTGCCATTCAGCTTCATCCTCTCTATTTTCCCTTTAGCTCTTCTCACCTAGGATTTCATATTCTCATGCAATTTTATGCATGCTCATTACATTACACTGTATTTCATCTTCTGGGTATAATCACTGGCCTCAGCCCCATAAACTAGATGCAATTTCCACAAAATTAAAGTAATTCCTCACCTGTAAGGTTCCATACAGCACAGTGGAGAGCAGCATTAATGGGAACAGCCCAAAATGTAAACTGTGCAGTCCCATCCCACCGTGTGTTCTCAGACAGCTTCACACAACTTCAGCACTGTGGAACCTACTGTTATTAATGCCACCATTCTTGTTGAAAAGGGATGCAGGTGCCTTTGAACAGCTGCTAAAGAAAAGAGCCAGAAAATGAGGTTGTACTCCTAAAGACTTTGTAATCTATTTCTAAAAGTCTGCAGTAATGCCAGCTGGACCCTGGTGAAGGTGCACATGCTGATGTCTCTTGGTTGTGCTACAAGGGTGTGGGCACAGAAGGCCAGTGCAAGCAAGCAAGATGCCCCAGAGAGAGAATGCTGATCCTGTGGAATCCACAGACATGGGTGCAGCTGTAGATGACAAAGGATATTTGTATGGAAAGGCCAAGAAATTCACCTCGTGAGGGTTGGGAACATGGAGGGAAAAAGGAAGGAAGGTGTGACTAGAGAGGGATAGTGCTGAGAGCTGGAAGGCAGCTGGGATCAACCATGGAAGGAGAAAGGGGCCAATGGACTCATGGTCAGCTCAGAGACCTACAAGCAGCCCTGGGATATTTGCTTTGTTACAGCTTCCATCTAATATCAAACAAAGCATCCAGCTAGAACAGGCTGTTCTCTTGCCAGTTCCCTGTGGCACCCCAGCCTTAGACTTTGCTAGTTTTGTGTGTGTGTGTGTTTTTGTTTTAATCATCATGTAAGAGGATTTCAGATATTTTTCCCCTGGTGCTTTCACTCCATTTAGCATTGTGAAAATCTCCTCTGCTTTGTAGTTTAGCTCTGCCTAGGGTTTGTGTTTTGCACGCTCTGATTGAATGAGGGCACTAATCCAACAATGGGGTTGCCCATGAAAATATGTTCAACCTTTGCTTCAAGTTATAAAGGAAAATAAATCCCTGCTTCTCACAGAGATGGAGATTGACTTTATTAGGTCAAGGTTTATTCAAAATTAAAATATTGAACCATATTATGAAGCTAAGCCAAATAGTGACAAAAGCTGTGATCCTGAAATTTCACCCAGAGACGCACCTCACTTTTGATTTCCAGACATTCTGGATAGGTGATGTCTCACTCTGTGCATGCCCAGAGCTGCCTCAGCCTCAGCAGGGCCCAACAGCTCAGCACTGCAGCCTGAGCAGGCTCCAGAGCCCAGTGTCCCCTAAGGGGCTCTGTCTGAAGGGTGTTTTCAGAACACACAACAAGATTAGGCGCCCCATGAAGTGCACTGATGGCAGATACTTCCTTTTAAAATAGAGCCAAGGGAAGCCAGCAACCTTCTCACCTATCTCTCCTATTTAATAGCCTGGGGGTGAGAGCACACACCCAGGAAGAAGACCCAGGCTCAGTTCCCTACGCTGAGCCCGGGGTAATCCACAGCAGCCTCTTAGGGGCACCTTGGTAAGGTTCATCTGAGACCAAGCCCTCTCCAACCCTGCTACCGGAGCTGCCAAACACAAGGGAATTCAGGACCACCAGGACAGACTGAAAGCACACTCTCATGTCCTGGCTGCCTGGGGCAAATTTGGCTTCTGCTCCCATATGAGTCCTCGCATTTCTTCAGATCCATAGCACTGCCTACCATGGTGATAAATCAACAAAGACAAGTATTCCATAATGCAAAAAGTTAAAATATCTAAATCTTCTTACTATAGGGTTGCCCTGTCTATTCCAACCAGATTACTACATCCAAGCATCTAAACATCCTTTCTTAATATTTGTTTCTGCCACAAAAAATAGGAAAAAACACAAACCCATAAAGACTTTGGGAAAAAAAAAAAAAACAAACAGCTTTCAAACAGAAAATCTCAAAACAAATAAGAAGGCATTAAGTAGTGCAGGACCAGCCTTCGAATAACAGGATTTATTACACCCATTTTCTACTGTCACACCTCCCCCTTCCCCAATCAGCTGCAGCCTGTTTCAAATGCTAAGACAAGTATAGATTTCTGGCTCCATTCCCAATCCATTTCTCTGCTTCAGGGCTTCTCCTATTCTCTCCTGCTGACTTGGAACTCGCATAACAACATTGCTAAGCCATTTCAAAAGGCTAGGAAAGGAAGTTTGGTATCTGCACCTGTAACTCTCATTGCTTTCACTATTTCCAGCTTCTTCCTTAAGCCAAGTTTAGATCCCCCATTTAACTGACATGCAACATCCTCAGATGAGGAGCTCTTTACTTTCAATAAGGCTTCAGAGACTGACACCATGAGATAACCCACACAGAACTCAAAGAAAGATGGTTTGGGATTGAGGAAGCAGCTAACAGGAACATGAGGACTGAGGACATTAAGAGAGGAGTAAATGATGGGGAATCAGACATGGAGCTTCTAATTAGTTACTACTTGTGCTTAGGAACTACCCAGCTGGTGAATTGTAGGTTAGGGATTTTTCCTGAGACAAAATTATGCACCACACATCAAAACACACAACATATTCCTGCACTGTTATCTCTGCATCTGCCTATTTCTCCATTCCATACACCCTTAAACCCCAAAACTGTATCTTTCCACACCTTTCTAGGGCCCTTCTATTCTGATTTGTCTGTGAACAACTTCACATCTATCTTGTTTCTTAGCCCTTCTGTCTCTTTCTCTGGTCTTGGCAGAAGGATGGTCAGCACCTTTCAAAAGCTGCAGCTCTCCCCCAGCCTCCTCTTCCCACAACAACAAATGGTTACCTCTAGCCAGGATTCCAGGGGAAAAGCAAAGTAACATATTTCTGCGAGATGTGTTGTCCTTGCACGGAGAAGACACTTGGAGATGCAAAGCTCCTTCCCCTTTTCCCCCTCCTACTCAAATTTGCTAAAAGGTTGCAGCTGTCTCAGCAGAAATGCACCACAGCAGGTCCTAATACTCATTAGGAACATTGAAATCCCAGAATATCCTGAGCTGGAAGGGCCCCACAAGGATTACTGAAGTCCAGTTCCCGGCCCTGCACAGGGCAGTCCATGAATACCAACCCCATTACCCAAAATCTTAAGAGCATGGCAGCAGCAGGAGTTTGTCTTTCCAGCTTCCAAGCGTGTGTGCACAAGTTTCACTCTGTTCGTGCCCTGAGCCCCCAAGCTCTCCTTGCTGGGTCCCGGGCAGCTCACCTTGCTGCAGCAGCTGCCAAAGCCGGGGTCCATAATGGAGAGGGTTCCCCCTCCTGGCACAGAGTTGGGAAGAGGCGGCTGAAGCCGCTGGGACCCAGCTCAGCAGCCGCAGCAGCCTCTGCTGGCAGGAGGCTGCAGCGGGGCCCCCGCTCCACCGACAGCCTCGGGCACCCCGAACCTGGCCTCAGGCTCACCAGGGACAAGCAATACAATTCCATTTCTGCACATCTGTCTTCTCAGTGTTCGATCTTTCAGCAGAATGCATGGCCACGCTGGTCCCCCACGCTGTCACTAGGGGCGGGAAGTCCTTAAACCAGCCGAGATGCTGCTGGAACACTTCGAGGAAAGCACCCCCGTTTCCCACAGCCACAAGGAATTCTGCTGCTCTGCTCGCAGCCAGCAGGGGAATCACACTGCAGCAGTGGCTCCAGGGAAGGTGAGAACTGCTAAAAGCAGGTTTGATAACTTTCTGCCACCTTCCCCAAATTTTCGCAATCAGCCAATGTCCCTGTTGAGTAAAGAACAATCCCATTGTGCAAAAGCAGAACACTGGAAGGATATTTCCCCTCCATGCTGTAACATGAGCTAAAAATATTGATTTCAGAGCAGTTGTCACCAAATGTAACTGCTCTAAAATTTCTGAAAGCCTTTGCAGCCTCCAGCAGAGCCTGAATACAGAGATGCTCTGTCACAGTTGTTTCCTCCATTACCACAGGTGATGGCTTGAAAAGCATTTCTGTTGTCCATACTTTAACTAGCATGTAGCTAATTGGAAGTTTTCACAAGCGTTTATACACTTAAAAATGAACAATATATCCCACAAAGGATTTCTAAAGACAACAAAAACTTTATTCAAAATGCTACTCTCTAGCACATAAAGCACTAAATGCTGGTTTTCAGTGCTCTGTAGGAGTGGTATCAAAACTTTGGTCTTTATGGACAGGGTTTAATGGGATTTTTAGTTTCATAATTAAAAACCAGACACAACCATAGCAAACTCCTGAAGAAAACCTGGTTTTAGTGTCCAAGAGCTCACTGAAGCACAACAGTAATAAAACCACATTCTAAGGAAGGCTAGGCCAAACCACTTGTTACAGAAGCAGACAGAGGAGTAGAAACTTGTGACATACCTTTAGAGGCACAGATTTTAAAGAAGTGTTAAGATGCTACATACAAATGTCATATACAAAGTGTGCTACGTACAATTGCCATGTACAAAATGTGCTATGTAGGCACTAGAGCCTAGAAGGTACAAAAGGAGCAAAAAAGCATGAAAGGAGCTGGTCACAGTGAGGAGGTGGATGCAGAAAGAAAAGCCCCTGAAAAGAGAAACAACTTTCCTGTGTCTGGAGCTCAGGTAGCCAAGCACTGCTGCAGAGGTGCAACAGCACAATGGCCATTTCAGACAGTGTGGAAGGGAATTCTGAAGGATGCAAAGCCCAGAGTGCACATTGACAGGAAATGTGGATTAAATATTCCACAAAAACCTCTTTCAAAACAAACTTCTTGAAGATCTTTTCAAAAGCCTGTATTTATTTTACAAAAGGATTTATAAAGCAACAACCAAAAAAAAAAAGTTAAAAAGTCAAAGGCAAATCCAAGCATAAACCAGCTATTTTACCTGTTGTATTTTCATCTTTGTCACTGGAGATGACCCACATAACCTACCGTTTCCTGAGCCACCTCAGTTAATACACGATTAAGAAGTTTATCCCGTGCTTCCTGGCATTTTTATGCACAGTTTCTGATCTTTGTCCCTATATTAAAATTAAGTTCACACAGGTCACAGCCTCCTTTGCCACCTGTGAATACCCAGGGCTGTGTCCCTGCACCTTCCCCCTGCCCAAAGGTGACAGTGCTCCCGCTCTCCCTGGGCTCTGCTGCCAAAGCCAGGCTTGTCCCTGTGCCTTCCCCAGCTGCCAAAGCCAGGCTTGTCCCTGTGCCTTCTCCTGCTGCCAAAGCCAGGCTTGTCCCTGTGCCTTCCCCAGCTGCCAAAGCCAAGCTTGTCCCTGTGCCTTCCCCAGCTGCCAAAGCCAGGCTTGTCCCTGTGCCTTCTCCTGCTGCCAAAGCCAGGCTTGTCCCTGTGCCTTCTCCTGCTGCCAAAGCCAGGCTTGTCCCTGTGCGTTCCCTGCTGCCAAAGCCAGGCTGTCCCTGCACCTTCCCCCCCTGCCCAAAGGTGACAGCGCTCCCGCTCTCCCTGGGCTCTGCTGCCAAAGCCAGGCTTGTCCCGACACGCGGCCCTTAGCGCACGGGAACCCGACCAGGAAGGCAAGGAGCAGATATTCCAGCTCTGCCTGTCAAGTCTGCTTTTCAAAGGTTGTGCCTGGGTGTGGGAAAGAGTAAAGAGGGTCTGCCAGTCCACATGCAAAACTCTGTGCTCTGCTGCCCCAGCTGCCAGGGCCAGAGCACTTCCCCACCTGTCCCTCCCCACTGCAGTAATACCAGGTGCGCTCAGCGGCACAAGCTCCGCTTCTTTCCCATCTTATCTGCCAAACTACACATGTCCATTAAAATGCACATTGTAAAAAGCTGAATGCCCAGTGCTCTGAAAGAGAGAGAGCATCCAAAACAGCCAAGGCTACTGCCTTGAGGAAAGAGGGTTGAGGAGCAGCTAGTGGAGTTTCTCAATTAGGTCACTCAAAAATAATAGAATGGTTTTGGTTGGAGAAGACCTTAAAGATCACCTAGTTCCAATCCCACTGCCATTGGCAGGGACACATTCCACTACACCAGGCTGCTCAGCGCCCTATCCAGCCTATCCTTGAACCCTTCCAGGATGGATGACAGCTATTAATTTGTGGGGTCTTCTCCATGGATGGAGGTTTTTTAATGCTAGAGCCTATTTTCATGCAGATAGATGGTTTCCTTAGCCCAAAATGAGATTACTGCTGTTCCCAAGAGGAATGTTACAGCTTCCCAAATCTCTTTCACCAGCTGCAATGGGCACATCTCTGATTCACAGTCATGACTCAGATTTTAAGCAGGGAATATTTTGTGGGTGTACATCTATTCTCCTCAACTTGTGGCTGCAGTAAGGCTTAGATACACCATTACAGGCACACTAAAACATGTGCCAGCAGACACCCACATGGGGGAAGGGAGAATTTCACTTGGAATCACTGAGGCAAGGCTACAGATGAGGTTCACATAACTCCTTTTCATGGCTTCAGATGGCAGTCAGGCAGAACATACGGGCAAACCTGTAAGCATCATTTTGAAAGCTCAATTTCCAAGTCATTTTGAATCACCAGATGGTGAGATGACCCCTAAATGTAAATGTTCAAATATTCATTACTGCTATCTAGATTACTAGCTATCACTTAAGTCTATTAAGAACATCAACCAGCACAGAGGATGCAGATTGCATAGAGAATTCTGGCCACTGCCACTTTCCTACTGCACTGAGAAGCAGATGGCTCTTCAGTTGCCAACCCACTGATGGGAACCCACACCCCCAGCCCCAGCTCCCACAGGAATATATTAATGACTAAATTACACATCCCTTGTCTAAATTATTGTTTTCTAGTCCCTTGAATATTGCAATGAAAAACAGACAAAAAGCCATGGGAAAGAGGTAAGACCTCACTCTTTTGGATTTACCTTCAACCAGTTTAAGTTTGTACACATCCAGGAGAGGTGACAGGCCTTGCTTGCCTTATAAAGACTGGGGCACTCTTCTGGTCAAGAGAAGAATGAGAACAGACTCAAAAAGGTCAAGTGTCATGTTTCTTAACTGCTCACAAGCATCACCACTTGTGCCTCTCTTTTAAAGAGACCAAACCCTGAGGAGAGCATGTGATGTGCTGGATTCTGTGCACTACATCAGCTTCCAAAGCAGAAGGATCAGAGGATCATTCATATCCTCCCACTGACAGGCTCCTCTTGATCAGCTTCAGGCAGCACCTCCCTCCATGGATCTCACCACTCTGAGGGAGCCAAATGCCTGGCATTTCTTCAAACAAATCTCATAAAACATCCTGAACTGGCTTCAAATATACAGATGAATACACAGTATCATGAGTTTCAGGTTTTTTTCTTTTATTCTCTCAAACTCAGGTTTTGAAGATCACAAATTCTATTAAGCTGGTGACTGGAAAGAAGAAATGAAAATGGATTCATGAGTAGAGTTTTTTAAAAAACAGACCACGTACATCTTATGAAACTTAACTGCAACTGTTCAATATAATGTGAAATACTACCAGAGAAGTACTGCACTTTTAATCATATATACCAAGTAGGTTATATATTATATAACCAACATTAAAAGACAGGCAACAGCAATCTGCCAAGTTTCAGGACTGCCCTCAAATCACTCCTCCTTTCTGACTGTTGACAGCAACAGTGCTACTGTTCTCAGCTGCTGGAAAAAGCCAGTTTGACACACATCAGAGCCACCAGCTTCCACCAAAAGGTGATAATTACAGAGTTTGCCATTCAGTGATTATGGTAAGAACAAGGTCTCTTTCAGATGAGAACATGCCAAACAATCTCCTTATGTATCCATTGCTCCTGTAAACACCAATATATCGAATGTTTTGTTGGATAAGAGTCAGACTGAAAGAACTGATGCCTTTGCTACACAGACATTGGCAAGTATTTTGTCCTATATTACTTTCTGTTGTCCTAAAATACATAATTTTTTTGTTCATGGTATACAACTGCATCAAAGATTTGGAGAGCAAATTTTACTGAACACCAGCGTGTGATTTTATTTATCTCAGTGGAAGAATGGAAGGAAGGACACACAAAGCTAATATAGCCTTTCTCTGTAGAATATCAGAGTTTTCCAGCTAGTCCAGAAGCTCTAGAAAAGGGTTCACACACACCAAGTTTGCCAGTGGTTCAAGTGTACTTTGTAGGGGACACTGTAATAGAATGCATACACCCAGCACAGCACCCCAGCTGAGGAGGAAGAACGTAGGATGGTGTTAATGCCAGCTGCTCGTTACTCCAGCCAAAACAACCAAACAAGTGAGTTTTCAGTTTTGCTGAAATCACCCCTTGGCTTTCAGTCACAGGGATCCTAAAGAGTGCAGACATGAATAGTGGAAGTAATTCCCTAAATTACTGGGACTGTTTTAGAAGTGACCAACAATAGCTTTAGGTTTGCTCTGTACTATTGAGGCTTTGTCCTTCACTTCCCAGATGCAAATGCAAGGCTGGGCTTGCTGGGGAGACCAAGGGAGCTTCCACGGCTGTGCTGTACTCCTGGGACAGCTGGTGGGAGCAGCACCAACTCAGCTGCCAGATGCCAACCAGCATCTCTTATCTCCCTCTGCTTTTGCTGCCTGTTATGCTCTTCCTTATTGATGCAATTGTGAATGCCACAGAATGGAGAGAAGAACAAATGCACACCCAAGCATATATATGTATATGGATATGTTTGACTATTTTTAACATCATATTTATTCACCCCCCTTGCTGGAAAATCCCAGTTCTACAGAGATGGGGCAACTGAGAGGCGTTTTAAAGATTTTATTCTGTTATCAGTCTCATAGAAGGGTGAGACACAAGAGATGTAAAACTCGATGCCATTCTATTAGAAGACAACTTATTTCCTGGTTACAATACCTTATAAATCTTTTCCAGCCTATTAGCTTTTGCCACACAATGCCGCTCATACTTCTAACACCAATCACCTATTATTTTACCTCCTGTAGTCTTGCTACAATGCATCTTTCACAGTTCTAATACTCCAAAATATCTGGTCCTTTTGCAAAGCTGTCATTTGAAACTTGTTTCTAGTTCAATCTCTCTCTCAACAATGTCATTTCTATTCCACAGCCTTTCCAAGTCAGCACACCTTATCTCAGACTTTACATACAGATGTACAAGACTGTGTGAGTTTTGAGCCAGGTTCTAAGAATCCTTTACAAATCCATTTCTCACACCCCTCCTCTTTAAAATCACACACACGTGTTTACCAAAGTCTTGCACTGTTTTAAACTTATTATACTCAAACACTTTTTTGACCCTTCCGCTTCTTTTCCCTGACAAAATTGAAAAATGCCATTTTCTTATCAGCTCAGAAGCACAGTACAACTTACCATAACCAAGTAAAGACAAATTTAGATTTGTAATAAGAGCCAATAATCAGTGTAATAACAATTGTTTCTGGAGAATATGTTTTCATACATCGCGATACCTTAATTAACTCTAAGTACTTACCATATTTGTAAAGCATGGACAGTCCTAAAATATCTGTCCTAGGGTACAAAGAATTTATATTTATTATTAGAATTTGCTCGATATCAATACTATGTTGCAGTGGTTGTTTTCAAAATTATCTTTTTTAAGCATAAGAAATGTCTTTCTAAGCATAACTGAAAAATATCAGTTCATAAAATTTGTTTCTCCACTGACCAATTTCTGTACTCTGTTTATTTGGAAAGGTGATGTACTCATGGAAGGTAATGATACTCACTACTTTGCAAACAGTTTATGTTATGGTGATTAAATATCTTTCATAGCTTTGGTTGCCTTGTGTGTATATGAACACACTAAAATGCAGGTACACTTTTCTTTTCTAGAACTGGACAATCAGTCTCAAATTAGAACATCATGGAAACACCTTTTCAGTTAGTGCAAGAATGATCAGTAGTACTCAATACCAGAGGTAAAATGCACTTAGATATTAGGCATGTATGGGATGTATGAAACCATTGTGTTCCCACTCAGCTGTATGGTTTCCTGTACACTAGCAGGTCACACATGTCAACAGGCATACAACAAACAAACAAAAAAAGCAGTACAGTTATACCAGTTTCTTCTAGTAAATTAAAACTGTATGGCATTTTTTGCTGTCTTCTCTTTCTTACAATTTGCCCCTCCTGTTAATACCCATTAGCACTTAATATTTTGAACCTACACTTGCCAAAGGTATTGGATGCCAGGCTGAAGCTCCAACTATAAACTGCATCCCTGTGTGCCAGCAATGATTTCAGTGACATAACCCAGCTACAGGGGTCTGGATTTGCACTACTTTTTTCCTGAGGGGGAAGGTGTGAGTTATAAAGTAGAATTCAAAATGTTTCCCAGCTAAAACAACATTTCCTAAGAGCCACTGAAAAGACTGAGTTTGTGTGTAATTATGAAAGACATCATCTGGGGATGCCAACTGCACTGAAATAGATGAATGTTTTTAACTCACTAAACATGTCTCAACTCAGCAGCATGCTTACCTAAAACCCAAAATGATGGTTTAGGTATGCAAAAATTGAGAGATAAGGTAATGTTAAAACCTTGCACGTTTGGGCTAGAGCAGGGAAGTTCTTGTGTTGCCTGTGAAATTATTCTGAAAATAAATTGCTCAAAACTTCTTCAAATTCAGCCTTAAAATTTTGCTACTGGAATCTACATTTAAATAAAGCTTTTATTAACTCTTTTATGAACAAGCTTAAAATGTGCTGACTCAAATACAAGTTACAAGATAAACCACATTTGTTTCCAGAAACTTTGGCATCAGTGTTAGTTTGTTTTCTGGAAAAAGGATGTGCTAATTCAGCATTCATGAAATAAATTTTCCCTTTTTTGTGTGTTATGTAATAGAATATTGCCCCTATTTTTTTGTCTTTAGATGTAATGAATAATTTCTTTTATAAAGCACAGAAATGCTCCACACTGCAATAGATTAGAAGTCACTCCAGTCAAAATCTGTGCTCATTTTGTATCTCCTGTTTACTACAGCTGGTGACAGTCTAAGCACCTCTGCTGTGTCCCACCACACAGAGACAACTCGAAACTAACACTTTAGACAATGATCTACAGCACCATATTACAGTTAGTTAAAAAACCTCACTTCTTGAAGACAAATCCACATAAAAATTTAGATCTTAGCATAGTGGGATAAAACACCATCAATATGGAAGGAATGTTTATTGCACTTTATTGTTTATTGCCCTTTATTCATCCTTAGCAAAATCCACATCAGAAAAACATAGCACCACTTCTTGATGCATTTCCTAGTTAACCACAGAAAGTTTCCTATACCCTCTAGATAGTTTGTGAATGCATTACCATTTAAGAAGTAAGAGACAGCAACAATCTAAGAGCTGGAGAGAAGCCTTTCATACAGTGAAGAACTAGAAAAAGAAAAAAAGAGTAAAAAGCTCCCTCCAAAGGTTTGCTTTTCTTTATAATTACTTCTTGATGTGTGGATTTTTAGTAGGTGATATTACACAATCTAAAAAAATACTTCAAATAGTATATATCTACATAGGTATTTTTATATGCACGCAAATAAATCTGGCAAAAATAGAACATTTAAACTTAATATTTATCCTGTCAATCATAATTGCAGGCATAGCCATGAGGAAACTCTTCTGCAGCAGGCATTCAGTGTGTTCAAACTCTCAGTGCTCTTAAATTCCATTCACTTCCAGTGCTAGAGTTTGTACTTTTAAATTATAGTTTGCTTGTTTAAGAGTGAACAGTTACCATGCCAACCCTGGTGAACAACACAAGACATGAAATAGCCTGTGGATGTGTCTCACCCTAACAGCTGGAAATCTAATTGGGGCAGAGGAAAACAAAACATGATTAAAACAACCATAGGAGTCAGGAGGGAAAACAAGAAACAAGCAGTATGAGTTTGTGGAAACAAACATAGACACCCATCCATGTAGTGTTTCTACCCAATACATTAGAGAAAAAACATTTTTCAGTTACCAGCCTGCTTTATGCTTTCCCAAGCCACTGAATTCTATCTTTGATGTTCATGATAACTATTCCAAAGTGTTTGTGAACTACACCATTTAAATCCCCTCAAACATCAGTTTATTTTCCCTTGTAACATATTCCTACAGTGTGGGATTAACAGACACAGCAGAGGCCTTCAGGCACCGAGAATGTAAATGAGGCTAATCTCAAGAAAACAAGATGTGCACTTAACCATAAATATTTTTTATAATCACATCAAACATGACATACCTGGTATTCAGTTTCATATAAATTAGTTGTTATGTCAGACCTACTTCTGAGGTTATCCAAAACCCAAACACGTAACATTATTTCTACTCTTCAGGCCTGAATAATATTTACAGACATTAATGCTATATCCAGCTCTACAATCATTCCAGACACATTATATAACTTTATTTTTTTTATTTGACAAGCAGCAGTATCATGTTCGTCATTTTTTTTACATTTTAATGTAGATACAATTATTAGGTTATCTGTCATATTACAATATTTAGGTTTTTTGTGTGATTTTTTTTTTTACTTTGTCTTAAGATACATTAAAAAACATCAACTGCAAACGTGAAAGGGGAGGGGGAAAAAAAAAAGCATGGTACCCAACCAATTCTCCACATTTCAGCAATACTTCACTCATTCTTTTAGTAAAGTTTTAAGAAATGTCATAATGACATGAGCTTGAAATATCTATAGGCATTTTCATTGACGCTCATGACATGGCACTGGTGATGTTGTAAACAGCAGAAAAACAGGGGCTGCCAAGTGACCAATTATGGAGGCACAGGCCTGCCTCTTCCCACAGGAACACACCAAACAGTGACAGCAATGATCTCCTTACAATCATACCTGCAGGACAGCACATCATGCTACATAACTGTACTCGTCTGCAGAGGCCTGGCTTCGCTCTATGTACTGTTTGTCTATCAGGACTTCAATACACTTCTTAATCATGCTGATACTTGGGTTAAACCTAGCTCTTGATTGGCTAATTACCTGCAAAAGAAAGACACAGTTTTTGTGTTATTTTTTATTTTTCACAGTTATAAATGTCATCTAAATATTTGCTAAAGGCTTTAAGGCAAATTCAGTATGTTTTTCTTTTAAAGACAGGATTAAATAACTCTGGAATAGTTAATTTATAACAAACAAGAAAGTATCTCTAGGTATAAGTGTCAGGACACTGAAACTGACTGGTCAGCTCACTGGTTACTTTGGCCACATGTTCCCCAGATCTCCTCATTCCTCTCACTTGCTTCATTTGTCACAGTACAAATGAAGACAAATATCCATGTTAAAAATTAATCTAATATTAACACATTTCTTCACTACTATCACAGTAGAGTTCCCCTACCATTAACCTTCTTTGCTACACAATTGGAGAAAATCAGGATGAACTTCTCTTTCCTTAGTCACTGAAGACAGACCTACAATTTAGTGAGTTCCATCTGGCTATGCTGGAATTTTTTAATACATGCAGTAAGAAGTTATTTATTGTAAAAACAAATCTATATTTGCATTGTGGAAGAAATTGCCACTCAGGCAAAACTTTAGATGTCTCTTAAAAGTTTCTCTAGACTGAAAACTTCTCTTGTAGAGAAGGGGAAGAAATTGTCTGAAGGGTTCTTGCACCAACAGAATGTGCAAATCTGTAAGTAGGAAATTTTTTCAAGCAGAAGATCTTACTACTCAAGTATCACAACAGATTTTGCCTGTAGTTTCTTATTCCTTCTGTAAAGAAAATTATTTTTATTCCAGCTGAATTTTCAGTTTTCTTTACAACTTCTCATGGCTGGCTTTGTCCCAGCTCTAGAGTTTGCTGGGTCTCTCTGTGAGCCAACAGAACTCACCAGGTGGAACTCACCCAACAAAGCAAACAAAAGCCTCAATAGAGTGAGTTTTGTTGGGCTAACAGCCAAGGGGCTGGTATGTTCCACAGCAGCACAAGTGAGGAGAAACTGGGTGCTAACAAGCTGATAGATCTACTCAGATTTCACCAAACTCAGCCCTCCACTGAAGCTGATTGGCATCACCACATTTCATGTATTTACTTCAGACAGAGAAAGCAAAAGAGGGAATTTTGTATTGGTGTGGGTTTTCTCATTGTTGTTGGTTTTTTTAATCAAAGACAGTACAAGTAAGAAGGATAGACAGAAATACCTGATGATCAGAATAAAAAATTTCTGGGAATGACTGTTCTGATGTCTCCCCTCCACTACTCTTCCAGTCTTACTCATTTTATAGGAAAAGCTACCTCACCCTGAAGGGGACTGCAACACTGAGCTAGAATTGAAATTACCAGGGTGCATCTAACACAATTAACAACTCCACAGAGACCACATGCTGACATATACAGGTCTACCATGAGCCTGGAGTATTTTCTCGAACACCTCAACCTAAATGAAATATGTGGTGCTGTAGTGTTAGAATCAGAGCTAACTACATTAGGGTTAGGAGTCTCTCAAGTATCTCTCTAACAGTAAAATCCTGCCTTTATAGCTAAGAAAAAAATACTAATGAGGTGAGAAAATATTAACTATTCATAGTAAACAGACTTCTTTCAGCAATACTCCTTCTTACTCAACAAGTCAAACAGCACATTTTAACTGATACATTATATTTAAGAATATAAACAGCATGATAAAAATAACAATGGCACCAGGATTAGTAACAATATCACAACTATACTTTCTACCTAGTTTCTAACTGAGTAACCATGAAAAATCCACCTTTTTTGCAAAGCTGAAGAGAAATCTTCTAATGTTACTATTCTGCAAGAGCCCTGCAAGAGCAAAACACAGCAGGGGCATGTAAGTGGCCCTTCCATTACACAAAAGGAAGAAGCAACCAGAAAGGATTTGTTTCCAAAACACAGCAATTTGTAATCTATTTCACCCTTATAAACTGGTATCAGGCCAAGTATATTTCAAGAAATTTTTCTAATAATTTGACAGTGGGCAGAAAAATGTATTCTCAAAGATGAAAGGGCTTGCCTATAATTTTCTAGTTTTAATTGCAAATCCTTACACAATTTCATCATAATTGCATGGATTGTTTAAATAATGGGAAACCAAAAAACCAAAGATTCTGAAAAATATCAGAACCTATGCTACCTCATCTTTTATATATTCAAAATCAGATTTCTCAAATTAAGCTTGCTTTGTGTAAAAACACTTCCTTAGTATCCAATATCTTTAAGAGGTCTCACACTGCATCATCTGGGCTTACAAACTCCCTGCTGCTGCTAGGTTTTATTTTTAGAAATAGAAATTAAGGAGTGGGTGTGGTAAACTGTTTCCTCCGTCACCACAAATTACTCAATGTCTCTTCATCTTTATGGTCTTCTAAAATGGCTGAATAAATCAGGAATCTCAATTCCCCCTCCCACCAGTCTTCTCTGAGCAAGGCTCAGAGATGCAAGAATGAATTAAACTGAAGAAAGAGCCATGGAAGTTTGAGGAAAGTAAAACTGGCAACTGGTTGGAAGAAGCAAATGTTAGGCTGGAATGAAAAATACAATTAGGCAGGCAACCAGCAGATGGAAAAGTGGGAAAAAAACTAATGAAACAGCACTGCCTTCCAAGCCAGGCTGTGACAGTTCACAGGTCATTAATCTGGAATCTAAAAAATCTAGAGAACTGCACTGCTTTGTGGAAAAGGGAGATTAAAAAGTGCATGTCTCCATACTCAGACAACTTTTAAAATTTAAACCATGAGTTATAATAAAATAATGATTAGAGCACAGAATTGGCTAAGTGCTTCTGTGGAAATTCCATCCTAGAATATCCCTATTCAGGTTTCCAACTGAACCCATAGCTCTTGCAATGATTTTTATAGGGTACAACATCTCTTGGCACAGAACCAGCTAACAGGAAAGAGCAAGAACTTAATGCCTTGGTGCTAAGACACATTTATGAGATTGAGGGATCCCAGCTCGTGCTCCAGTACTGCAGTTCAAAATAGACTCCAGGGAAATTCTCACTAATTTTGCTGGAGAGCTGGTTTCCACATGGCTGAGTTTTGTAGTCTGATGTTCTACCCTACTATCTTGAAGATTTTAATGAAATCAAGTCCAAGGACTTTCCCTCACCTCCTGAATAAGAGCATTATGTCGCAGCACTTTCCGTGCCTTCATGATACGGACTATAGCAGCTTGGAGATACATTTTCCTGTCTTCATCCACAGCACTTCGGGTCTGCTCCATCTCCTGCCACACAGGAACAACAGCAATGCACAAAATACAGTAAGACCAATGAAGACTGCATAAAAGTATCTTGAATCTCTACTTTTTACTTTACTAAAAGTGGTGAACTAATACAAAATGTATGCAGGTGTAATTCTATACCAGTAAAAGTATGTCCATAAATCAAGGATATCTGGTTTCATGAAAGTCAGTAGGAAGGTAGGAGAGAGGCATCTAAAACAATGTTTTGCTAGGGAGAAAAACAATCAGAATTGACTATAATTTATTGATTTTGGCAACACATACTTATATTGTACAAAATCCTGTGTCTTAGGAGATACATTGAGAACATGGATTAACAACACAGGAGTTGATTTTAGTTGCCAAAGGACACAAAACCATAAGAAAACAGTTGATTGGTTCTGCTGTTCTTGCAGTAAGTTCCTTTAAAAACACCAGCAACAAAAAAGTCTCATGACATAGACTAAACATCAATACCATTTGGCATTAACATTTTGTTCATCTTTTTCTTCTTGTTCCCTATTTCACCTTCTCTTGCCTATATTTCAAGTACAAAAAAATTGCATTGCTTAAGCTTTAAACCTACAAAATTTCTTTTGCAAATCTTAAAGAGTCTGATATCTGCTTACACCAAACTAACACACTAAATTCCATTTTAGAAAAATAAGCTTTCTAAGCTATTCAGGCTAGAAACACCAAAGAATACTTGCCTGTGGTGTGTCTTTCTGCATTGATGTGGTAATTTTAAACTTTGTTCGTTTACTGCTGAAGTTCATATTTAATGAAAATGTAGACTCTGTCTCTATATCTTCCTGCAATACAGAATCATTTTTAAAAATCAAGAATGGAACCAGAAAACAGTAACAATTTACTTTGAAAAGTCACAGT